>NC_051178.1:115723060-116052661 GCF_013339695.2 Rhipicephalus sanguineus
ACATTTCTAAGGCTTATCCGTATGTACGGCTGATAATGCGTCACAAACGTCTATTCCTACTACGTATTCCCATTTAGGCACCCTCCTTTAAAACTCAACTACATCTAAGCTTATCTCTTTGCTTCAACTTTCTCGCGCCAATAAGCTGTAACAAATGCTGTAAGCGCTGTACGCAATGTTGAATCCTTTAAACGGGCCCTCCGGCAGTACTCCAGTCCTCATTGTTTTACATTTTTTTTTACTTGCTGGTTGGGTAGACTGAAGGATCAACAAATTAGTGCAGCAAGAACGGCAGCCATAGGAGCACGCACTCCGAAGTTACTCAGCCTAGAAAGTTCAAAATACAATAAAAAGGACGCCTACCCTCAACTCGATCTTGGCGGGGTCGCCTGACCACATTTCACTCGCCACTGACGTGACAAGGTGCCGCCAATGAAATGAGCTGAAAGCTCCTACGTAGGGGAAGCTTGCATACCATTTTGACGTTCTATCCAACGTATTGATGTCACCGTTGCCATAGTCACAAACAAAGCGGTGCCTCCAGAGTGAACCGCACGTGCGAAACGAGGAATCGTGAACGCCTGTATTATATTTTGTAGTTTTAGTGACCTTTCTTGTTGCGACGGCGTCGATTTCAACACTCTTACATTTTTAACTGTTTAAGCTTGAGTTTGGTCCGGCCGCAGTTGAACGAATAAGCACTACGAATAGTATACTATCATCATCATTAGTGCTGCTCCTCCCGAGCTATGCATGGCGTCGGCAAAGACTCGGCCAGCGCGCGCTCTCTTCGTCCTCTTCTTCATCTTCTGCATAGAAAGAAAGCGAGATAAAGAGAAAGAAAGAAATGGGAGAAAGAGAAAAAAGATAGAGAGAGAAAGACAACGAAAGAGAGAAATAAACACAGAGAGAAACACAGAGAATTAGGAAGAGATAAAGAAAGAGAGAGGGAGGAAAGAAAAAGGTAGAAAGAAAGAAAGAGGAATATGACAAATAGAGAGAGAGAAAGAAAGGGAGGAAAGAAAAAAAATACAGAAATAGGCAGAGGGAGAAAGAGACAGAAAGAGAAAGAAACAGAGAGAGAAACAGAGGGCATTCGTAGTGACCGTCGTAAAGGCAGGAGGATAGCAGTCATTCCTTATCTCATAGGACATCGCAAGAGCTTACGCAAGTAGGTAATAGGTTCAACGTAGATGTTCTTTTCTCCACCAAAAAAAAAAACATACTGCAGTCAATTTCTTCACGAGTCCTCAGGGAACTTCCTCAATCTCGTGTTAAACGCAACAAAAGCTTTGTAGAGTGCGCGTTGGGCGTGATGTATATGAAGCCGTTTAGCTGTGTCAAGTTATACATTGGCCAGTCGGGACGCTGCATCAATGTGCGTCTGAAGAGCGCCAGTCAGCTGTTAAGCCTTCAGGGGTCTCACATCTTCCAGCAGATTGCAGGGAATGTGGCTGCTATCCTGTTTTACATGACATTGAAAAAAAAAATTTCGAAGTAGCAAGCAGCTAACTCGTGAGATGACTGAAGCTTTTCATATAAGAAAAAGAGGTCAGGGCGTCAGTCAACCTACAGTTTTGTTGCGTGAGAAGGAGTTTGTTTTTCTTCATATTATTTCTTGATAGTTTATTGCTATCCACTATTTTCATGTATTGCCTGCGAGAACTTTTGCCTTGACATGCATGCGTCGGTAAGTTGACTGTAGTATTTGTATGCTTCCTTGGTCAATAAATCTTTTAGTTGCCGGTAAGCGCTTGCCCTGTTGTCCTTTTTTCGTCTTCGTCCGTGTGCGCTCACAGTTAAAACCAAGTATTCAAGTTAAACCACACACAGTCACAGACACGACATGGATGTCCAAACTCCAGAGACAAACTCGCTCTCAAAGGAAGCGTTCGTACCTCTCATAGTCCTACGGGCACGTCTTCATTGGCGTACGCCTTCCATCGCTTCGGGGTCTTCTCGTAGTCGCCGTTGCCCTTCCCTTTACCTAGTGTTGGGCTAACTGTTGCCTTCTTCCTTTTTTGTCTACCGGTGGGGAGTAGTGGGATTTACCCAATTTCTGTGGCACATACCCGTTTATGAGGATGATAGTTTCTAGCAGCCGCCATTGCCTTTCTCCTTGTGATTGTTGTTTTCTTCTGGACACGGCTGATACCCAATGTATGGGGTAGGCCGAGTAGTGGGTGAGATTATCCAATATTTGCTGTAGTTAATCGTTCGTAGAAGCTATAGTTAATTTGTATTCTAATATGAAGTAGCAGTTATTGATAATGAAATATTTAAAGCAGGAAGAATTTAGCTGCATATTCTTTTAGCCTCGCTGATGAATTCCTCAATGGTGAAGAAAACATTCCTGTCGCTGTATCCCAGAGTCGCTCCCTAGTGTTGGGCTAACTGTTGCCTTCTTTTTTAATGAATCAGGGGTGTGTAGTGGGACTGAACCCATTTTTGTGGCACATACCCGTTAATGAATCGTGATACGGCATACATATTACGGCTGCTTAAACAGCTTCAGTGCCGGCATACTGCACCCACCCTCGGCAATGCGTATCCACCCGCCTCTCATATATACAGAAATTCTACAACATCCAAAACTTGAAAAACGGAAACTTCTGCCCCCGGGGCCCAAGCTCAGTAAGGAATCGCAGGTAGCGGGGCGTCGCCTGCTGACACTGTCCTACGCTTACCCATACATCTATCTAAGATAGATCCCGACACACACGCACCACAGTGCAGCTTCTGCGACAATAAAAGAGCCACCCTGTACCACGTGGTATGGGAATGTCCACACAATCCACCCATGCGACCCAGGACACAATCAGACATGAAAGGGTGGGAGGCAGCTCTGACCAGCTCGGTTCCGAAGACCCAAGAGGCCCTCGTGAAGCGGGCGAGGACAGCGGCACGCGCCGATGGGATCCCGGTCTAAGGATCCCACTCACCGATCTTCTCACAGAACACCAAATAAACGTTTTATTCTTTCTCTGTTAAAACCAGAGAGAAAGAGAAAATTAAAGACAGAAAAAGAAGGCCGCCCTGCTCTTCTGTTCCTTCAGGCTTGGTACCACCAATGCGAAGCTGCCTAAATTTTTTCATCTTTGCCCACACGGGCACTTACAACAAGGAAACGCGGCTATGAGACGCACGGAGTCATACATTTTGCTGACCAAGCATCTTGCGGAGCCTCCACAGCGTTGACTGCTATGTATGGAACGAATTATGGGGCTGCAAATATCTTGGACAACACAAGCTAAATAGCTAAGCTGCCGTTATTATCCACACCATTATTGATGCTGAACAAAACATGAGCTTATTGGGCTTCTGGAGAAATAGAAAACGAGAATTAGGCGATCAACGAAGCGCAAGGACTCGGTTTATCGGCTCCATATCGTCAGGACCAAAGCTTCGAAGACAGGGCACGCTGCGCTTCTGACATCATGACTTAAGAGAATTGGCCACATATAAACTGGATCACTAGAGAAAAATTATAGAATGATCAAAATAAATCTGCCACATTCTGCCACGTTTCCCATGAAATATAAGGAGGCGATGATGCAAATGACTTTCACGCGCTGCTGCTGTTGCTGAGGTTCCCACAGACAAAATACTTTGAACGAAAAGGTTCCATTCAATGCGATGAAAGTATCCTATAGCTACGCGAACAATTTTCTTGCGAACATACATGACGGAATGCTAAAAATTATATTCTATTCCAGGCACGTAGCCAGGATTTTTTTTCGGGGGCTGGGGGGGGGGGGGGGGGCGGCAAGGCCTAATTGTTCGAAAATGTTTCTATTGCAAAAAAAAAGAAAGTTGCCCGGGAATATAGAAGGCTGGATGAATTTCGGGGGGGGGGGGGGGGGGGCGTTGCCTACGTGCCTGTTCTATTTACTCGTGACCATGAAATCAGCAGAGGAGCGTATGCAACACGGGTCGACATATTACTGTTATGTTGACGGGTCGTCCCGTTATTTTTAAATTAGCACCACGACTACATTTTTTCACACAATCAATGTATTTTATTAGGCTATATGTTAGATTATTATCAAAATTATAAACATTAAATAGCCGGAACTTATCAGTCTTTGGCCTGGCTACAGTTGTGTCTAAACCCATATGAGCCCTGAACTTCGGGCCTGGGACGTCTTTGGCCAAGCGGGTTCCTGCGGTCAAGTCGAAATTGGCGTCTTCCTGGGCCAACCCTTGGAACCGTTCCGTCGTTGACTTGGTACCTGAGGCACCGACCGTGAGTGGTTCCAAAGTCAAGGCCCACGGAGGTGACTGGCTCAACGCCCTACAGTGACCTGGTCCCGCGGGCGTGCCTACGCGCGTGTCTTTCCAAACGGCACGAGCGTCCTCAACGATGGAGCCGGCTGTTGTGGTCGCCGAGGGAGGCGATACAGCCCTTCCCCGACGATTTCCCCTCGTGGAGCGCCACCCACCGTGATAAGAGCCTTGGAAGACCTCATGATGGGCACTGTTCGATAGTCTGTTACCACGGGATCGTATGGGACGCCACGGGGGTCTTCCCACAGATCATGCTCGACGGCAGGCGGGTGAGCGTTCCTCGCGTACATCTCTGCGTCGTTGTTGTCGCTGTACCCAACGTGCGGTTCAGCTGTGGCGATAATTTCGGTCGCTCGGACGTCCACGCCGCGACCTGGCTGCTTCGAGGACTGCTGGAGTCGAGCCTGTTTCAGCTGCAGCAGGGCGCTGATGTAACCGCGCGAAGCCAATGGGCCGCGATACTCAAGTTCAGCGCGCCCGTCGAGCTGGGGCCCAGTGTCCGCGTCGCAGGGGCTGCCAGGACCGTCCGCGAAGCGTAGGCGCGGCCAAGACGGAAACGGGATCCCAGGAAAGCCAGCGACAGAAGGCGACGCCACGTCGAAGGCAGATGCGAAAGCAGACCGAGGCATGCAACAGTCGTGGATGCCGTTGCCAGAATCTATCAGGCAGCCCGCGTCTTCACCAACGTCGCTGGGTGCTGACAGAACACCGTCTTCGGTGCGGTGAGCACGGCTGCCGCGCTGTCGTTCGAGATATTGGCCAGAGTCCATAATGGTGCAATCTCAGAAAAGTACTTGTAACCTGGAATGTAGAAAAATTATGCCTAATCTTAGTACATGCCTTACTCTAGGGGCGTAGGGACGTTTTCGGGGTGAAGTACTTATTTACACTGCACATGAACACATGCCACGTCAGGCGTTCCGGCGCATTGCTTGCTTATTAATACCGCGTTTCGAGTCACGCGGGCCCGAGATTGAAGGAAATATATTACGAGTCCCGCCCCTTAATCTATATTGCATAATTCCTGAAATATATGCGAAACGATGCCACGCTCGATGTCGGACGTTTTATCTGTTTCTATAAAACAGAATAGGTGAGCTTCACCTGGAACAAAAAGGCAGTGAAGGACAAGGTGTCACTTACTCGATTCAGTGGTATTCCAAGGCGAGGCCTGAACTGGTCAAATTGGGCGGCCTGCTCTTCTGACACGCTCTCGGTGGAACTGAGGCTAGCGGGCTCTCGCGCTGCGAGAGCGCGTGATCTTCTTCCTCGTCTTTACCGCCTTCCTATTATCAAACACAAAATAATAAAAAGTGGGAAGGAACTCTGTTCGATTAACGATGAAAGTACATAAGCGCGATATTTATTTCGCAAGCTATATTTATTGTGTGAGATATCCACTAGAGTAGGCGGGAACTCATTCACGATTTACCATGACTTCGCAGTGACCATGGCTAAAAAATCGATGCAGAATCTCGTTGGGTTTTTGTTTAATGCGTGAGCGTAGATCTTTTTTTCTTTTTCTTTGTATTTATTTATTGTGTTACAGCCTCTCCAATGACGTTCTTGTTGACGGGCAACATCGTAATATCATCATTCATCTTCTTTCTAGCGTTCGTCAGTGTCCTGAACGGCCCCATGGCACACGCACGGCCTAGGGTGCCTCGATGCCTCGATGCCTAGGGTGCCTCGATTAAGAATGGCATGGCTACCATCAGATTGGAAATTAGCTAAGGTAATACCATTACTTAAGATTCCGGGTAAGGGGTATGTATTGGACAACATTCGACCCATGGCACACGCACGGCCTAGGGTGCCTCGATGCCTCGATGCCTAGGGTGCCTCGATTAAGAATGGCATGGCTACCATCAGATTGGAAATTAGCTAAGGTAATACCATTACTTAAGATTCCGGGTAAGGGGTATGTATTGGACAACATTCGGCCCATTGCGCTTACTTCAAATTTTGTAAAATTAATCGAGAGGCTGTTAAACACCCGCATAATAAATTTCATTAATGAGAGACAAATATTAAATCCAGCACAAATTGGGTTCAGATCAGGATGCTCTATATGGCAGGCCCATATAGATCTCGAAAGTCGTATACTATTAGCTAGGCGTGAAAGAAAATATGCAGCGTTAGTCACTCTTGACATCTCAAAAGCATACGACAGCGTTGAACACATCGTTTTAATCAATCGGCTTCACAACCTTAACTTTCCAAAATATATTCAGGCGTGGATTGCGGAATTCTTAAGAAATAGAACATTCTATTGCTTCCAAAACGGCATCTCGTCTTCTATTTACGCTCAAACTAGAGGTGTCCCGCAAGGCGCAGTCCTTTCCCCAGTATTATTTAATATCCTAATGAGTTCTATCCCTCTACATGACGATGTCCACACTTATGTATATGCTGATGACATCGCATTTTTTTCATCAGCAGGTGATATTCACGAACTGTTCCAAATATTACAGTCATACTTGTCAGCACTAGAAAGCTGGCTTGATAGTATACATCTACATTTGAATGTCAGTAAATGCGCCGTGCTAACATTTCCATTAAAAGACCCTATCCACATGTCACTTTCCTATCATCTCGAGCCTATTCCACAAGTAGAGAAAGTAAAATATCTCGGTGTCATATATGACCGATCTATGACGTGGAAGGCGCATATTGAAAACATCGCAACAAAGGGTGTTCGAGCAGTCGGACTATTAAGGAAGATCAGTCATTGCCGATTAGGTATGAGGAGACATACACTTATATCAATATAGTGCATGTATGTTCGTCCAGTGCTTGAATTCGGGTGCATATTATACGCTGGGGCTGCTGCTTACAAGCTTCATCCTCTTGTAGTTCTCGAGAGACAAGCTTTGAGATTATGCCTAGGTCTTCCTAAATTTGTTGCAATAAAGGTCCTGTATATGGAAGCTAGACTCCCCTCACTTGCTACCCGGTTTAAATTGCTAGCAGTACAGGCATTTCTAAGGCTGTATGAATCCTCCGTTAGACGTTCCGAAACAGTTTTTATTGCACGTCCTGACTTGTATTTTGGATTATATTGGCCGAGATTTCATAAGCCCCAAATTTTAGTTATAGAAAGCCTTCTTGACAAAATAAACGTTCAAATTAATGATCTGTGTATAATCAGTAATAGTAACAACTCTATTAAAATACAGTTTGATGACATTTTTCCAAAAGATGCAAAACTAATGTCATACCGATTATTAAACGATATATTAAGTGATTACCTGGAGCATATGCCAATTAAGACAGTGATAGCGACGGATGCTTCCCAAATTGAAGAAAAAAGTGGAATTGGGATTTTCTCTCCTACTCAGACTGGTCGTTTTCACTTCGCCTTCCAGATTTTGTGCCCATCTTTGTAGCAGAATTTTTAGCCATCAGTCTAGCCTTACGTAAATTAGAAGCATCAATAAGCTCCGCAATAATTTTGACGGACTCACTATCAGTATGTTCCTCCCTCACTGCAAACGAGGACTCGTATGTTTTGGATGCGTTCAAATCATTAGTTCCACTGCACATAAAGTTCATCAAATTAGTGTGGGTTCCTGGGCATAAGGGCATATTTATGAATGAAATGGCAGACGCGCTAGCCAGGTCATCATTGAATGGCCCGGTAATTCAGGTATTGCCCGCATCCAAATTCATTACAGGTGCTAGATTTAGGAGGAAAATGATGTTAGAAGAATTTTCCGCACCGTCATTAACGACCATATTAGAATTCCAGCATTTAAATCATCAGTGGAATAGTAAAGTATGTCAATCGCGAGCAATAGAAGTCGCAATCACAAGACTACGTTGTCAAACTCCCTATCTAAATTTTTATCTACACAGAGCTGGTCTGACAGCATCGCCTAATTGTCCTTTTTGCGGAATACATGAGACAACGAAGCACTTTCTCATTTCCTGCAAGAGGTACTCTACCTTGCGCAAAAATACATTAGGTGTTGTCTTCCGTCTGCTTAGATTAGAATTAAATGAACAAAATGTACTGTCTTCCGGGGCTTTTTCTCTGGGCCACAGTGACGGGAAGATTGCTGATGCATTGCAGGAGTTTCTTAAAGGTTCAAAAAGATTTAGATTGTAAAATTTACCTTTCCAAAATATTATTTCTATTTTTCCCCAAAATTATCGGTTTTATTGATTCAATTCTATTCTATATTCTTATTAGTAGTTTAATTTTAACTCTAATTCATTTATACTTCTTTCGTATTAATTAAACAAAGTTTGAACTTCAATTTCAATTTTTCCTTTAAAAACTAACCGGTTCTTGGCCAATCCCCCAGTGTGGGTATGAGCCACAGCTTCCAGGCTCTACTCTACTCTACTCTACTCGATGCCAGCGTTCCTATACTCCGTTCCATATATAGCAGCACGAATAGCAGATAACGGTGTAGAGGTCAGCGAGACTTGTTGTAGTAGATGTGTTCGCATTTCGAGATGGTTCATTCTTGTTTCGCACCATTCTTGTTTCCCGCAACGTGATTCCTTTCGGTTTTCTGTCGCGTAATAAATTACAAGTTCTTTAACAGTGCAGCTGTTTAAGCTTGGAAAAACTCCGGGGTCGTCTGCGCGAAACTGGGCTGGTACGCGCTACAGTGTCAAGCAGCTCCTGTCATAAGCATAGCCATGTAGAGTATCGTACAACAAGTGGGTTGAAGAGGGAAGTGAGGGTGAGGAAGGATGATGTGAGGGTGAGGAGGAAGGATAGGAGAAAGGGAGTGGGTAGAACAATACATAGCCTTGTATAGTATAGTCTATGCGCCACAGACAGAGGGTATGTTCCAAGCAGCTGCTAGCATAGCATAGCCATGCATAGAATAGTATACCATGGGGGTGTGAAAGGGTAGTGAGAGTGAGGAGGTGAAGGAGGAGGGGACGGCCACCAGCTCCACAGTTTCCTCAGTCTTCGCACAACAAGTGCGTAGCTACCTCAATTTTTTCTTCACTTTGAAAACAACGGCGCGTGAAGCGTGCCCTGCAGGTTTCCTGCAGCGCGGTGGCGGTCGGCGCTTTGTTGGTCCAGCCAGTCGGGCACTCTAGATCGCGAGAGGAGAGAGGACGCAGAAACGGTTCCCTTGTTTGTACGCGCCGTATAGGTGTAGTTTTCGAACTGGAAAAGTTTAAGAGCATTGGTTTATTTGGCGCTCAGTAAAAAGCGTGCTAAAGAAAAACAAGACCCAATAGTAATCTCTTTGCGGATGCTATGCCGCAATCACTTCTAACGTTCAATCACAGGCCTGCCCTCATAACCGTCATTTCCACCTGTAATAGTTTTGGCGAGTGCCACTACGCGTTGATGCGGTCGGCAGTGATGTAGGGCGCTTTCACTAAGAAGCGTTGGACGAACCCTTTAAAGCGCCTCAGTGGAGCACCATTTCGGATGGAGGAGTTGAAAATAAACGCTTAAATAATCTTAGTATTTCAGCCTAAGTTCTAATGACTTGCTTCAAATGTCATATGCATAAGTGTGGAAAAAGTGTTGCGCGAATAATTGTGATGATTACTCCAAGCGTTGTGTTAATCACACGGTGTTGATCACTTACGATGCTGAAAGGCCTCCGACGGCAGAAGGTATTGTTCCGTCGGAAGGAGATCGATAGCGGAGCCCTCTGAAAGGCCCTTACTCACACAGTCATTCTTTTGTCTTTGTCTACCCGAAGAATATGGTACATGCTCGGGGCCTGTCGTCACATCCAGCAGCACTTGGTTACACCATCTCCTCCCGCTAAGTTCTGCTTGTTAGACGAACGCTGAGACGACGCTGACCGGTGCAATCAGTCCCAGAGGGGCAGGTCTTGCGCGAACTTGCGTTTTCTTCTTTGTGCGCGCTTGCTCACCGACACGTGCTCGCGTTATTATGCGCAATTCTATACGTACGTTGTCGATGGAAGGTATACCCTATTGTTTCATAGCGCATCACGCTTTTGTTGGCGGTCGCTATTCTATTATAAGATCGCGCGACGGCGACCAACAGGAGACAGCTGCTTGTCGCGCGTGAAAAAGCTCAGCAGTTGTGGAGCTTAAACGAACAATAAGAACACTCAGCTAGCGCTTCACCTTGGACAAACCATGGTTTGTAAGGACCAATCAATGAGTCCGCCGTGGTGGTGCAGTAGTTGCGTTGCACGGCTGCTGACCTGAGAGTCGCGGGTTCGATCCCGGCCGCGGAGGTCGCATTTCGATGGAGGCGAAGCGCCGAAGCGCTAGGGGCTCGTGTACTGTGCGATGGCAGCGCACATTAAAGAGCACAAGATGGTCGAAATTTTTGGAGCCCTCCACTACTGCCTCATAACGTTATCGTGGTTCTGACCCGTAAAACCGCATCTATTATTATTATTATTATTATTATTATTATTATTATTATTATTATTATTATTATTATTATTATTATTATTATTATTATTATTATTATTATTATTATTATAAGGAGAGAACAATGAGTACTTTTAAAAGAAAATCATGGAGAGAGAACGTGCAAGAGAGCCAACCATGAATCACTGTTATACCCCACGACAGTATAAAAGAAAAACGCTGACAGCGTGCCTGCCTAACTATAAAGAAGGCAGTAATCTGTCTGGGGTAATGTTCCGGTCCTTCATGCATCACGCAACCGGAGGCCATGAATTGCAGCGAGGGCTGTATACTACGTAGGTGCATTAGCAGGTCACGGCTCTTTACTCTTATGGAGATAGGGAGCATAGATGGGGGAGCGACCAAAATCAATATCGTCAGCGCAAGCGCACGCGAACGGATAACATAGAGCACAATGCTCGTCGCGCTGCCTCTCCAGTAAAGAGGCAATACAACACTGCATATAGCGCTCAAGGCACCGGGAAAACACTCCACTCTAGTGGGCTTTGTTATCTGGCTCTCCTAGGCCTCTTCAAAGCACAGTGATCCCAGCGTCGTTGCCGCGCGAACCGACTCCGTCTTCCTTTCGGGTAATAAGGGGGCTAGGAATTTATTTTCAATATTGACCTGGATGTACGAAGTGCGACCCTCTGGTGCTGCGATCTTTGATGCAATGACTTATCATAAATCGGCAACGACCTCGGCGGCATTTGATATTTCGTTTTACGATTAGCCCGATACCTAGTGGAAGTTTGTGCCGATCCAGTTAGTGTCTACCTTAAGGTAGAGTGTTGCCCGTAGCTACAGGAGTTAAAATATACAGCTATAATAAAAGTCTTCGTGTTTGCAGCCATGGAACCCGTATGACTAAACTTCAATATGGTCATAAAAAAACCGCTACTTGCCACAACTGTTCCGTGTAGAAACTTAATTTATGTACTGTATCACTCTAAGAATCGTAACAAATGCAAAAGAGAACGAACGAGCGTTGGAATGTATATTTAACAGGTTTGTAACTGTGTTCGTGAGCAATTTTTTCCGCAGCTATCGTGATGACTACAGCAATTGCCTAAGTCGAGTATTTCTGCTTACAATTACTTTTGTTTGGAAACTTTAATGGATAAAATATCTTCACATCCTAAGCGAGCTCTAAGAGCGTTCTAGTTCAAGCAGTGCTCCTTCCAAATGCCGATACTGAGGTCATTCCTCACTCTGATATGGAGGTCATAAACAATCGGTTCGGAAGGCAGTAAACTCCGACACTGAGGTCATTCGATGATTACTTGGAAATGTGGTTGAGAACTGCTATAAAATAATCAGGCATTTATACACACTACAAAGCCCCTTTTCCTAATCCACAAGTGCGCTTCTCTGCGCTGCACATTCGCCCTACTAATGGCGACACCTGTTGTTCTTCAAGTGGAGAGGAGGCCTTAGTTTTACGTGCTGGGGCTTGTCGATTGTGCGTGTTTATGTCAAGAGAGTTCCGTGTCATAGCGTAAGCAAACTCCGCTAGAACATGTTGTTTGCAGTAAGTGACTAGCCACCATTAGTTGGGCGAACCTCATAGCAGGAAAGCTAGCTTTACAAATATGAAAAGAAAAATTGCTCTTTAACCGTCCTGTAAAGCGTGCTTCTCCGTAGGATAATCTCTCACGTGGAGGAAGCACGTTTCCAGGGGACATGATTGTAACAATATTATAGCCGATTTCCGATTGGTTTCATCATTAGTAAACGTTTCTTTTCCGCAAGATATTGTTTGCGTAGATTTTGGTACCCATATACTTATTTCATGATGTGCGGAGTCGACATTGTCGTGTTCACGATACGGACACTTTCGTGTACGCTTTACGCCAAGTTTTTCGTTCCTTGAGTTGCGCAGTCGAGTGCAGATTCCCTGCACTGAGCATGTGTGTTGTTAAGTGTGCGCGCTCATTGCCATCTTTCTCTCTTCCCCACCTTTCCCTTTCCTACATGCAGGATAGCAAACTGAACATATTCAGGTTAATCTCCCGACCTTTCCTGTATTCCGAGTGTAAGGGTGATGACGATTTGTGCATGGTGTTTTACGGCGCAAGGGCTAACGATCGCCAAAAAACGCCGATCTGTGTTAAAAGATTGTTGGATGAGCAGCATTCATGTCACCATTTGTTCCTCCTCTGCGTTCGGTATCGATCGTTCGTTGGTAACATGTTTCAGGGCGTTTATATCCCTGCGCGCAAGCTCCTAGTGAAGTAGTTTGCTTTTTATTTTCGAATCTCGTGCACTTTCTTAAAATTCTCAAGGAATTAATACACGAGTAGGTATTACAACGGAAAGAAATTAGTAAGAGACTAATTAATAGGCCCGAGAACTTGTACATTTAAGATCTTGCGCCTAGAGGAATACCTAGTAGTTGGAGAATTAATTGATAATTCACAATTAATACCTGAGCTCACACGAATATATTCAGAGTTGTTCCTGGTCACAGCAAGCGATACTAAGTTTGTTGTGCTCTTGCAACGCACACGTGTATATTTTTTAAGCTTTTCTAGTGCAGAATAACAATATAGACGTCTGTACGTAAAATGCAACTTACAAAGCAAAATTGTAAGAAAGGAAACATTAGTATTTCTATGTCGAGTGAAACGGCAGCAAAAGACTGAATAAAGCTTCAACATCAGGAATTCCTGAAAAGGTTCCCGTGCCGGGCATTCAACAAAAAATATTTCTGTGCCCCGAAAAGAACTACAGGAAGCGCTAAGGACCCATCGCGAAGTTCCTAATGAGGTCCTTTTGATATAGAATATGCGCACATCATGGCGAAATAAAATCCTTTTTGCTTCTTTTAGGTACACGTCTAGAACACGTGGGTGAACGAAAAATGAGCAAAAAAAAGGGCTTGTCTCAGGCTTGACTGTGCCTTTTTCATTTAAATGAGTACGGAAATCAAGACCCCGTATTTACTTAATATTCTTCCGCCGGAGTAAGCTTAACGAGAACTTTTCAGCCAATTCGGAGACTAGAAATGTTGCTATTTTAAAGGAGTGACAAATTTTAAAAAAAAGAACGCTATTAAGAACACAAAAATAGGTAAAATTTGACATCAGATCAACGGAAAAATAGCGAAAGAGCTGAAACGAAGTATTCTAATGAAGGAGCCTCATTTGGAGGTGATGTTCAGTACTTTCTTATAGTTAGGAAAGAAAAAAAAACAGGCGCTGTTCTTTCCTAATACTAACGACAACCACAAAATTTAACATAACGATTGTCTATCTGCAAAGCCCTTTGCAACGCGCTCGACCAGCTCTACCACCGAGTAGGAAGAATCGCACGCCATTGAAAGGGCTTCGCGCCGCAGAAGTCTGTGTGTGTGTGTGTGTGTGTGTGTGTGTGTGTGTGTGTGTGTGTGTGTGTGTGTGTGTGTGTGTGTGTGTGTGTGTGTGTGTGTGTGTGTGTGTGTGTGTGTGTGTGTGTGTGTGTGTGTGTGTGTGTGTGTGTGTGTGTGTGTGTGTGTGAGAGAGAGAGAGAACGAGTATTACCTGCTACGCTGGTTTGTTCTTATTGGGGCATTTGCTTGACCTATGCTCTGCTGCAAAGACGTGTGAAAATTGTGCAAGTGACAAAGAGAACTTCTTTTCTACCACCCGCTTTCAGCGTTGTTTTCTGGACGAATATTTGTATGTGTTTGAAAAATAAACAAGACATCTGAATCAGTAATGAGACAAATGTGCAACATGACATATTTCGTATGGAGTTTACTCATTTCATGCGAGCCTTGTATCATATAATGACGGAGAGGTCACATCGTGCACAGAACAACTATACTGGTGGACATATTGAACCTTACGTCTGATCCTTATTTTTTTAATATTGTTTCTTAGTCGAAAGAATAGTGAAAGGCAAGATCACTCCGGAAAGTGTTCACTGATTTGCAGATCGATATGTGAATCTGAACGAAGGGTGGATTTCTTTAATTCATCCATATATTTAACTCACAAATGAATTTCCTGCGTGATTTTTAAACTAGGCTTAGCGAAAATTGAAGTGCAGTACATGACTATGCCAGTTGTTCGCCAGTTGTTTAATTTCACAATTAACAATAAATAGAATGGGGAAATTTCGTTATGATATTGTAAAATGAAGGCAGCGAGGTCTAAGCGTTAAGAAGTCCGTCAATTTCCGTACTTTTTAAATAGAGAAAATGTCGTTAGGTAGGTGGGAACCGGGCTGTCGTCTATGCACGCTGCTCAGTATACGCACTTGCTGACCTAAAAAAATGACACAAGGCGAACATTACACCGTGTTGATGAGACCAAATAAAAGCTTAAAAGAAAGCTTTTATTTGGTCGGTGTATTTTGTTCCCGTCATCATGTTTCTTCCCGGCCAGATGGGTTTCCGTCGAACTCTCGATTGCATTACTCCGTGTTACTATAACACGAGAAACGATCTGTTTCAGTCAACAACACAAGTAAACATATGCGTGCGCGGGGTTATCCATAGGGGGGCTGCCTTTTCCCAATCACACCCCCATCCCGGTCCCCCTTTGTGCATGTCTATGCAAGTACACGTTTCATCGGCTTTCCAAAGAAGTTCGAGTTATCCGGCTGTATTCTCCAATGGAACTTGCCACAGTTGGCGCCTACGTTGTGACACTGTACTGCAACGCGTAAGCGCGAACGAACAGTATTGACACGGCAACAATGGGCATACACGTATTCGCTTCTGTGATGCCCCTTACAAGCTTCCTTTCAGCGTTCAAAGCGTGCTGCATGCCATCTGCGTGCATCTGGCATACGGGCTAGCTTTCGTACATCGCCTCATGGCAATGCTGGGAAAACTGGCAGCTGCATCGTGCACTAGGCTGCTCGCCTCATTTTTCATCAGCGCGTACAGAAGAACCAACACCACTATTATCAACAAAGCTTCCAACAAATACTACTGCGGGGAACTTTGGCGTCATTAGCCCAAGGCAAACGAAAGTGCGACACATGAAAATGATGGATCTCACCCAACCTCCTCCGTTAAATTCCGAAAGAATTGATAAAACCACAATGTGATACTTGTTTCCAGCGTTACGTGCGAAATAAGAGGCAGTGATTATGGAAGTGCCGAGAAGCGTAACGCAGTCATCAGTTTATAGAAAATGTAATGGACTTGGAAATTCATCTTGAAGACATTCACCTTGAGAACATCGTGGAAACCTGTTGGATCATCTTGAGAACATCTTGGAAATTCAGAAAGTTTTCTGAATTTCTAAGATGTACTCTATCTTAAGATAGAGTATTTTGAACAACACCATGAGAACTTGAGAAATTCAGAGCAACCAGATTGCCAAACATAAGTAGGGCATATAATTTTTACGGTTCCTGAACGCTCGCGGTCTCTTAGCCCTCTTTAGAAATTTCGTAGGATACTCTGACATATTTAATTGATAGTTACGCCTCGGTGTGTATGTTCAAGCGTTCCCCTTTTAGTTTATATTAGGATAAAGTTCGTGCGAAGTAGCTACGGATTCCAAAAGGGTATTTGTTCTTATATTCGACACAACCGTTTTCTGGGGCCACGTAATTCGCAAGTTAGATAGGGAGCTTTTATTTAAAGGGGCATTGACATCAATTTTACGCATGCGGATCATCTTGCATCCGCGAGCGGCTATCGACCCCCTAATAACGATTTGCGACTCAAAATGCAGCGGAGGGACGAATATGTATCCGTAATATTGATTAATATAGCCGGTATCGAACGCGTTTAAAAAGGCGTGGAAAGCCCGCCATGGATGGATGAATAGATGCTATGAGCGTCCCCTTTATAACGGAGCGGTGACAAGTGGGCCACAGGCTCGACAAAAAAAAAACAAAAAAACCCTTTACTCTTCTTTTTCTCAGTGTTGGCCTAGTGTCTCTAGTTCAATTAAATCTATGTTACTACAGAAAAAAAAAGAACGTCAATTCTCAGCCCAGTTCTCTGCCCTTTACGGCAGGATGTCCTTATTTTTTTTCCCAATATTTATTTTTGTCCGTTCTCTCTCATTTTCTGCCACCAATACTCTAACCGCCTCTTATTTCAATCGCGGGTGTGTTTAGCTTTCCATTGTCGTCTCTAAAACCCAAGGCTTCATGTAGACTCGTGCCCAAACGTACACCTGGGTGGATATCTCCACATTCAATCAAAACATGCTCCGCCGTTTCGTTATCTTCCCTGCAGCATTTGCATTGATCTTGTTCTTTACTGAATCTCGCTTTATAACTACCCGTTCTAAGGCAACCCGATCTCGCTTCAAACAGTAAAGCGCTTCCCCTTGAATTATCGTAAAATGTCTCCCTCCTTATTTCATTTTTGCCCTTTCGGTAGTTACTCAAAGCCGGTTTTTTCTTCATAGCTGCCGTCCAGTAAATCCTCTCCCCCTCGCTGACTTTTCGCTTAACGCTCTTTATTGACATATTGCTTACACTACTAGCCGTATATTATTTACTAGTGAGCCTCCTAGTTCTTTTAAAGACGATGGTCTTTCTTGGGGAACTTAAACGCAGAAATTTTGGTCTGTCTGTCTGTTTGTCTGTCTGTCTGTCTGTCTGTCTGTCTGTCTGTCTGTCTGTCTGTCACCCGATTCAGCCACCCAGCCAAAGCTGAACCACTTGCCGAAGGCCCAGCCATCTTGAACTAGTGGCTAGGTTCATACTTGTGTACATTGTCGATCAAAAAGCGAACATTACGCATATCTCAGGCGCAACATTCCTAGGTAAGTATGAGGGGGTGTGTTCCTTTACCAGAAAAAAGTCACAGTTTCGCCGCAACGGCGAAGCAATGAATGCGACAGTAACAAATTCGAATGTAACGCGAAGAACGGAAAGCAACTCGAAATTGCCAGCGCGTCGCTCGAGCCCAAAGGACGCACGAAAAGAACGCACACAGGACGAGCGCGAACTATCATGCGTCACAGCTCGATACTTGAAGCGCACTGCTGAAACATAAAGCAGGACGCACGAAACGAACGAACAGGTATACACAGAACGAGCGCGAACTAAATGTCGCAGTTGTTACTTATTTCTGTTTGAACAGCGCGCTCCTTTCGCAAACGCGGCCGCTGCAGCGAGCGAAGTGACCTTCGTACGCTCTGTGACTTCAGCGCGGACATCGCGGGGAAAGCACAAGACATACAACCCCCCGCTCTACCCCGCGTCCACCCCCTTCTTTCCTTGAGATAAGCGCACGAAGGCGACCACGCCCTGTAGGGTAAAGAGCATCGGCGTTCGCAGTAGCGGGGCGGCGACCTTTAAAGCCCAGCGCCCAGCGCCCTCCTCGCGCCATCTCGCTGGGAATGAAGAAACGCTTATAAGCGCCTGCCGTCTCCGAGTCCGGCCAGCGGTAAAAGGGGTGTATATAACGCTCGCCGTTAGCTACGTGGACGATCTGCGTTTCGTGGCGTAGTGGCTAGCGCCACGCTCTGCCGAGTGAGAGGTCACTGGTTCGATTCTGGGCTGCGGAAACATTTTTCTGAATTATTTTTCTTTGGGGCTTATATATATATATATATATATATATATATATATATATACTTATACATATACGGTGCATGACGGCGGCGGCGACGGGGACGGACAAAAACCAGCCGAGACTGTCCATATAATTGCTATCGCAAGAAAATACATAGACACGTAATTCTAAAGACCCTAGGTTCTTAAGCTGCCCTGAAAATGCGACGCTATGCACGCCGACGAAAGCCCTCTGCCACGGAGGAAGGAAAAACTTTCCTTCCTCCGTGCCCTCTGGGCAAGCTCATGTTTCCCGACGTATTTCCAGATGGCGTCCATGTCTCCCGTGGCAACTCCTCTATCGTGAACTACGGGTAAACAACGCCACAACGGGACAAAGAAAGAAGGGACAGGACCAAGCGCTGTCCCGTGTTTACCCGTAGTTCAGTATGTACCAAAAAGCCCGCATTAACACTCTGTATCCTCTATCGTCTTTCGACGACATTTGCAGCGAAGCACGCAGATACGCGGCCAATTTTTTATCCACTATGTGTCCACACTCTTCCTATACAAATAACGGAACACCTTCTCTGCCCATCTACTCTCCTTCATACTTCTTAGCCTTTCTTCGAACCTTATTTTGCTCTGAGCTTCCCTCGCCTCAAAACCTGCCCATCCCATGTCGCCCTTTACAGCCTCATTTGTCGTCTTCCCGTGAGCACCCAACGCGAGACGACCCACAGTACTTTGATTTACATCAATTCCCGATTGCACCTCTGCCCTCATGCACACCACTGAGTTCCCAAAAGTAAGCCCCGGAACCGTTACACCTTTCCACAGACCTCGAAGCACCTCGTACCTATTATATTCCCACAACGCTCTGTGCTTCATTACTGCAGAATTCCCTTTCCTTTTGCTGCCGAGGCTTTTTCCAGTACCTCCATGTATTTATCACTCTCCTTTACCCATACTCCGAGGTACTCGTATTCCCTTACCCTCGGTATTTCTTGGCCTTGTATTGACACCGTCTGATCACAGGGATCATTGAATACCATCAATCCACACTTCGTTACACTAAATCCTAATCCCACCTTCCCTCCCGCAAATATCCGCCAGCCGCTGTATATCATCTCGACTGTCCGCAAATAAGACGACATCGTCCGCATAAAATAAACCTGGAAGCTTCTGCTCAATCATCACGCCGCCCTGTTTGTGCGACAGACTAAAACGAATGTTGCTACCTTGCTAGTATCAGCCCCTTGCTAATATCAACGTTCTCTTTGCTACTCATTCCTTCCCATTCTATGCAAACTGTATTTTCTCGGTATATCTCCCTCAAAAGCTGTATACAGTCGTCGCCTATGCCCATTCCTTTCAATATATCCCACAAAATTTCCTGATTAACGTTGTCGTATGCCCCAGTGATGTCCAGAAAAGCCACGTACAAGGGCCTACTTTCTATTTCAGATATTTCTATACACTGAGTGAGAACAAACAGGTTATCGTCTAACCGCCTGTCGACTCGAAACTCATTCTCAAGTTCTCCCAAAATATCGTTATGTTTTGCCCATGTTTCTATTTTCATTTTTAGTGCTTGCATCGCTAACCTTATGGTACCGGTTAGTTGTCTATACGAGCGAATGTTATCCTTTTCTCCCTTGCCTTTATAGATTAAGTTCATTCTACTTTTTCGCCAACTATCCGGCATTTGCCTGTCCTTTAAGCATTTTCCTACGGCTTTCAGCAGTGCTTATTTAGTGTTATGTCCTAGTTCATTAATGAGGCCAACGGGAACCTCATCTAATCCCGCGGAAGTGCGCTTTGGAATTTTTCCTTCGGCCTTTTTACAGTTGAAATTCTCAAGTACTAGCTCTTCCTCGGTTGCTCTCTCCGCCACACTTTTACTCACCGGGGAAATCCCCTGGACGCTCTTTTTAAACGAATCGGCTGTTACCTTTCGGATGTAACCTAGCGCTTCGTACCCTTCCAAGTGATTTCCTCCTTCATCTACAATACATTGTTGCATTGTGACAGACTTCCTACCTAGCGCTTTTATGTGGCTCCAAAATATCCTAGGCGCGGCCTCCTTTTTTTCGTGAATCTCTGTCACCCAGCGTTCACTTTCACCTTTAATTTTTGCCTCGACCAATTTCTGTACAATGAATTTTAAATGCGAAGCATTTCTTAGCGAACTTCTGCGACTTTGAGCGTATCTATCTATCTATCTATCTATCTATCTATCTATCTATCTATCTATCTATCTATCTATCTATCTATCTATCTATCTATCTATCTATCTATCTATCTATCTATCTATCTATCTATCTATCTATCTATCTATCTATCTATCTATCTATCTATCTATCTATCTATCTATCTATCTATCTATCTATCTATCTATCTATCTATCTATCTATCTATCTATCTATCTATCTATCTATCTATCTATCTATCTATCTATCTATCTATCTATCTATCTATCTATCTATCTATCTATCTATCTATCTATCTATCTATCTATCTATCTATCTATCTATCTATCTATCTATCTATCTATCTATCTATCTATCTATCTATCTATCTATCTATCTATCTATCTATCTATCTATCTATCTATCTATCTATCTATCTATCTATCTATCTATCTATCTATCTATCTATCTATCTATCTATCTATCTAGCCGCCTACGACTTTGTGCTCTCCTGGCCGTTTCGTTAATCGGATGTATACCAAAATTGGTGTGTCATAACATGGCCTTATTACGAACATAAATGACAGGTCATATCATGAAAATCATGACACGCATGTCTGAACAGCATGATTTACATTCCACGGCCTTTGGGCTCCCTGGCCGTTCCGTTAATCGGATGTATACCAAAATTGGTGTGTCATAACATGGCCTTATTACGAACATAAATGACAGGTCATATCATGAAAATCATGACACGCATGTCATGAACAGCACGATTTACATTCCACGGCCTTTGGGCTCCCTGCCCGTTCCGTTAATCGGATGTATACCAAAATTGGTGTGTCATAACATGGCCTTATCACGAACATAAATGACAGGTCATATCATGAAAATCATGACACGCATGTCATGAACAGCATGATTTACATTCCACGGCCTTTGGGCTCTTGCGGCCGTTCCGTTAATTTCATATATACCAAAATTGGTACGGCGTGACAAGAGTTTATGACGAACATAATGACAGGTCCTAACATGCAAATCATGACGCGCATGTCATGTGCAGCATGATTTACATGACATGGTCTCGGGGCGCTCGCGGCCGTTTAAATGAAGGGATACATACGAAAACTGGTATGACGAGACATTTCTGTTTGACGAACATAACTGACACGTGGTAACATGAAAATCATGATATGCATGTCATGTATGACATCATTTACATGCCACGCTCATGGCGCACTCGCGGCCGTTTCGCTAGATTGATATACACCAAAATTGGTATTGTGCGATGTGACTTTATGAAGAACATGAATAACAGGTGGTAGCACGAAAACCATGACATCCATGACATGTATGTCATGATTTACATGCCACGCTCATGGTGCATTCGCGTCCGTTTCGCTTGCGTGATATACACCAAAATTGGTGTTACGCGACACGACTGTATGACGAACGTAAGTGAGACGTGGTAACATGAAAATCATGACATGCAAGTCATGTACGGCCTGATTTACATGCCACGCTCATGATGCGCTAGCGGCAGTTTCAGTAGATTGATATACACCAAAATTGGTATTGCGCGATGTGACTGTATGAAGAACATGAATGACAGTTGGTAAGATGAAAACCATGACATGCATGTCATGTATGTCATGATTTAATTGCCACGCTCATGATGCATTCGCGGCCGCTTCGCTACTCGATGTACACCAAAATTGCTATTGCGCGAAGCGACTGTACGACGACGGTAAATGAGACGTGGTAACATGAAAATCATGACATGCATGACATGCACGACATGATTTACATGTCATGCTCATGACGCACTCGTGCCGTTTCGCTTGCTTGACACACCAAAATTTGTATTGCGCGCCGCGACTGCATGACGAACGTAAATGAGGGGTGGTAACATGGAAATCATGACATGCAGGTTATGTATGTCATGACTTACATGCCACGCTCATGGTGCATTCGCGGCCGTTTCGATAGCTTGATATACACCAAAACTGGTATTGCGCGATGTGACTGTATGATGAACATTAGTGACAGGTGGTAACATGAAAAACCATAATATTCATGTCATGTATGGCATGATTTACATGCTCTACTCATGGCGCACTCGCGGCCATTTCGCTCCTTTCATATACACCAAAATTGGTATTGCGCGATGTGACTGTATGACGAACATAAATGAGAGGTCTTAACATGCGAATCATGTTATGCATGTCATGTACGGTATGATTTACATGCCACTGTCATGGTGCGCTTCCGGCCGTTTTGTTAACGTGATATATACCAAAATTGGTATGGCATGACACGAGTGCGTGATGAACATAAACGACAGGTCATGCATTTATATACCAGAATATGCGTTTCATTGGCATGGTGTACACTAGATTGTGCATGCATGCGTGCATGGCAAACATGCGATATATGGTGGACTAGATGCCATGGCATGAATGATTTCATTTGGCTCAAAGACAAACAAGGCGATGTATGCAGCTGTTTGCTGGCTGCTTCGCATTACATCGATTCCCACAGTGCGTGGGATCTGCCGAATTTTTTTTTCTCTAAACATATTTCCCATATTTTGTTGACTTCGTCCTGCGGCCGCTTCTCCTTTTTTGCCCTTCTATGCTCCCGTGATGCTTCACGTCGGTTCTCGATCGCTTCCCGGATTTCCTTGTTCCACCAACTTTTTGTCTTCTCGGAAATGGACTCGGAAATGGACGTCGGTCCAAGGAGTGACGAGAAAGTGCCTGCGGACGCAGCACAGCGTTAAATACAAGTTATTTATCGACCCCCGCCGTACTTTCGGAGCACAGGGACACCAACCACGCACCTCATGTCGCGGACGTTTGGCGAGTGTATCGCACATACCTCTGCTTTCCGCCGGAGTGGGGCCCACGCTTGTATATATGGTAGAAATAGCCCCGGCCTTGAGAAGGGGCCTCGTATTGCCAGACAGACCGAAGTGTTTCGTCAACACAGGATTCACCCTGTAGCAGCTCGCCGCAAAGTGAAGCGAACAAATGAGTCTGTTGATCATGGGCGTCCAATCCTCTGGTCTATAGGCGCGAAGGAAGTCAACCCACTGGCTGCGTTGAGGTTCGAGGCTCGGAAATGCATGAAACGCCACACACTTTCCGCAATTCCCGTGCCTCGAAGGGCAGGTCCGCACTACGCATACCCGATATGCTGGCACGTAATGCAATATAGATTGTCGCTCCGAATTATAGCACCCGCGCTGACGAGCACACGGCAAATCAGTCGATGCGGCGCGATGAAGTTGAGGCGTGAGCAAGGAGAGCCACTGGGAGTGAGAGCGTCGTCGGGCATCGGCGCCAGTCGGCGCCACAATAAATACACTCGGATAGTCGACGTCCTCGTTACTAGCGCATCGTCAGTTAGGGTGGTATGTGTCACACCGACGACGTTGCAGTAATCTCGATGTCGCAGGGTGCTCAAACTCCCGTTGAGCTTTCGTACGCTGTTTGCACTCGAAATAAAATAACTTTTAGGTGACGGATGCCATTCATATTTGGCCAAAAAGACTCATGCATACCGAGCAACTGAATGGTGGACCCCTCTCGAGTTTGAAATTTTATGTCATTGCCCCTTTGAGGTAAAACTGCCTGAGCGAATGTTTCTGGACTTTTGTTACCCTGGCTGCTTTCAACGTAAAGGCATAGGCCGGGCACCCGCTAAGTATAAAAATTTATACAAGAAAAAAATACAATAACTCGTTTAGTTCGATGTGGGGGCAGCGATGTCGTTGGTCGTGCCGGCGCCCATTAAAACTGAGTCGGGTGCAAGAGCTTCCCTTTCTTTTGAATTTTCATTTTGTATAAATGAATAGGTAAATACATGGTAGTGCGTCACATTTTACAGAAGGTCACAATGGCAAGAGAAAGGAGCGCGACAGAGTGGACTATGAAAATACATACATACATACATACATACATACATACATACATACATACATACATACATACATACATACATACATACATACATACATACATACATACATACATACATTTGCGCAACCACTAAATGGTGATGATAACATAACAATGAATTACGAGGCGGCAACATCATAAGAGAGGTTTTTAGCGTGTGCAGTATCCCGGTATACGCAATACCGGACGATGGTGTCGACATCTTGTGGCGCTTCGTGCAACCATAGTCATGGACACGTTTGTTTTCGCTTATTGTTCTTGAGGGAAAAATGTTTAAAAAGGCAACTCATTCGTAATTATGCCCCTGCAAGGCATTTACATTGGAAGTAGAATACCCGATGTTTCTGCAATAACAATTTTGTACTTGCCTGGTTCACCTTGGCCCCGCTAGATGGCGCCAACTATCCAGCCTGTCAGGGGCTTTATGCCTCTCACGTTTACGGATTCGGTATTCTAGGTCGCTCTAGCCTTGGTAATCCGACTGAAACAAGGTGATCGCAAGTGGCACTCGCACTTCGGCTTATTGTGACTCGGCGGCTGGAGTCTCCGCAAAGCGGATATCGTGAGTAGCCACGAACGAAGGTGGATTTGCGAGGTGAGATAGGGCCGTAACCGTAAAGCCTATCCGGCGAGTAGTTTACATTGCGTAAACGTTTACGTTCCGTAAACGTTCGCGCATGCGCAGATTCCATACGGTATCCGGTAACACGGTAACGCAAAGAAGTATACGTACAAGCTAAAAGTCCATAGTGTCACACGCCTGCTTCAATATTAGGTTCTAAAGGGTAACAATTACTTTCATAAAATAGAAGTGAAGAATCAATCTTAAGAGCAGTAAAAATTTGAATAGTACTTTTAATGGGAGTTATCTGAAAGTCAACAAAAAGACATGCTACGGCAACTGTCACGCGTACCTAAAGTTTCGTTTAAATTGTTTGAATGGAACTGAAACGGGAAAAGCGGTTTCGTGACGAGCACCTTTAAGAGTGTCAGCACACATTTCCATTAAAATGACCCAATGTAAATATTTCTTTCAAAGGAACAGCGACTACCTACAAAAGTGGGTCAATTGCTTAACATGGCATCAAGACATACGTACCGTTTCGCAGGAAACACAGCGCGACGCTTGTCTAAATGAGGTCTTACTGTGTATCCACCAAGCGAAGAAATAAGGAAGTATGCAAAATAAAAGGCGACGTAAAAGATTGTCTCGGAAGGACCGTTTATGCAACGATTCTTTAGAGGAACAAAAGCAGGGCACCAAATAATTGCCGACCAACTCTAACGAAACGAAAAGAAGAGGGCATGTTGAAGAGACAGATTGAGATAGGAATAGATTTGCCTGTGCTTTTGACTTTGCGTTTCGGAGTCCCAATTTTTGGGATCTACAACACAAATGTTTGCTTGGCAGCGCCAGAATTATATTAATGAAACCAATCGGTTATCCCGCTAACACGGTTACCCTTATCACCCTTGTACGTACACATGCATTTATATATAAAAATGTTTTCTTTCTTAGCAATTATGTATCTTTCTTCTTCGTACCGCGCATTTAACTTTCATCTTTAATTCGCAATCTGTAATCTGTGAGTTGCCTTTTCATGACTTTCATAACATTTCATAAAACCACCCGATCCATGGTCGATCCCCCACAGTGGGTGTGAGCAACGGTTGATTACACGAACAACAGCAGGAACATAAAATAACAACCAGAACAACATACAACTGCGGCAAGTCATGTGCGTTATAGAACAGAGAAACACTGGAAATACTAATTAAGTGTCTTTAAATGGTATGCGCAAGTCAAGCTTATGTTAAAGGTCTGCATTCTATAGCGCGTTCTATGCCAAAAAAAATAACTTATTAAAACTTAGTTATTATCATGTAAGCGTGCATAACCTTTTCTATTTGGTGAGTACTCTCTCTGCGATCGCTTCCGTGATCTATTCCATCGTCGTTAAAACGGTTTCTCGCTGCTTCACTAGCATATATCTCTTCTTTTACAGCTTCTCCTATACTTGTTGGTGAGGCAATAATTTCAGAATCGTTTGTATGAAAGTGCACTAGAAAGTGTGCCAATACTTGTTGCAAAACAAAAGCTTACTTCAGACAGACAGAAAAGTGAAGAGGAATTCGCTTACTATATGCCTACCCTGTCAAGCGCGTTTCTTCCGGGTTCCACATAATGCGCGACACGCGAGCGCCACCTTGCGTTTTGAAGACAGCCAGTACTTGTTGTTTGAATATTTGTCGTACAATACAAGTATGATCTTGTACAAATCTCTCACCTTCGTATTTTAAGTTACAATGGTTCCTCGTTTATGCATGCTGTGAGCACTAATTGTTGGGGATTTCTGTATATGTCTTGTATACACCATACCCACCACGATGGTCTAGTATTACGGGGCTCGACTGCTGACGCGAAGGTCGCGGGATCTAATCTCGGCCGCGGCGGCCGCATTTCGATGGAGGCGAAGTGCTAGACGCCCGCGTACTCAGATTTAGGGGCACGCTAAAGGACACCAGATGGTCAAAATTTCCGGAGCCCTCCATTACGGCGTTTCTCATAATCATATCGTGGTTTTGGAACATAAAACCCCAACAGTTATTACATATTATGTATAAACCATGTAGTGTTGGCGTGTTCAGTGAAACTGCAGCAAATCCGCAGTGCTGCACTAGCCCTGCTGATGTACAAAATTCGAATGCATCTCTGTGCTTTCCTAATAGACACTGACTAAATTAATGGGGCACGTCACTTTAACAACTGCGCTTTAGTGACAGGGCAACAGTTTTCATACCCGCAGGGCGGCCGAACCAAATACAGTGAAACCTCGGGGATACGATCACAGCTCATACGAATTTCGGGGTGATACGAATTTTTCGTTGGTCCCGGCCAAGGCCCATTGGCCTGCAGTGTAATGGAGTCCGGTTATTGCAAATCCATTTTCACCCAGCGTCGTTTGATACGAACGTTCGCTACCACCCAGGTACGAAGAGGTGCTGTCCGCGCTGTCGCGGAAGACGCGCCAAGCACGTGCGAGCGCGGGAACGCAAGCGTGGGCATGCGCGCCGCACTGCCAAATCGTCAGAATCGCGGTGTAAGAAAAACACTTTTCTTACGGTCAGAATAAACCTTCAGAGACCTGGTTCATTAATTAAATGCGCGCGTACGGGCCGTACATTTACGAGTGCTGGTATGATTGCCGACATCTAAAAACCTAACTGACAATCATTCAGGATTCTTCCTGACGTTGCCGCAGCCCTGACAAACAATAAATGAAAATGTACGCCAGCTTTCTTTTGTCGCGTGCTAATTTTCCATGCTTTCTGGTGATACGAAATTCGGATGATACGAATATTTTTGGTGGTCCCGTGAGATTCGTATCACCGAGGTTTCACTGTATGACGTGCGCCCAACTGACACGGGCAGACCACTAGCGCTTAAAACATGCTGCGTCGCCACTACGCACTCTGTATTGGCTGCAGCGTGTAGACTACAACACAGCCGATGCATGACCGCGCACGTCGTAATGATGGTTCTTTTGAAGCGACAGCACCCCCCCCCCCCACATAATCAGTGCCTTCGAAATTTTCCCAGTCCTTTCTTCACCCGTCCCGATGCCAGCAGAATCACACGCCTGACGACAGCTGCCTCGACGCTGTCGGTTGGTTAGTCGCGGATGAAATCATTTCCGGTCGAGTTTCAAAGGAGGCGAAAGGCGAGAACACGAGCGCACTTCGATTTAGGTCACGTTAACGAACCACACGTGGTCAAAACAATGACGAGTTTCTGCTTACAATGTAACTCGGAATCATTTCGTGGTTTTGACACGTAAAACCGCGAAATGTTCTTGTTAGCTTGTTAAGCTTTTCACGCAGTGTCTGTCGCGAGATATAAAAAGAAAAAGCCGCGCGCAATCACCGACAAGGAAGGATTGCCTTGCACCCCGTCTACGGTACCCGTTTGTTCGTCGACATAAAGGTCGCATTTATTATTATTTTTCTTACTGGTGAAGCGATGCGTGTGATTGAATTCTATGCTACTACGACGTCCTTAAAGAAGGAATAAAAGCTTTGGGATATTGCAGCTTCAAATAACGAAGAAGGAAGAAATTACTGTTGTAAAGCTCGTAAAAAAATGTAGGGCACGGAATCTAGTTTTCCGCTTGTTGATTTCCACCGTCGGGACGAAAACCGGCGCGGAACAAAAGAACACAAAAGGTTAATCTAGGCCGGGAGCGCTCCTATTCATGTCACGATGCTTTTCCATTCTTTCGAGCTACAAATAACGGTATGTAAAACAGAGAGAGAGAGGGGGAAACATTTCTTTACAGGATCAAATCCGGTCTGTGGAGAACGGAACGGGGCAGGGACACTGCGAATAGGGTGAGATTTCTGTTATGAGTGTGTATGGTGTTTCAGAAGGACAAAAAACAGAAAAAAAAGAAAGATGTGTGTACTAAAAGAATGATCTACCCTAATCGGGATCAAGTGAAGCCGACCAGTCGTTATGAAAGAAGTGGAGCGCATACAAAGAACTCAAAAGATGTTAACGCTGTGATTGAATCACAACCGTAGCTATAGTTCGACATTTCGGGGCAGTTGTCCTTTATAGCGAAACTCTGTAAGTCTACACTGTGCCGTTGTTGTTGTTGTCGTCGCCGTAGCAGCAGTAGTAGCATCAGTAGTAGTAGTAGTAGTAGTAGTAGTAGTAGTAGTAGTAGTAGTAGTAGTAGTTACGCAGGTCACGTGAGCAGAGGGGGAATTAATAAAGAAGAAGATAAGAAGATGATGATTATGATGCACGTGATCTCCCTAGCCAATCACATACACTCGCGCCTTACAGCTACGCCGTAACGGTTTTCACGGTATATGTAACTGGCTGAGACTTTTTTGCCAACATAGTGAACAAAATACATTGGGCACTCTGGAAGGACGACATGGCAGGAGCACTGACGCACGGCTACAGAACTTTACGCTCAATAAGGGACATATAAAATTCACGCATGAATACGCCGAACAACATATTAAGGCGTAAGGCTTACTAACTCGCAGGCGCTTGTCATCGAAATACGTGGTAACGGACAATGTGTTTTTCTCGGCACCCACTGCGCTGAATTTCACTTTTAGACGGAATGAGCGACACCACACAGGTGCTTCGCACCATTTCTCATTTGAAGTGACATGCTGTCATTAAAACCGGTAATTACATTGCACTTAAATAAGGTTTTCAGAATTTTAAAAAAATTCAGATATTGCAAAGTTCCATGACGTCGTTGTCCGGCATACTTCAAGTAAGTCGAAGGACAATACGGCTGAAGAGCCCGAGCAGCACGCCTTACGCCGCCGTTAATCCAACAAGCAGTCTAACAATTAAACATTATGTCGATGATGCTGTTGATGAGGATTTCTTAATACTATTGGCACGTGCCTAACATGGGGGATGGACCATGAAAAATGAAAAAATTTCAGGAGCCATTGGCGTATTCGGAAAATGGGGGCAAGCGAAGCTTGGTCTTTCTTTCTTTCTTTCTTTCTTTCTTTCTTTCTTTCTTTCTTTCTTTCTTTCTTTCTTTCTTTCTTTCTTTCTTTCTTTCTTTCTTTCTTTCTTTCTTTCTTTCTTTCTTTCTTTCTTTCTTTCTTTCTTTCGAATTGCGCAGTGCTCTTTCCTAAGTTTTTCCTTCCTCCATGTCGGTTATTGGACCTTCATCCACGTGCTCAGCAGCACAACACTTCAGTTTCTACAGGCAACAACGACGGTCATGCGTTCATATCCAGGCAACAACGAAATGTGGCAACGTGAAGGGACAAGCGACGTCGATAACAGATGACATTGCCGTATCGGAAACGGCTGATAATAGTAATAATAATATCTGGGGTTTAACGTCCCAAAACCACGATATGATTATGAGAAACGCCGTAGTGGAGGGCTCCGGGAATTTCGAGCACCTGGGGTTCTTTAACGTGCACCTATATCTAAGTACACGGGCCTCGGACATTTTCGCCTCCATCAAAAATGCAACCGCTGCGGCCGGGATAAACGGCTGATACCCACGACCAAGAGAGCGTCAGTTATCAGAAAAGAGCGCATGCATGACAGGCGTACCTTGGAGGGCCAAATTTTTTCGCACTCGCGGTCGCGGTGTTTTTTCGCGGTCCCACCTACAACGCCAACGACACTTGTGAGCCAATACGAGCTTGTCTTGAAATCCCGTCCGCGCACCCTCGATCGCCCCGTTTCACCCTCGATATGTCGAGAGATAAGTCATCAATGTATTTATTACATAAAAATAAGCCACATGAACACTTATTTGTGCCAGACAAGATGTTGGATCGCAAAGGTTTGACAAAAGACTTATATATTGCAGCATTTACTGCTGATGCAAACAAAAATGTTGCAGTGGCTTAGCTCGGCTATTCCAGGATAACGTAGCGTTAGCAAAGGTTCAGCTAATTATTCTTAGCTTTCCTGATTGTCTAGCATTAGCTTGATTATCATGCTTACTGCTGCCCCAATGACACATACACGGTATACGTATTATGTGGCACATGTATATTTATTTGGCCAGGCAACTACTTCGGGATCCGATGAGTTAAGCTCCTCCGCTCATCTGCGCCGTTGAGCAGCATTTGCGCTCTCCTTCTCCATGGCGATACCACACTGGCAAACGCCTGTCAGAGGCGCTATCAAGCGGCTCCAGCGCAGTGTCAGACGGCGACTGCACAGCGAAGGCGAATAACTGCGCGCGCGCCGGCGCCAATACGTCTGCCAAGGCTACGACATCACTCCTCTGGAAAGCGCAGAACGGCGGCAGCGAGTCGGGCGCGGCGGCGACGGAGTGCGCGGGAGCTGCCGGCTCCGGTGCGTGACATCACTGATCCTCGCGCATGCACAGCGCAGCTCTTGAGGATCCACGCGAAACTGGCTCGGCTAGGCCAGTGTAGCTAACGCTACAAAAATGTTGCGCTGCTACAACAGAGTGCAAAACTATCGCTAGGGAGCACGTGGATTTAACCACACAGCCCGCAATAAACGACTGTGCCAACGACTGTGAAAAACGAACACGAAATCGGCGTGTTAATGTTCGTCTTATGATCAAACTTATATGTAAATACAATTAACCGTGAATCGCGTTAGCAGCCGCTCCCAAACTCGTCTGGTAAGGGAAGAAAAAAAAGGTTTTCAATGCAATTTTTACTAGGAGACACGACACACTGTGATATGTTTAAGCATTTCGGAGGAAGGGCATGTTTCCAAAACTAGTCTGTTGTTTTCCGTCGTGTGCTTGTCGCCAGTTTTAAGGCAAAAGGTTTAGAGCCCTCACCAAACGCGAAAATTGACCGGCGTCCCGCGTCGGCGTCCCCGTCGGCGGCGTCAACACAATGTGATGCGAAATATCATCACCATGTGATGACGTCAGAGATCACCAAAAGTAGTGACGTCATCATTACGTCACCGTGATGTCACACGGTGACGTCATCACATGGCATAACTGCTCCGTCAAAGCTGGGCCTGTCCCGCAGGCAGTGCAGAATGCTTACAATGCCTCCGATCGTGGAGGCGTTGCGAAACCACGTTACTTGCAGAAAGCTTTCGGATGGGGGCGCCGGAGGTTCAATGGGTCGACTTAGAAGAAAACAAGAAGATGGCTTTCACCCTAGAGTCGAATGAGGCGGATACATAAGGGTTTTGATTATCGGGACAGAGTTGGCGATCTTGCAGTGTTCGCTCAACTTTCCAAATCTGTTCGTGACTGCCGGAAAAGTTCCTATAGAATATTAATTGAAATGGCAGCCGTTGTGCTTGACATTTCTGAATTTGAAAATTCAATACCGGACGTGGTAGATAGTCAAGACCACCCTCGGGAAATCCATTTCAGCGACTTCAGTCAGAAACATAGTTGAAAACGCTTGGACAGGAAGAATATGCAAGGAGAAATGTTGTACAATCTTGATGGCTAAAGAATGACATATCCGAAATATAAGAAATTGGATGAAGGCGTCTATTCTATACCAAGGTCCACCTGCTTTATTATTACATACCGATTATTGCACACAGTGTGAAATAAAATGTAATGCTAAAAATGATGGCAGCTTCGCACTCGTGGTGCCAAGCGTGAAGGAAGAGTGAAGCCGGGCGGCCTGCCTTATTTCTCTTTATTTTATCTCTTTTCCTCTTTCTCTCTGTTTCTTGTATCTCTTTTTTGTATCTGTTTCTGTCTCTTTCATTCTCTCTCTCTCTCTCTTTATTTATCGCTTCCTCTCTCTTTCAATCTCTCTGTCTCTCTCTGTTTCTTCATCTTTCTTTATCTCTTATTCCCTCTCTCTCTCTATGATCGTTTTATGTCTTTATTCCCTTTATTTCTCTCTACTTTCTATCTCTTTCTTTCTCTCTCTCTCTCTTTCAAGCGTTCGTTTTCGTTTGACAATCGCATTTCCTGCATACGGCAGTGGGGCTTGCCCAATTCCAGTGGCGAGCATTCCCGCCTGAGGAGTTCTGCACGACGGAGTACAAGTTGCCGATAGCTTAAACAGCTTCACTGTAACGAGAATGAAGAGCGCGCGCGCCGATTTATGATGATGATGATAGTTTTTTACGACGGAGCACAAGTTACCGACAGTCTAAACAGCCTCACTGCTAAACCACGTTGAGAGTATGAGCACTATTACAGGCTTATTCATATTGAAATAAATTGCTGATTATTTTATAGCTTTTTAAATTATAAACACTATTACAGGTGCATGGAAGTTTTTCTTTTCAATGAATTGAATATCTACATCCATATTCAATAAATGCAAGCGTAGCATTTTTCTCTTGCTGCTTCGCTCACTTCTAGTGTTGTTATCATGGAGAGGAAAAAAAGAAAAAAAAAACACTAGGAGGGAGCGTCACGTGACGCTATTGAAGCCCAGCCATAAATATGAAACGGGAGCATGCTGGGAAGTTTGACCAGAGCATGGAACACGACAGAGGAGCGGCGTCGGAGGCGGTTAGCTTGTGGACGCTAGGCGCGCGCTCGTCAATTTTGTAGCGTTAGCTACACTTGCCTACCCCGAGCCAATTTCGCGTGGATCCTCATGAGCCGTGCTGCGCATGTGCGAGGATCAGTGATGTCACACAGCTGGCTCACCGGAGCCGGCATCTCACGCGCTCTCTGCCACCGCCGCGCGCTGCTCGCCGCTGCTTGTCTGCGGGTTCAAGAGGAGTGGCGTCGTAGCCGCGGGAGACAAACTGGTGCCGGCGCGCGCGCCGACTCCGCCACCGCCGCGCGCGACTCGCCGCCACCGGTCTGCACTTTCCAGAGTGACGTCGTAGCCTTGGCAGACGTATTGACGCCAGCGCGCGCGCAGCTATTCGCCTTCGCTGTGCAGTCGGCGCCTGACACTGTGCTGGAGCCGCTTGATAGCGCCTCTGACTGGCGTTTGCAGGTGGGTAACGTCATGGAGAAGGAGAGCGCAAATGCTGCTCGACGGCGCAGAAGAGCCGAGAAGCTTATGTCATCGGATCCCGAAGTAGTTGCCTGGCGATTAGCGGTTCAGCGTACGAAGAATGAACAGAAGAAGACTAATAATCCTAGACAATCTAGAAAGCTCAGAATAATCAGCGGAACCTTTGCTAACGCTACGTATATCCTGGCATAGCCGAGCTAAGCCACCGCAAATTTTTTTATTTTTTTTTACACGAGCCCAGCAAAAAAAAAAAAATATTAAACAGGTGCATGGTGAGAATTGTGACACGAACACGAGGAGGTAGCGGCTTCAGAGCTGGCTGGCTTGTGGACGCTAGGCGATCTCCCTCCTATTTTCTTTTTTTTTTCTCCGTTGTTATTTATGGACTAAACTCGTGGACAACCTTTCTTGGCAATTAAGGGAAAGCTACGGGGGCGGAGCTTCTCCACGTGCACTTCTACGCGAAGCAGTCCGGTGTTGCGCGCGTCTCGCACCGCTGTGGAAAGTGACGGCGGCGCGCAGTCAGCGTTGCACACCGACGCAGACGCCGTTTAGCGTTTCAGGTACACGTAAAAGGCGGGGCTTTGTCACGCGTACAAAAACGCGAAGTGAGAACGTGTAAAGTGAAACAAATACAAATACCTCAATAGTGTGTGCTGCGTCCTCTCTCAAAGAGCTAGGTGTAGAAAATAATGTAGTAGTTTTTTTTAGCGTCACGTAGAAAATACGGACACAATTGTGAAACTACATTCATGGGTGGTAGGACACGCGTGATTTGGCGCTTTAACCTTCGCTTCGTTGCCAAGACAAGTTGTCCGCGAGTATAATAAAATGTTTGCTCTGCGCGAAATGATGACTGTTAGGTGAAATAACTTATTACATCACAGTGTCTTTAGCACTAATTTGAATTTAAGATCCCGGACATACTTTCACTTAATCAATAGAGTACTCACATATTCTAACTCAACGAATGCATTCAACTTAATTTTCCAATTCTCAATTCATCTTCCAAAGTCGCATGCTAGAAGGAGACAAGTAACCAGACGTCTTTCTCTGCTGCGCCCAAATGGCTGCGCCTTCAACTTCCAACCAAAAATATGCGCTCAAGAATGGGATGTTTTCAATAGGTCAATACGCCCCAAGCGCTATTTTTAAACAGCCATGCGCCCTTTAATTTCAAGGCAATTTGAATATCTCCCAAGTAACACTTAAGAGATGTAATGTTTGTGCAGTCCAGCTTAGTAGGCTTTATAGGAAGACCCAGAAGAAGAAAACAGCTTCGCGGCGCATTCCTTCGTGAACTAATTTGCATTTAGAGGGTGCGCTAAGCAATAAAGTGTTTGTTCCGTCCATTTCTTATTTTGAAATTTGTCGATTCTTCGAAAGAAAGTTCGCCCGACCTCTGATTACGTATTCGGTTTATATTGTAAGAAACCGAGCGTACGTTTCCGTTAGAGCTGAAGGACGGTTTAAATTGATAGCCTGTCCTGTATTTTTTTCTCGGTGTACTTTTAAAGTTCGAGGTGGTATTGCATATACAGCTGTAGTGGGTTACAAGCCGGTAATAATTACAAGCTCCGCTCCTTGAATTGCGGGGCGCTTGCCATTCATCTGTGCGAAATAATCGTACTAGGTGGCTTCCGTTCCAGCCGTTAGTGTTTTTTCTCTGTCAATGTAAATGCAGTTGAAACTCGGTATAACGAAGTGATGACCGCACTCCAATTACGTCGTTAAATTGGGAAGTTCATAATACCGAGAAAGTGATTGTTTGGTACTTTGAAAGCTATCGTGACATTTGATTCACCATCCACGCACGCCTGCGCATGTGAAAAGTCCGCGAAGGCAGCCCGTACACGGAGCCTCTCGGGTCCGGTGAAGCAGGCGAAGTATAGACTGTCACGTGAAGCTACGATTAGTTGCCGATACACACGGACTTGAAGAACGAATGCAGTGATTGTGCAAGCAGGCAGATAAAGAAAGTTGCAACAAGAAGATGAGTGCAATCTGTCGCATAAACCACTAAATAACTAAATGAACCAACGAATTCTTATGGGAACACTTACAGGGACAAGAAACCACCACCTCCACTAGAGCCTTTTGGCACGTAAAAGCTCTATAGACTGTTAAGTTCCTTGTTCCGTGCATGGGCCCGGCGTGCAGCCTCTTCAAAATAAAACTATAGAGTCGTGGTCGGGCGGCTAGATGTTTGAACGCGGTGACATTACAGGACACGACCTAAATCCGCCTGTATAAAATTATAAAGAAATTACTGCAATTTTACTCATTTATTTCCTGAACAACTTCGGTAAAACGGATTTCGTGAATTCATAGCTTCCCAAATTCGAGTTGATGACAACACTGAATACTATAGGTACGGGACGTCGGCTTCACAACAGATGCGAATTTCTGCTCTATCAGTGCCTAATCCTTCTCATCCGTCTGGTGAATTTGGATGTTGCAATGCCAGCTTCCATTATTGCGCTTGGCTAAGCAGTGATGTAGAAACCTTTGTCGAAATTTGTGCGGAAGTTAGAATTTTGGACCCAGAGGCAGCGATACGGACATATGTTTAAATTGGAAAGTCGCCTATCTGACACACGGGAAAGGTGCTCGACATAATTGGAATGAGCAAATGCAATTGGATGGGATACTACTCGTAAGGTGCGTTGGCGGGCTAGTTGGTTTATCATGCTAAGTTTGAACAGCGCGATTGAACGCGGACAGAGTAGAACACACACACACACACACACACACACACACACACACACACACACACACACACACACACACACACACACACACACACTAACACACACACACACACACACACACAGCGCTGACTTTCAACTGGAAATGTTTATTTTCATATGCACGTGGCGCATATATATATATATATATATATATATATATATATATATATATATATATATATATACATACGCGAGAAGGTGAAAAACAAAGCCAGAAAAATACAGAACAAGGATCCAAACGCGCATGTTTGCGGCAATCACAACCTACTGCAACCAAGCTAGGGTGACGGATCGAGAAATGTCATTTCCTTGTCGGACAGTGACAAGGATGGCATGCTGACACACTTATCATTCAATTTTTCTATTTCGCAGGATTCAATAATTTCCCGTGTCAATCTATCTTTAACTTTTTTGAGAATACTCGTTTTTTGTTTTCAAACATCGGAAAACAGCCGCATTTTTGACAGTGAATATAGTAACGTCCCCGGAAATTACTTTTGTCACGTTGTATTTGTGCTCCTTCAACCTTTGGTTAACACAACGGCCAGTCTGGTCAATGTACACACGATCGCACGACAACGGGACCGAATAAATTGCGTCTTTAACGCAATCCGCAAATTTCTCGCAATGCGTTGTGGAACAAACTTAGCGGGATACCTAAGCAAATTCTCTGTGTAGGGCAGCAACGAATTTTGGCGAAGCTTACATTAATACGTACCTTTTAGCCGACTATGCGCTCCAATAGGCGTGTGAGAAGTGCGCGTATGCTAAGACGTACGCTTAAGTCATTATTCCACGAATAACTGTAAGCCTGCTCAGAGTTAGCGCCCTCACTTTTCGTCAACCGGCACTACCTTCATTTTGATCGCGGGAACTCAGTGACGGCTGGGAGTGTGTCCTGTCGTGTAAGGACGGCGATTTTTGAAAAATCGTGGAGCACGATGACTACCTCTCGCCCGGCTAGGCAACACTGGTTTATGTTGAGCTGGAGGCCAGCATAGGCAAGGCTCGTTCAGGTTGCGTCCGAGTCGAAGCACGTGCGAACTAATATCTGGCGAAATGACGACAATGTCGCGAAGATGACATAGAGATGGCTACCGTTTGAGGCCTATTTTTTATTACTATAGTAGCGTAAAGAAATAGGACAAAAAGAGAAATGGCACAAAAAAGATTGCTGAAGCTTGCACCAAGTCGTTCATGGCTTAAAACAGCGAAAGTAGACGCTTCTGAAGTGTAGTCTGGTTGTGGCTAGGCTTTAGCTAGGCTAGTCACGACATGCATGTCCAAACTCCAGAACCGAGCGTTCGCACCTGTCGTACATCTACGGGCACGACGTCGTTAGCGCAGGGCTTGGTGTAGTACCCTACTAATTTCGCACCATGTGCCAGTTATGTTCGTCATACAGAAATGTCTCCTCATACCAGTTTTGGTATCTATCCATTCACTTAAACGGCCACGAGTGCCCCGAGACCACGTAATGTAAATCATGCTGCACATGACATGCATATCATGATTTGCGCAAGAGTGTATGTTCGTCATACACTCTTGTCACGCCGTACCAATTTTGGTATATATCAAATTAACGAAACGGCAGCAAGAGCTCCAAGACCGTGGCATGTAAACCATGCTGTTCATGACATGCGTGTCATGATTTTCATGTTATGACCTGCCATTTATGTTCACAATAAGGTCATATTATGTCATAACAATTTTGGTATACATTCCATTATCGAAACCGCCAGGAGAGCACTAAGTCGTAGGCGGCTAGCTAGATAGATAGATAGATAGATAGATAGATAGATAGATAGATAGATAGATAGATAGATAGATAGATAGATAGATAGATAGATAGATAGATAGATAGATAGATAGATAGATAGATAGATAGATAGATAGATAGATAGATAGATAGATAGATAGATAGATAGATAGATAGATAGATAGATAGATAGATAGATAGATAGATAGATACGGTCAAAGTAGCAGAAGTTCGTTCGCATTTAAAAGAAAAAGAACAGCGGGCACCCTTTGCGTTAGACGCCCTTGTGTGGCAGGAGACGCACAGGGTTACTCCACGCGCCGCAGTTTAAAAGAAAACAAATATCTAAGAGTGTCTGATTCTCCATTGTCGACACGCAGTCATGGCCAATCCCCCAGGTGGGTATGTGCTACAATTTTGAGGAAACAAACAAACATTGCGGACACTTGCAGCGTGTTGCTCAAGCACAATGACGTAAAACTGTGACAGTTGTTAGTTCACGCTCGTCCTGTGTATGCCTGTGCGTTCATTTAGGGCGTCCTTCTTTGTGCTTCAGCGGCGCGCTGAAAGTATAGAGCTGCTTGTAGTTCTTGTGACATTCCAATTTCTTACTGTCGCATTCAGTGCTGCTCCCTTGCGGTGAAACTGTGACTTCTTTTAAAACCCAGTTAACGAAAAAAATCAGGCCATATCCACGAAGTGAATGATGATCCAGGAGCTGCCTCCCAGAGAATCGGGTAAACCGTGAATGCTCCGTACAATTCCTCTACTGTCATACAAAGACGTGACACTATGCTATAGTAGCGATTGTGCTGAGGTTGTTGTCGAACCACAAGCGGTTAAGACCTTGCAGCTGTGGACGAACGTGTGGTCGAGGAAATCGCGCTTGAAGCGTGCGTCGGCGCCGCCAACTTCAGGTAGCGACCGCTTTCGCCACTTTGCCGCTGCATGCCGCGCCCGTACCTGTTCGAGGTCCTGTTACCGCCGCTTGCGCGCTGCTTTGGCTTCGGGGGGGGGGGGGGGGGGGGTCCGCACGACGCTGACGTCTCTCTGCGGCCTCGCGAGCTCTCACCGCAGGGTCTTGGCGGCGAGCCCGCGGCTGCTGCCTTGCGAGCCCTCCGCTCCGCCTCCTTGTCTTCTTCGTTCATGTTATTAGTATCGAAGCGCACTGACTGACGACTATCGAAAGAGAGAGGAAGCGCGCAGTTGTCCCTCTAGTGATCTCCTATAAAACTAGAGCACGCGCCGGCGTGGAGTGAGCGCCACACGCAATAGTTGGCTATGCTATCTGTGGTTTTGCCTTGGTTATTATCATCATCAAGGAGCTCGAAGAGCAAGAGGCAGAAGAGTTCTCTTTCGCGCAAGCTGCGCCTGTAGCGGTCGCCTCTGGAACTAAGGGTACGCGTACGGCGCGGGACTTCGCCCCAGCTTAAGAACCTGGCGAGCCAGCTCCTAAAAATTAGAGGTGGTTATTCCAGTCAACTGGGAACAATATGTACCAGATCTGCGTCGCGTAACGCCGTTCCTCTATCTTTCTTTAACTCATGCGACGTGATAGTTACCCTATATATACACGGTATGGCGGCGCCGGCGGCGACGGCAGAAACCCACCGAGAGCACCCAAATATTGCCGTTGCCATAAAATGCAGTACAATGAACGGACACGAGAATGCACCAGCAAACAAGTTAGGTGCCTGTGACGACGAACACTCATACAGAATACTGGAGACAACCTTTCAGAATATTGCCACTGTATGAAGATAGCTATTGTTCTCCATAGGCACAATCGAAAACATCATGAGGAGTATAACCAAGGTGAAATCCGTACCTTGAATAATTGCGTGAAAGCAGCGCTGCCGAGCAATAAATGCAATGGTGTGCAAGCTGTCTCGTATAACAACAACGACGGTTCATGTTCGCAAGAGCTCAATCGTCTGAGCGCTTGCTGTGCGTAGCTGAATGACAAAAGACGGCGTCACTACTCGTCGGAGCTCGAGACGAAGATCACCGACACCGTAACTCCTGTGTCGACCAGTGCTTGAAAAAGATACCGCTGGCATGAACCTCGATGACGTTTGCTGGAAATAAACGAGGCCTCGAGCAGTTTGTTGAGATTGCAGATGTTGCTTCCTCCTAGAAGGCTTCGGAGCGGTGGATAATGCGAGTCGGTGAACGTCGACGGGAAGGCGGAGGTCTAAAGGTATTGAATGTTCGCGAAACAAGAGTTGGAACATCGAAGTCGGGGCCTGATGGAGCAGAGAGCTGGAAAAAGTTCTATATGCGAAGCTTCAAGGCACAATAATTAGACTAGAAGCAGACTTCGAAACCTAATATTCAAGGTTTGATATTAGAGTTCGATGAATGTTTGGTGATGTGTAATCATGGTTTCGTAAAATCATGTATATGTGCTGCTTAGACTGCTTGTTTAAAAACAACAGCAAGAAGTAACGTGTGCTCCTTCTGTTGCTGAAACGAAAGAGGTTCAGCAGGGATTTCTCTTACTGTTGGCTCTAACCGCAGTAGTCTATACTCGCGGACAACTTTTCTTGGCACTGAAGGGAAGCCTACAGAGCCACAATGCACGTATCCTACCGCTAATGAATGTAGTCCCACAATTGCCTCCGTATTTTATGCGTGAGATATATTAAATGCTCCTTCATTTACTACATGTAGCTTTTTGTGACGGAACGCACCGCACACAAGCGAGATATCTGCATTTCTTTTACTTTACATGTTGTCACTTTGCGTTTTTGTGTGCGTGAAAAAGTCGCGCCTTTTACCCGTACCTTAGACGCTAAGCAGCGTTTGCGTCGAAGTGCGACGCTAGCCATCACACTCCACGGCGTTACGAGACGCGCGCCAAACCGGACTACTTCGCGTAGCACTACATGTGCAGACGCTCCGCCCCCGTAGCTTTCCCCTCAGTGCCAAGAAAAGTTGTCGCCGAGTATAGTGTGGGTCCATGTTCCCGTGGTTGGGTAGAAAGTGCTATTGATCGTTCTCTTTATGGCGAAAGCCTTATATGCCTCACAAACGCGATCCCGCGTAGAAGTTCCAATTCGGTGGCGTCAACACGAGTGATGCAAGAAATCATCATCATCACGTGATGACGTCACATCTTAGTATGGAAGCGCCCAACTTTTACAAGAGGACACGAAAGAAGAGACACAAGCGCTTAACTTCAACTAAGCGTTTATTGCAAAGCGTCAGAACAACACATGCGTTTTATATCGTGACAGGGATTTGTTAACCCGTTTGACTGTTGAAGCAGCTGAAATGACACGTGATGACTTTTAGTGTGTAAACGCACCATCTATCTCGCTTACGCGGAAAGAACTTTACGCGGAAAGAACTTTTCTCTTTGTCTTTCTTTCTGTGTCTTTGTTTCTCTATCTCTTTCTCTGTGTATCTCGCCTTCTACCTTTTTTTCTGTTTGTGCGTTGCTTTCAAACTCTCTCGCTTTCTATCTATTTATTTCTCTGCCTTTCTGTCGTTTTCTCTTCTTTTCCCCCTTTCTTTTTCATTCTGTGTCTCTCTCCGCGTGGTCGGTTTCTCGCCTTCTATATTTTTAACACGAAAGTGTTTTATGCCAGGGTCCACCAAGACTTCAGTGACGTATTTCCGTCACAGAAATGACGTCGAAACAATTTACACGAACAGACGGCAAAGAAAAAAAGTTCCGTCAATGGGCATCGAGCCCACGACCGCTCTGTTCGCAACAACATATGCCGGGCACGCTATCCACTGCGCCGCGGTCACAGACTCTAGAGGATTTACAAACGCGCCTTTTATATCTACCACTCTCCCGGTCGGCGGGATGGTGCTGCCCTCTGGGAGCGGTAAAGTAATTCTTCATTACTGTGGCCTCCGCGATTAGCACCTGCAACGCGTTACACGTCCGTCCCATTCGGCGCGTTTTCAATAGAAGTTCAATTTTGTCAATGCCTTAACACACCGCGAGATGGCGACCCTCGCCCAAGCGTCGTAAAAGCGTCGGCCTCGCTCATAGCATCACGCTAATCCAAACCAAAAATAGCTCTGCGACGCGCGCCTGCCTCACCTGGCTGTAACACCGCGTTCCCCGCTCACGTCTTCACCCCGAAAAAAATCGCGGCTGGGCTACCGGGGCGGCACGACGCGCTTTGCGTTTCTCTCTAGTCCGGCCGTGGTGTTCAATATGCGACGCTCTTCTGGCTATCACACCACGTTATCTGATTACGCTTTCACCGTTAACTACTACGGCTACCACAAGGGTTTGTGGTAGCCGTAACATGGACGTTAGTCGTCTGGATGGAGTTGTACCACGAATCATCAAAGTGGGTGCATACACGTTGAACGGTGCCATAGCTGCCAGACATCAATATACATTGTGCAAACTCTCTTATACCAATGTACAGTAAACATTCAGTTACTTCTGTAAAGGCACGCTTTACTTTCGTGTTATTCCGATTCCTATGATGGAGGGATCAACCATGTTTTTTTTCTGTTTCTTCCATTTCTTTCAAGCTATATTTTTGTTGCTATTTTTATCTATCTATCTATCTATCTATCTATCTATCTATCTATCTATCTATCTATCTATCTATCTATCTATCTATCTATCTATCTATCTATCTATCTATCTATCTATCTATCTATCTATCTATCTATCTATCTATCTATCTATCTATCTATCTATCTATCTATCTATCTCTGTACTCGTTCACCTACCCTCCTTTCGCTCTTCGTAACCCTCACATCCCTCCTCCTCACCCTCACTTCTCTTTCCCCCCACCTTGCTGTACTATACTATACAATGATATGCTCTGAACTGCCAGCGTACCTGGATAGCTGAGTGGTTAGGACGCTCGCCTTCGGATCGTGGGTTCGAATCCAGCCTCGGCATAAAAACTTTTTTCTTTAGGAATTTCGATTTCTTTCTCTCTCTCTTTCATCCTTCTTTGTCTATCTCTCTCTCTGTACTCGTCCTGTCACCCTTAAAGTTATTGCATCATTCGCCGGACTGACAAAAAGAGGAAGGTGATGAAGAAGAGGACGAAGACGGCGCGTGCCGGTTCATGATCATTTTCTATCTACGACACACGGCCAACCTCGACCTTAACAGCTTTGCTGTAAAAAATCACAGCCTCGTCGCAAGGGCGAAGCAATGAATGCGATAGCAAGAAATTGGAATGTCACACGAAGAACTTGGCGATCTACCACGTCATAAAGAATTATATCGGGCAAGTTGGTATGGATCCATCTTGGTAGGAACGGCACAACTTTTACAAGAGGACACGAAAGAAGAGACACAAGCGCTTAACTTCAACTAAGCGTTTATTGCAAAACATCGGAATATATAGAGGGGGAAAGAAAGAAAGAGGAACGAAGAACAACCAACCAAAAGCCCACGTGTCGTGCCATACTATACTCATCCATTAATATCAACCACAGCATCCAAAAAACAGTTCTTTCCGCGTGATTGAGATAGATGGTGCGCTTACACACTCAAAATCATCACGTGTCGTTTCAGCTGCTTCAACAATCAAACGGGTTAACAAACCCCTGTCACGATATAAAACGCATATGTTGTTCTGACGTTTTGCAATAAACGCTTAGTTGAAGTTAAGCGCTTGTGTCTCTTCTTTCGTGTCCTCTTGTAAAAGTTGGGCGCTTTCTACCAAGATGTGACGTCATCACGTGATGATGATGATTTCTTGCATCACTCGTGTGGACGCCACCGACTTGGAACTCCTGCGCGGGTTCGCGTTTGATGAGGCATATAAGGCTTTCGCCATAACGTGAACGATCAGGAGCACTTTCTACCCAACAACGGGAATGTGGAACCATGCCATTCTACTGCGGTTGGAGACAACAGTAAGAGAATTCCCTGCTAAACCTCTTTCGTTTCAGCAACAGAAGGAGCACACGTTACTTCTAACTGTTGTTTTTAAACAAGCAGTCTAAGCTGCACATATAAATCATTTTACGAAACCATGATTACACATCACCAAACATTCATCGAACTATAATATCAAACCTTGAATATTAGGTGTTGAAGTCTCCTTCTAGCCTAATTATTGTGCCTAAAAGCTTCGCATATAGAACTTTTTCCAGCTCTCTGCTCCATCAGACCCTGACTTCGATGTTCCGGCTCTTGTTTCGCGAACATTCAATACCTGTAGACCTCCACCTTCCCGTCGACGTTCACCGACTAGCATTATCCGCCGCTCCGAAGCCTTCAAAGAGGAAACAAGATCTGCAGTCTCAACAAACTGCTCGAGGCCTCGTTTATTTCCAGCGAACGTCATCGAGGTTCATGCCAGCGGTATCTTTTCCAAGCACTGGTCGACACAGGAGTTACGGTGTCGATGATCTTTGTCTCGAGCTCCGACGAGTAATGACGCTGACTGTTGTCATTCAGCTACGCACTGGAAGCGCTGAGACGATTGAGCTCTTGAGAACATGCACCGTCGTTGTTGTTATACGAGACAGCCTGCAGACCATTGCATTTATTACTCGGCAGCGCTGCTTTAATGCAATTATTCAAGGTATGAATTTCCCTTCGGTTATACTCATCGCGATGTTTTTGATTGTGCATATGGAGAACTTTACCTATCTTCATACTGCGGCAATATTCTGAAAGGTTGCCCTCACTTTTCTGTATGAGTGTTGGTCGTCACAGGCACCTCACTTGTTTGCTATTTCGGTCTCGTGTCCGTTCATTGTACTGCATTTTATGGCAACAGCAATATATGGGTACTCTTGGTGGGTTTGTGCGCACCGTGTATATATAGAGCAACTATCACGCCACATGATTTAAAAAAAAATATAGAGGAACGACATTACGCGACGCAAATCTGGTACATATTGTTCCCAGTAGACTGGAATAACCACCTCAAGTTTTTTCGTTAAATGGGCTTAATGAAAAAGTCACAGTTTCGCCGCAAGGGAGAAGCAATGAATGTGATAGCAAGAAATTGTAATGTCACACGAAGAACAACAAGCAGCTTGATACTTGCAGCGCGCCGCTGAAGCACAAAGAAGCACGTCCGAAATGATCAAACAGGTATACACAGGACAAGCGTGAACTAACAACCGTCACAATTGTTGCGTCTTTGTGCTTGAGCAACGCGCTGCAAGTGTCGACAATGTTTGTTTGTTTGTTTGTTTGTTTGTTTGTTTGTTTGTTTGTTTGTTTGTTTGTTTGTTTGTTTGTTTGTTTGCTCAAAATCATGGCACATACCCACTCTGGGGGAGAATCAATCTCTGGGGGAGGACAGGTAGTAACCGCGGAGCGAAACCATGAGACTGAAGTGACTAGAGGAATAATAATGGGATGGAGCACATTCGGTAAGCATTCAAAGGACTTCAAAACCGAAATTATAGGCGAACCTATTTCACTAAATCTGATGCTTCCCAGCTGGCTAAGAGACTTGCTTCCGAAGAAAACAAAATGCTCTGGAACCTTTCGACACATCATTGTGCTTTCCTCTACTCTATCGACCCACATATAAAAACAAGGCTCCCATGCAGAATTCCTCGACATCTCGAAACTGTACCATCGTCTTCGACTAAACAGTGCTTATGGAAACAGTTTACGGTACCGCTTCGGACATACCGAAAGTCCGTACTGTAATGACTGTGGCTCCATAGAATTTGTCGAGCATATTTTGTTTGAGTGCCGAGCGTAAGCCGAAGAGCGCGCGCTCTATGAGCATTGCATGGATATGCTGACCAAAAGAACTTTATCAATTGGCTGTGTCTTGGGCCCTTTACCCTGCGCCACGCGACAGGGGCAAGCGATGAAACTGCTATTCAGATATTTAGAGAGCATCGGTCAGCTCGATAAACTTTAATGGTACCTTGAAAGCACGTAATAAGTCACTGTGAGCACACGTCCCCGCCCAAAAGACAAAATCTCTGTTTGTGTTTTCACCTCTTTTAAATGCGAAGCATTTCTTAGCGAACTTCTGCGACTTTAAGCGTATCTATCTATCTATCTATCTATCTATCTATCTATCTATCTATCTATCTATCTATCTATCTATCTATCTATCTATCTATCTATCTATCTATCTATCTATCTATCTATCTATCTATCTATCTATCTATCTATCTATCTATCTATCTATCTATCTATCTATCTATCTATCTATCTATCTATCTATCTATCTATCTATCTATCTATCTATCTATCTATCTATCTAGCTAGCTAGCTAGCTAGCTAGCTAGCTAGCTGCCTACGACTTTGTGCTCTCCTGGCCGTTTCGTTAATCGGATGTATACCAAAATTAATGTGGCATAACATGACCTTATTACGAACATAAATGACAGGTCATACCATGAAAATCATGGCATGCGTGTAATGAACAGCATGATTTACATTCCGCGGCCTTGGGGCTCTGCGGCCGTTCCGTTAATTATATATATACCAAAATTGGTATGGCGTGACAAGAGTTCATGGCGAACATAATCATCATCATCATCATCATCAGCCTGTCTACGCCCACTGCAGGGCAAAGGCCTCTCCCATGTTCCGCCAATCAACCCGGTCCTGTGCTTTCTGCTGCCACGTAATACCTGCAAACTTCTTAATCTCATCTACCCACCTAATTTTCTGTCTCCCCCTCACGCGTTTGCCATCTCTTGGAATCCAGTCAGTTACCCTTAATGACCACCGGTTATCCTGCCGACGTGCTACGTGCCCGGCCCATATCCATTTCTTCTTCTTGATTTCAACTATGATGTCCTTAACCCCCGTTTGTTCCCTGACCCACTCTGCTCTCTTCCTGTCTCTTAAGGTTACACCTATCATTTTCCTTTCCATCGCTCGCTGCGTCGTCCTCAATTTAAGTTGAACCCTCTTTGTAAGTCTCCAGGTTTCTGCTCCGTAGGTAAGTACCGGTAAGATGCAGCTGTTATATACCTTCCTCTTGAGGGATAGTGGTAGATTACCAGTCATGATTTGATAATGCTTTCCGAATGAGCCCCAACCCATCCTTATTCTTCTAGTTATTTCACTCTCATGGTTCGGCTCCGCGGTTACTACCTGTCCTAAGTAGACGTACTCCTTTACAACTTCCAGTGTCTCGCCACCTATCGCAAAGCGATGTTCTCTGCCAAGATTGTTCCACATTACTTTAGTTTTATGCATATTAATTTTCAGACCTACTCTTCTACTTTCCGTATCCAGTTCAGTAATCATGAGCTGCAATTCGTCTCCCGCGTTACTCATCAATGCAATGTCGTCAGCGAATCGTAGGTTACTGAGATACTCTCCATTAACTCTTATCCCTAACTCTTCCCAATCTAGGGCCCTGAAAACCTCCTGTAAACACGCGGTGAATAACATTGGAGAGATCGTGTCTCCCTGCCGTACGCCCTTCTTTATTGGGATTCTGTCGCTTTCTTTATGGAGGACTATAGTGGCTGTGGATCCGCTGTAGATTTCTTCCATTATGTTTATATAGGCTTCGTCGATGCCTTGATTCCGCAGTGCCTGCATGACTGCTGATGTCTCCACCGAATCAAATGCCTTCTCGTAATCTATGAAGGCTATGTATAGGGGTTGGTTGTATTCCGCGCATTTCTCTATCACCTGATTGATAGTATGAATATGGTCTATTGTTGAGAATCCTGTACGAAATCCTGCCTGGTCCCTTGGTTGATTGAACTCTAATGTCGTATTAATTCTGTTAGCAATTACTTTTGTAAATAGCTTGTAGACAACGGACAGTAAGCTTATGGGCCTGTAATTTTTCAGGTCCTTGACGTCCCCTTTCTTATGGATCAAGATGATGTTGGCATTCTTCCAAGATTCTGGTATCCTCCCCGTCGAGAGGCACTTCGTATACAGGGTGGCCAGTTTCTCTAACATAATCTCTCCACCGTCTTTCAACAGGTCTGATGTTACCTGATCCTCACCAGCTGCTTTGCCTCTTTGCATTCCCTTTAGGGCTTTCTTTACTTCTCCTGTCAATACTGGTGGGATGTCATATTCCTCTGCGCTATTACTCCTCCTTACGTTATCATCCTGAATGCCTCGGCTGCTGTACAGATCCCTGTAGAACTCTTCCGCTACCTCAACTATTCTATCCATATTGTTTGTGACCTTGCCTTCCTTGTCCCTTATTGCGTACATCTGATTTTTGCCTATGCACAGTTTTGTCTTCATAGCTTTGAGGCTTCTTCCGTTCTTTAGAGCATGCTCAATTCTCTCCATATTATACTTTCTTATGTCGGCTACTTTACGCCTATTGATTAACTTCGAAAGCTCCGCCAGCTCTATTTTGTCTGTTGCATTTGAGGCTTTCATAGCTTGACGTTTCTTAATGAGGTTTTTCGTCTCTTGGGATAGCTTACCAGTGTCCTGTCTAACGACTGTACCCCCGACTTCCACTGCACACTCCTTGATGATACTAGTCAGATTATCATTTATTGCGTCAACGCTAAGGTCGGTTTCCTCGGTTAAAGCCGCGTACCTATTCTGAAGTGAAACTCTGAATTCCTGAACTTTCCCTCTCAGAGCTAGTTCATTAATCGGCTTCTTGCGTATCAGTTTCTGCCGTTCCTTCCTCACGTCAAGTTGAATTCTAGATCTTACCATTCTATGGTCACTGCATCTGATCTTGTTAACTACTTCCACATCCTGTACAATGCCCGGGTGGCCGCACATTATGAAGTCTATTTCATTTTTAGTTTCGCCATTAGGACTCCTCCACGTCCACTTACGAGTAGCCCGTTTTCTGTAGAAGGTATTCAAGATGCGTAAATTATTGCGTTCTGCACATAATGACAGGTACTAACGTGCAAATCATGGAAGGCATGTCATGTGCAGCATGATTTACATGACATGGTCTCGGGGCGCTCGCGGCCGTGTAAATGAATGGATATATACGAAAACTGATATGACGAGACATGTCTGTATGACGAACATAACTGACACGTGTTAACATGAAAATCATGACATGCATGTCATGTGCGACATGATTTACATGCCATGCTCATGGCACACTCGCGGCGGTTTCGCTAGCTTGATATACACCAAAATTAGTATTGGGCAATGTGACTCTATGAAGAACATGAATAACAGTTGGTAACATGAAAATCATGACATGCATGTCATGTGCGACATGATTTACATGCCATGCTCATGGCACACTCGCGGACGTTTCGCTAGCTTGATATACACCAAAATTGGTATTGGTCAATGTGACTCTATGAAGAACATGAATAACAGTTGGTAACATGAAAACCATGACGTGCATGCCATGTATGTCATGATTTAGATGCCACGCTCATGATGCATTCGCGGCCGCTTCGCTAGCTTGATATACACTAAAATAGGTATTGCGCCACGCGACTGTTTGACGAACGTAAATGAGAGGTGGTAACATGAAAATCATGACATGCATGACATGTACGACATGATTTACATGCCATGCTCATGGCGCACTCGTGGCCGTTTGGCGTGCTTTATATACCCCAAAATTGGTATTGCGCGACGCGACTGTGTGACAAACGTAAATGAGAGGTGGTAACATGAAAATCATGACATGCAAGTCATGTACGATATGATTGACATGCCGCGCTCATGATGCATTTGCGGCCATTTCGCTGGATTTATATATAGCAAAATTGGTATTGCGTGACGCGACTGTATGACGAACATGAATAAGAGGTGGTAACGTGAAAATAATGACATGCAAGTCATATACGACATGATTTACATGCCACGTTCATGGTGCATTCGCGGCCGTTTCGCTAGCTTGATATACACCAAAATTGGTATTGCGCGACGTGAATGTATGACAAACATAAATGACAGGTGGTAACTTGAAAATCATGATATGCATATCATTTACGGCATGATTTACATGCCACACTCATTGTCCGATCGCGGCCATTTCGCTCTCTTGATGTGCACCAAGACTGGTATTGCGCGGTGTGACTGTGTGACGAACATAAGTGACAGGTGGTAACATGAAAACCATGATATGCATGTCATTTATGGCATGATTTACATGCCATACTCATGGTGCACTCGCGGCCATTTCGCTCGTTTGATATACATCAAAAGTGGTATTGCGCGATGTGACTGTATGAGGAACATAAATGTCAGGTCTTGACATGCGAATCATGTTATGCATGTCATGTACGGTATGATTTACATTGCACTGTCATGGTGCACTTCCAGCAGTTTTGTTAACTGGATATACACCAAGTTGTTATGGCGTGATACGAGTGTGTGATGAACATAAATGACAGGTCATGCATTGTATATAGAAGAATATACGTTTCATTGGCATGGTATATACCAGATTGTGTATGCATGCGTGCGTGGCAAACGTGCGATATATGGTGAACTAGGTGCCATGGCATGAATGATTTTATTTGGCTCAAAGACAAACGAGGCGATGTATGCAGCTCTTTTGTATGCAGATATTTTACAACGTCATATCCGTGACGGAAATGCGTCAGTGGAGCCATGGTGGACCCCGGCATAAAACACTTTCGTGTTAAAAAAACTTCTTCGCATGAGTAATCGGGCGATAGCATCACGTATGCAAGAATTAAGAGTAATAAAAAAAAGTAAATTACACGCGCAGTTTTTTATTCTATTTTAGCTTTTTATATTTTTTCTATCTCTCTCTCTCGTTTTGTCTTTCAGTCCCCAATCCCCTTCCCCACGCAGAGCAGCAAGTCAGAAAATTTACAGACGCCGGCTAAATTCTCTGCCTTTCAATAAAGAACTCTCTCTCTATCTCTCTCTCTCCAATCATGAATGGTAGTTTACCACTATCACTCAAGAGGAAGGTATATAACAGCTACATCTTACCGGTACTTACCGACGGAGCAGAAACCTGGAGGCTTACAAAGAGGGTTCAACTTAAAGTGCATAAACACGACGCACCTAGCAATGGAAAAGAATATGATAGGCGCAACCTTAAGGGACAAGAAGTGAGCAGAGTGGGTCAGGGAGCAGACGGGTGTTAAGGACATCCTAGTCGGAATCAAGAAGAAGAAATGGACATGGACAGGGCATGTAGCGCATAGGCGAGATAACCGCTGGTCATTTAGAGTAACTGACTGGATATCAAGAGAAGGCAAGCGCGCGAAGGGGAGACAGAAAGTTAGGTGGGCGGATGAGACTAAAAAGTTTGCGGGTATAACGTGGCAGCAGCAAGCACAGGACCGAGTTCGTTGGAGAAACACGGGAGAGGCCTTTGCCCTGCAGTGGGCGTAGTCAGGCTGATGATGATGATGATTCCAAAATACGCATATGTTGTCACGAGCGTATGAAGAACATAAATGACAGGGGGTGTTTAGGGCCGTTGTCTGGTGGCCCCGCAGAAGCGAGAGTGTTCCAGCCCCGTCGACGAAAAAAAAAGAAAACGCGCTATATATGTGGCCAGCAAAGCCTCACGCTTGTATTGGATTCCTCACGTATTGTGGACAGATAGCCTAAGGAGGAGAACATATGCCGAAGCGGCTGTAAAGGCTGTAGAAGGCGTTCAGAAGATGCTCGTCTAGAAGATGAGCCAGTGGCTGTGTGTGTTTCTCACAGCCACTGACGGTGCTTTAGGTCCGACAACGGCAGTATCCTACGCGAGCGGAACCGTCACTGAATAGGCCTGGTGAGCAAGTGGTAGTCCGACGGTTACTGGTTTGTGCATGGCCCGTCGGAATATGGGAGACAAGGGCGACTCAGACGCCTGAGACGTGGGCAGAAATGACAGTGTGTGCGGGATTTGCTCTCGAAAGAAAATGCCTAAATTATTCGGGATACAAAGAGTGGGTAAGATCAGCTTGGAACTTTCGGTTAGGACCGAAAGCGCGCCGTCCAGAGCGGCTGTTTGCAGCGTAGAAAGCCATTGTTTGCGGAGCTCTTCATAGCTCTTGCAGCGGGTAAAGATCTCGTCGACGCTCCGATGGTCCTTTGCCAAGTGCATCTCGAAGGAGACATGGTCGTGTTCTATTTTTCCACAGCATTCTTTACCTTTCCAGCTTCCTTCGTAGAAGGATTGAAACGCCGGCAACAGTTATCTAAATTTGCTGTGTAGATGGCGCAATTTTCGCCCGCTTGCCAAGCACGACTGCGGAACTGCTGTTCAGCACCTGTCAGTAGTGCTCATAGGAGGCGTGCGCACGGGGGAGTAGTCAGAGTGGCAGCCCCCCCCACCTCCTTAACCACCTAAGGGAGGCTGCAAAGCCTGTCCCATACTATTACTTAGCCGGGCCTGTTTCGTCATTGTTCAAAGAGCAGTGTTATTGCCACTCAGGTTTGTGAAGGTAATGGCAGCCGAAATCCCTTGACGCTGCGTTCCAAGAACTGTTTACTTCCGATGTTTCACAGCGCAAGGAACGAGGGCGACATTGAAAGACACACGCAGCGCTGTGTCTCTTTCAATGTCATCTTCGTTGCTTGCGCTGTGAGACATCGAATTCGGCTGCACCAACTCGCCCAACGCTCAACCTTAGTTTTGCTTCCCATTTTTACTCCCGGAAAGCCAGGAACCACAGGTCATTTTGAGGAGCACGTCATTGTCACTTCATTTTCTTTTTTTTTTTCGTATATTGTGAAGCATGTTATGTTCTGGACTCGACCAAATGGGGCAGGGAGGGGGGCGCTGCGATAAAACTTTGCCCCCCCCCCCCCCTAATGAGGAACCCCTCGAACGCCCTTCGTAGCGCTGATGTGTTGTGCACATCAGCGCGAGCAAACTATCTATTGAAGTTAGTCTTAAGTGTTGTACAGATAGAAATGCCTGTTTCAGAATTTCGGAACCAAGGATTGACGACTCCAGAAAGCTAGCAGATGACGTTATTTAGTTATGACATTAGCGGTGTCGTCCCATTTATTGTTATTTATTCTACGCACACCCACCCTTTCTCAAGACGGGAGCAAGTGTGCCACGTTACGATCGCCAGCTCGGTTGTAGACGCGACGGTGTCGTAGCATAGCGCACCTGAACAGACGGAGCCTGGAAGGAATCGAGCTGCCCAGCGGCCTCGGACAGGACGGCAACAAACGGGAGCTTCCAGCATCCAAGTTCCAAGCACCGCGAGGTAACACCATCGTTGTCGCCGTCGTATTCTTCATCAGAACACAGATACATTAATGCACTACATTAACACTACCTACTACGTTGCCACCACCTTATTGAACTTACCAGTACCTTAACCACTACCCTGACCACTACCTTAACAATGTGGTGTACGTAAATGATAATTGCTATTTGAAACTTCCTTTATTGCGTTCAATCAGCCTAACGCTTAACATTTAAGTTCTTTCGACCACGCTCTGATGGCCTAGCCCTCAACGCTTTTTTAATTGGCTTTTCTGATATGTACTTTGGACAATTTGCCCTGTTCAATTACTTTTTATTTGGCTTAAGGCCATTTTACGTCAGAGTGGTGCGGAATACTCCCCCGTTATTTTTCTTTCCTTTTCTCTCTGACACACACGCGCGCGCACACACATACACACACGCGCGAGCGCGCACACACGAACACACATGCACACACACAACACACACACACACACACACACACACACACACACACACACACACACACACACACACACACACACACACACACACACACACACACACACACACACACACACACACACACACACACACGCACACACACATGCGAAGTTTACATAAGGAACGTCAAACGAAAACAGGGTTAGGAGCTCTTAGTTGTATGTATGAGCAAGACATATGCCGAAATTCGCCAGTGCACTTCGCTCGCCCACGTCGCAACCAACATATTTACTTTGCTAACCGTTTTCCCGAGATCTCAGCAGTTATTTCCGACGTGCAGCGCAGGAAGTCGTGTTGCCAACGAAAGGTCGTTTCCGCCATCGCCTTGGAGACGGTTAGAAAGGGGCACGACCTACAGCGCAATTGCCCTGCTGCTCACGCCAGATGTCATCTTGCAGAGAGACATCATTTTGTAAGGGCTAACAGCGATTGCAAGAGATAAACACCGACAGAACTTCACGGCGTGGACGGAAGAGCGTTGTTGAGAGGAAGTGTGCATTTACACTAGCACAGCGAAAGCAAAGCTCTGAGAAGAATCGATCCGATCGCAGAATTTTCATTCTTCTTCCACATCTAAGCGTCTTTATTTTTCATTTCGGTCAGCCACTATCAATATGTTTTGGGCTGTGTACATTTTTGTACAAAAGTCTTTTTGCCGACTAAACTTATACATAGTTGTATGCTGCACAGTTGGAAGTTACATAGTTGTAAAAATTGAGAATTTCGTTCACGAGGAGTGTAGCTGAAGCCGGACGTTCCGACAAGCGGACTTGTATTCCTCAATGCTGCAAAAAGACAAGTCGCCTTGTCGAAACGTCGACTCTGGCACACACACCGTGTTCACCAAGTTTTCACCTCCTCAAGCTTTTTTGTACCCCTGAACTTCTGCATATAATTGTAAAAAAGCACCATAGCTATAGGCCTGAACGCCGTCTTGCAACCTTATACCCCGGTCACACTGGCAAGTTTAGTGTCATTTTGAGCGAGTGCACTTACGCCCCCAGAATGGCACTTTGGCAGCGCGCTGCTACACGAGAAAGGGAAGTGCACTTTGGAAATGATTGTAATGGCGATGGGTACTTAAGTAGCACAACAGGTATTTGTTATTTCAGGCAATGTTTTTTAATTAATACTGTGTTACAGCTATAACCAGCCCTTAAAATAAAATTTACATACAAACGCGGCGGCTGCAGCCATTGCACGGCGTGCGCTGGGCATGCCCCTGGCGGTCAGGGCTGTAAACTGCCCGAGAACGAGAATAGCAAAGTAGTTTTTTGTATTATAGTATGTTTTAATGCATAAGAATATTCCTAATAAAGAAAACGATAGTTCAAAAATGCTATGAACTCGGCTTCGGATAATAACCTATTTATTTTCGAGCCACTGCTATCGAGGCTAGACACTCCGTCTCGGCGAAGTGAGTTTGGCGAACGCACTCGCCGGCAAGTGCGCTTTGCAGCGAGTGTCACTAAACGTTCCCGTGTGACAGCGTGCGAATGGCACTAGCGGCGAAGTGCACTATCTCAAAGTGCACTTAAGTTGCCCCGTGTGACAGGGGTATTACACATTCATCAATATGCAAGGGCTCTTTCTGACAACTTCGCCTGGAGGAGGAGCAATACCATTTTCCTTTCACCCTGCCTTCTCCCTCCATCACCCTTCCCCCTTTTCTCCTGTAGCCACACGACTTCACTTGCAGTATCCCGTCGTGAAAAGCCGGCTTTGTTGTGATCACAATAAAGAGGAGCACGTGCCACTCAGCTTGCTTCGAAGTGAAAGCACACGGGCAAATACGAATGCCGTCGGCCTGTTAACAACGCTCTCAGTAGCGTTGCCACGTGATGTATCGCGACTAGTGGAAGAGATCAGAGTGAAATCACGCGTGAGAGCATCGCGACGCCGTCAGCTGCAGTTGACGCGTCGACCACCTAATGATCTCGCCGGCGTGTTGTGTGCGAGCGTTGGTGACAGCCGCGGCTGACATCCGCCTACGTTTTCGCCCGTGGAGCCTTCACGTGTTGGAACGGCTCAATCGGAGTGCTCTGTTCCTATGCTTTGTTCATCGCAGCAGGGATGCTCGCATGCGACTAACTGGGCTGCCATCATTTTCATGGATGTCGGCACACGTAAACAGGCCCTAATGGCAAGTAACAAGGGAAGCACGCGGAGGGAATGCACGAGCTCCCGTGAGGGCCAACCGTGAACTTCACTTATTCCTGCTTTACGTTGCGTTACGTGACCATGCTTGACAGGACGAACACCAGAACGAGTAAACAACACAGTAATGCGCCTGCAGAACTTAGGAACGCCCGAACAAGAAAATTTGTGTTGCAGTCGCTTTAATGAACTTTCCGTGTGTGTTGAACACATAGACTTGCATCGTGTTCTTTAGCAATATAGTTAACACTAGGGCGCAAATTTATGCGTTCTTATGCGCTCTTATGCGCTCTTTTCGTCTGGCTAGGACGCAGTGATGCGTCCACCCGATTTAAAGTGTGCAGCCACAAATCATCATCATCATCGTCGTCGTCGTCATTGTTGTCATCACAGAAAATGACGAACGAACATGTAAACGAACCGAGGAATACGAACACGTCAGACAAGAAACAAAAATCGCGCAGTTCAAAGCACGCGGCGTGGCACGCCGGGAAGACGTATCCCAGGAAGACGGCGGCGCGAGGCGAAGTACCTGGAGACAGCGACAACGTATTCCGGTGAAAGCGGTCTGCCAATCGTGGAATACGACAGATGGAAAGGTGACATTGGGCCGTTCGCTGCTGTGGTAACTCGGTGTGGACACCTCATCGGCTGAATACTTTGCAACAAACAAGCACATATCAGCATGCAGCCGGCACGATGCAGGAACTGCAAATCTTGCGAGTTATTAGAGCGCTGCATGCTATAAAAAGAAGGCAGCCCGACGCAAGAAATGGCTTGGCACAACAAGAAGCGATCAACAGTGATGAGAGAGGTGCGAATTTCACGAGGCAAAGCAGATGTTTAATGAGTGTGGAGCAACTGCGCGCGTTCGCGCTAATAACACAAGAGCAAATCTCTCGGTAGAGGCGCGCCGAAGCGTGTGATTGTACGCTCTGTGATGTTTTTGACGGTGTCGAACAGGGAGCGTTTTGAAAATTGTACTGTTTGGCGGCTTTGAAATGCAGTATCAACGTCACTGCATTATAAATTGGCATAAGTTCGCTTAAGCTGAAGAGCCCTGCGTATTGTTATTTTACAGGAATGTTTAAATAAGTTGTACGTTTTTACGTCCCGCAACAGTGTGGCATATAGATTATTTCCTCCACCTAGAAGTTATTTGACTTACACCAATAGCGTTGTACATGCGTGTGCTTGCATCTATCCACCACCGTAATGCGGCCGTTAGACTTAACCCTTTGTATCACAGCGTCCACTTATGTGGACAAAACATATCCGCGTAGTGGGATCAGGCTAGCCAACGCATTGCTTTAAAGATCGATTTGAAATGTTGGTATTATTTCAGCATTTCATGAAAACATCTACATGTGTCCACTTCTGTGAACAAGCCGCGGTACGTGCGCACAGAACAATGGCGTTCATCTCAAGTCGCCTATAGAGGTGTATGCCTGCATTTTTTTGATAAGTTCATTCTAAATTCGTAAGAGTTTTTAAATTATTCGGATTTATACGAGAAAGGGAAGGGTTTATCTTGTTTTTGGGCGAGTTTTGTTGCACTGTGAACGACCAAAGTTTTGCAAGTTGAGTTGTCCCTTAGGCGTCCACGTTTGTGGACGCGAAGTATACCGAGTTCTTGTAAGAAGCTGATGAAACACCGAATGGAAGATTCTCTGCCGTGCGGCTCTGCACAAAACATTATGTCTAATATAGCTAAATACGCCTTTTAGAAGTTATGTTCAGAGCTTATGTGCTTAATTCGGGAGGTGAATTAAATGATGAAGACAGGCATGCCATAATTTTTTAGCTGACTAGCGGAAGCGAATGTTCCGATTTGGAGGGCACCGATAATTAGCGCGTTGAAGAAGAGCCATCAACAAGCAAAGGCCTCTTGAACAATGCTACTGCTCATGATGAAAAGATTCATTTTGATCGTAACCATGAACGCATTGGTAATGATAATCAACGACGATAAAGATGATGACGAACACGTTAAAGTAGAGCTGCGGGAAGCAAATGGGTCTTGAATGGTGACAATGATGGTGACGATGAAAGCTTTGATCATGAGGATTAACGCCTTGTTGATGGCGATAATGAACGATGATGATGAAAGTGCTGAATTAGAGCCGTTAGCAAGCGACCACGTGAACGTTTACGATGATGAGGACGATATTAATGATTAACGCGTTGAACTGATTATGAAGGCGTTGGTTATGGTAAGTAGTGATTGTGATAATGATTAATGCGTTGAAACAAAGTTGTCGGCTGGCAAAGTTCCCGTGCACAATGAAGAAGGATGATGGACCTTGTGTAACTGGCGTCCCCAGCGTCCACATAAGCGGACGCTTGTTTTCTTCTAGAACTAAAGCTAAAATTTTAGGTTTTCGGTTTATTCACACTTCCGTATGTATTGTCATAGGCGTGCGCAGAGGGGGGGGGGGGGGGCGCTCCCCCAGGTCATCAAAGAAGAGGGGGCGCAAAGTCTTCCCCATACATTGACTTAATAGGGAGGGGAGGGGCGCCGCGATGAACCTTCGCCCCCCATGAAGGCGAACCCTGCGCACGCCTATGTGTATTGTTATTACATGTACGCAAAAAAAAAAAAAATTTACTTGCGCAACCGGAATCGCTGTGAGTCAAAGCATTGAAGCGCCCCTAAACCACTCCGAGTCCAAAGACGAGCGAGTGGTTTGTTTTTCGCCTTTACTACCCTTGCTACATTCGCTTTCTCCTCCTCGCCACTTATGTCTTTTCATAAAACACGTGGACAGTGTCAGCACTAAGCATTGAGCCTATCAGGATTCCGCGGTTTTTCGCTATACGCTGTTATCCCCGCTTTCGCAGTCGAAAGCGTACAAAAGGAAGTGAAATCAGTTGATCGCGCACGATACCCTTCAACACAATAAAGAACAGGCGCGCTACTGCATGCCAAAGCAGGGTAGAAGACAATTCTCAACTGTGATCCCTCTTATATGGACCAATGGTGAGCTTATTTTCATAAGACGTCACCGGAACAGACTGCTCGCGTCATAAATTGCGCCGAAAAGACGGGAAGCGCGGCAGAGTATAACATGCTTGTTCTTTGTATATTAAGAGGTTGTTTAGCGGCCCTTTAAAAAACAAACGTGCAACATCGAGCTCAGTTGTGCAACACTCTCACAGCTGAAGCCAAGCGTCGAGCAGAGGAGTGTTCAGCTACTTCTTCAATGCGACGAAATTGATGTACTTCTACAGGAGGCACGATTACCCGTCTTTCCTTTACAGTTGCCATGGTACAAACACCTATAAAATAATTTATTATACGCGACGCCTTATAACGTGCAATAAACTTGCTATGCGTTACGCGTCGCGGGCATTTCTTTTATCCGGGTTGGCACGCGGCTCTTCTTCAAAAGCAAGAAAACAATGAATGTACCTTCTTAGTCTCTTTCTTTTAGCGCTGCATCAAGAATGCATTCGTACCAACTAGCCCATCTTTCTATCCTGTTTCTATCCTTTCCATCCGCGGCCCTTTCAATCCATTTCCCAACTTGTTCGCCGTTGTTCACTTACGTCTCTTCAAGGCGTTATGGGCGATCAAAAGCGACGACCGTGAAAGACTCGCAAGGCGCAGGGATTTGCGCCAGAGGCGCCGAAGCGTGTGATTATACGCTGGCTGATGTTTGGACGGACCCTAAATGGGAGCGCTCTGAAAATGTGCGCCGGACAAATAAAGAAAGCATTAAAAAAAAGCGAAGTAGCGAATTCCAGCTGGCGGGAAAAAATGATGTAGAGCCTCGAACCAGGTTTTCCACTTGTTGAATGCCGCGCCTTTTCAAAGAAGCGGCGCTGTGGTGTACTTAAAAGAAAACAAGAACAATGCGATCGAGGGAGACTTAAAAGAGAATGCAGTGGCAATGCTTTCTATCTCATTTTTTTTTATTTCGCGGCTCTCTTTATCCGATCAACAGGAGAAATGAGTGCACGACTTGCGAGGCTTGTGGTGCAGCGGAAGCTGGTGTGCTTTGACGGGCGTGAGAATTTACCATGAAAAGCGACCCGATATGATCAATACAATCCGATTCATTTTTTTTTGTCACCTATACAAACAGCCCACAAGTATTTGTAAGCTGTCTTGACTTACAGCCAACGGTTACTTGCGCGTCCAATAAAGCAAATAGTTGTAACCTTAATGCTGGATACATTTAACGCTGCAACACAGCCACATATTAAAGCTAGCAAACCGAGCGCTGAAATATGCAAGTTCAAATATCCTGAAAATTGATGTGCCAAATATAAATTGTTGGTGAATCTTCTTACACATAAAAGTAGTCATATACCTCTGAGACTAAAGCATATAACTGAAGTTCTGAATTGAGAATAAATATATCGAGACACGATTCCTTTCCCCAAGGTGCCGGCTACAGTGGGCGAATTTTCGCATTGTATCTATTGCCGCACACAAAATTGGGGTTCCACACAAAATCTGAATGTATCAAGATCACAGAAAGTATCCTAGTTTAAAGTTCAAATAGCAGTAAGTATGTCAGACACCTTCAGTAATGCTGTCACCGCAGTCAGAGCGTACGATTCACTACATTCCACTGTTACTAATATATGCGGCAGAAACTTGTATTTTAACAAACAAACTTAACAACTCTTGTGCAGATGCCTGTGCGTTCCATTTGTTCTTCTCCTTGGGTAAAAGTACAGCGCAGTAAGCAGGACCATGTCGTGCCAACGTGCAGAATTCGAAGCCCTGTTAAGCTTGACAGACAAGTGACCACATTGTAAGCGATAGAACGCAAAGAGATGAGCATAACTCGTAGAGACGGCTACGTACGAGAGCGGCAGATATTTTAATTGACATGGACAGGAAGAGATGGAGCGGGCCTGACCTCCATGCAGTGCGTGGGAAAGAGTTGGTTTGTCTATAGTTACAGGGTTCGTTAAGAACGGAACTGCGGTCAAGTTCGGTACATACCTAAATATTATACCAGAGCTGTTATGGCCGAGGTTTGCCGTGTGTCGTAGATGGAAAATTATCATCATGATCATAGACCGGCATGCGCTCAGTGCTCACCCAAGCATTCTGTACACACATGGTTAGAACCTGAAACGTGCTCACCAGCTCTGCTGTGACCCAGCCTTACGCGACTTCGTGCAAGATTCGCTAACTTTTCAGATGGATTGAAGTTTTTAAGTGGTATTCCCGGAGATGGTTATCGCCAAGCTTGCCACACACACACACACACACACACACACACACACACACACACACACACACACACACACACACACACACACACACACACGCACGCACGCACACGCACACGCACACGCACACGCACACACACACACACACACACACACACACACACACACACAGGAGCGCGTGCGAAAGAGTTGTTTACTGTTTAGTTGAGGCTTGTTTATCTTAGGAACACCAGCAGGAGTCCTTTCGTGTTGTGTAGCGCACACGCGGTACTTTGCCACTGGCCGAGGAGCTGCGATGGCATGAGGGACTGAGGCATAAGATTGCGCCAGCACAACAGAGGTGTAATCGACGAGTGTTTCCTTCATTTTTTCTCTTTTTATGCCTGCTTACCTGTTCACATAGGTTCGTTATCAACATCATTATCTCCGTCGTTATCAAGATTAGCTGCTGCTGCTCTGCTGATGCTGATTACGCTAGTCATGTGATGACCAAGAACCGTGTTTCGCATATTTATAACTTTAAGTATATGGTATGATCTCCTCTATATTTAAACATGGTCCAATGTAGAGGTGTGCTAAGCATTGTAAGCTACGTAGAACAGCGTTCGGGAAACAACAGCCGTTAGACGGAAATATTTCATACAACCACTGTTTTGCTTATCGTAAAGACAAAAGAAAAATCGCTACGTGGAACGCCGTTACGTACAATTTACGAATTACGTATACGTGCGGTTCTGGTGCTTAGGTAACGGGAGAATACTTGGAACGCTTATCTTATAGCTGAAACCAAACTTGAAAAAAGTTAACACAGCACTGTGGAAAGGAATTTCTGAAAGTTCCCCGACTTATTTAAGCGGCTTCTCTCGTATCGCCGCAGAGCGCACATGTTAAAAAGTTTGACGGATGGAGGCGTTTTTCCGGCACCACGCTATGAGTGCATATCCTTGTTGGGCACGATCCATCACTGGAGTCCTCTCTGCGCGGTAGTTGCTTTCTTCGGGGCACTAGTCCCCGGCTGCCTTTGATCCGCCGGTCGGACTTGTCAGCACGGAGCGGCATGCGTTTAAGCTGATGATGGATGTTGGTGGCGAGGAAACTGAGGGCGCGAGCTCACCGTTGCATCGCTTGTCCCGATGTTCTGGGACGCGTGTTTTTACTAGAGCTGCTTTGCTTCTGCCAGCAATCCGAGATCTCCCGTTCTTTAATTTATTTTTTGCTTACTCGTTCGCGCAGGTCTTTGAATCGCGTCGATCCTTGTGTATACAGTCTTTTAGAATTAAGGCAAGTATTGTTCGTGAGGATTGTCCATTAAGTTGATCCTGAAAGCGACACAGAGCCGATGAAATTCGAAGAGACGTCGTCATGTGCACGTTTGGTCGTGCTGCGTTCTGAATGAAAACATATATAACAACAAAGTTATGACTGGGCGAAACAATCACAAATAAACTGTATACATCGTACGGTGATCGCGTTATTCAGTGCGATCTTCTTTTTGTGATGATATAGAACATTACGATAATGTTCAAAGCCGTGATGTCCTGTTCATTACGAAAAAAAAAAATCACACTTTTTGATGCGTTGGTTGTCTTTCGGTGTAACAGACTCTACCATGCCAGAAGGTCATCAGCAAAAAAACTGTTTCACGAGCATTTATGCTAATACAACACACACAACGCCACCCTTGTAACATTAAGTTAACTGCTCTCCCGTATAAGGCGTCGATGAGTACAGTCAGTACCGTCCGTAGAGCGCGTAGATTCGTGTACTTCACAGCGAAGTTGAATATAACGCGAAATAAACGTATAGACCCAAGCTATGCGTTTCATATTTCGGAAACCCGTTCAGGTTGATATTGGCACAGCCACCACCATGGTCAATATTAGATGCAGGTCCACGAGTCAGTGAAAGCCATTTAGAAATCTTTTCTTTGTTCATTCCGCAAAGGGAAGGAACACACACGCACAAACACACGCACATGCACAAATACACATACACACGCATACATAGACGTACAAACTCGCGCACGCACATACACACGCAGACACACACCCACGCACACACACAAGCACGCGCGCGCGCATGAATAAAGCTGGTTCTTAATTCATCTAAACCCTTCCGGGTGTGTGTGTCTGTGTGTTTGTAAGTGCGCGCGCCACGCATGTGCCCTTAACTTCCAAACTTCCCGTGCATCGTCTGTTGTCAGCCATTGTTTGTTTTCCTTTGGGCCCGTCCGCGTACCCCGGCGCAAACAAACAAAAAACTTGGTCGTTAATAATGTTCTGGGTACTTACAATGATGCCGCTGTTTACGGCCCCACGGAGCTATGCAAGCACGCGAAGCCCAGGAAGCGCAGCTGCGGGAATTGTCCACGGGCAGACCTTCCGGAAGGTCGTTTACAATTAACTGCGTCATCAAGCAGATAACCGCGCGTGCTGCCCGTTCGTTTATGACCGGAGAGTTATCCCGGGGATTTATTTGTTGCTAAAATGGTCCTGCAAAATGACTGCCTGCGCCGTGAGCACAGCCAATCTGGAGGGCAATATGAAGAGAAAAGAGAAATACGGATGTTTCTTGATTTCGTTGATGGGATAGTCTAGACGTTACAGTTTCCACACCCACAGTGCTATGTTTGTTGTTGTTTTTAGATGGGGAAGGGGCAGATAGGAGGAAGGATAGCTTTTATAGTGCGCTTGGGGAGTGTCAAGTTACAACAGAAGAATTTTCTTGCAGTAATTCGAACATACAGGGCTAAATAACGTGCACAGGTGTCGAGCCCCGTTTGCGTCATATCAATATTATTCGTCATTATTTCAAATTACTTGGTTGGCCATTTGCATGTCACATTCACCTGAGCAAATAGCTTTTTTTTTGTCTATTGCAGCTGTTTTCATGGAGAGGAGTAGTGACAAGGAATGAAAATGCAGGGCAATAGTATTCACTCATACTCTAGGGCCTGTACCTAGGGCTGGTGTCACTCAAGGCTCCCTTTTATTCATGCGTGGCCTGTTCACCACGCCGCCCGGAGATGTCCCTGTCCGGGCGACATGGCAGGCTCTATACTCGGGCCACCATCGCAGACTTTTTCACACGAGTTTGCGTGGGTTAGCGACAACTAGAGAGAGAGAGAGAGATAATAAAACGAGAGAAAGGCAGGGAGGTTAACCAGAATTGTAGCATCCGGTTTGCTACCCTACACTAAGGGGAGGGGGAAAGGGAAAGAAAGACAACTACAATGCCGCGGTAGCATTCGGGTGTCACTGCGTTGCAAGTTTGGATTTCGAAGAAGCGAAAAATCTCTTTCTCGATTTTACCAAAGTCGCGATTTAACAAAATAATTGGAGCGTGGTCAACACTTTGCTCAATCGAGTTGGAACTGTATTAAGAAGCTAATTAAGTAGACCTGTAATGAGCATCACGAACAGCAAAGCGCTACAAGGGAAGACAGCGTATTGTCACCCAAGTCTGTGTCGAACAATTTTTGAAAACGTTTTGTCTCTTTGACATAAACCAGCTGTCGAACCTCGATGCCAAACGTTCTTTCGCTCACACCAGGCACTTTGTGGCATGCCAGGATTATTGAAGAGTACCTTCGATCCTTGTCGGACACGGCTGTTATTAAATGCGAAGCATTTCTTAGCGAACTTCTGCGACTTAGAGCGTATCTATCTATCTATCTATCTATCTATCTATCTATCTATCTATCTATCTATCTATCTATCTATCTATCTATCTATCTATCTATCTATCTATCTATCTATCTATCTATCTATCTATCTATCTATCTATCTATCTATCTATCTATCTATCTATCTATCTATCTATCTATCTATCTATCTATCTATCTATCTATCTATCTATCTATCTATCTATCTATCTATCTATCTATCTATCTATCTATCTATCTATCTATCTATCTATCTATCTATCTATCTATCTATCTATCTATCTATCTATCTATCTATCTATCTATCTATCTATCTATCTATCTATCTATCTATCTATCTATCTATCTAGCCGCCTACGACTTTGTGCTCTCCTGGCCGTTTCGTTAATCGGATGTATACCAAAATTGGTGTGTCATAACACGGCCTTATTACGAACATAAATGACAGGTCATATCATGAAAATCATGACACGCATGTCATGAACAGCATGATTTACATTTCACGGCCTTTGGGCTCCCTGGCCGTTCCGTTAATTTCATATATACCAAAATTTGTACGGCGTGACAAGAGTTCATGACCAACATAATGACAGGTCCTAACATGCAAATCATGACGCGCATGTCATGTGCAGCATGATTTACATGACATGGTCTCGGGGCGCTCGCGGCCGTGTAAATGAAGGGATACATACGAAAACTGCTTTGACGAGACATTTCTGTATGACGAACATAACTGACACGTGGTAACATGAAAATCATGATATGCATGTCATGTATGACATTATTTACATGCCGCGCTCATGGCGCACTCGCGGCCGTTTCGCTAGATTGATATACACCAAAATTGGTACTGTGCGATGTGACTTTATGAAGAACATGAATAACAGGTGGTAGCATGAAAACCATGACATCCATGACATGTATGTCATGATTTACATGCCACGCTCATGGTGCATTCGCGTCCGTTTCGCTTGCGTGATATACACCAAAATTAGTGTTACGCGACACGACAGTATGACGAACGTAAGTGAGACGCGGTAGCATGAAAATCATGACATGCCAGTCATGTACGACCTCATTTACATGCCACGCTCATGATGCGCTAGCAGCAGTTTCAGTAGATTGATATGCACCAAAATTGGTATTGCGCGATGTGACTGTATGAACAACATGAATGACAGTTGGTAAGATGAAAACCATGACATGCATGTCATGTATGTCATGATTTAATTGCCACGCTCATGATGCATTCGCGGCCGCTTCGCTAGCTCGACGTACACGAAAATTGGTATTGCGCGAAGCGACTGTATGACGAAGGTAAATGAGACGTGGTAACATGAAAATCATGAGATGCATGACATGCACGACATGATTTACATGTCATGCTCATGGCGCACTCGTGCCGTTTCGCTTGCTTGACATACACCAAAATTGGTATTGCGCGACGCCACTGTATGACGAACGTAAATGAAAGGTGGTAACATGATAATCATGACATGCATGAAATGTACGACATGATTTACATTCCATGCTCATGGCGCACTCGTGGCCGTTTCGCTAGATTGATATGCACCAAAATTGGTATTGCGCGATGTGACTGTATGACGAACATAAATGAGAGGTCTTAACATGCGAATCATGTTATGCATGTCATGTACGGTATGATTTACATGCCACTGTCATGGTGCGCTTCCGGCCGTTTTGTTAACGTGATATATACCAAAATTGGTATGGCATGACAGGAGTGCGGGATGAATATAAACGACAGGTCATGCATTTATATACCAGAATATGCGTTTCAGTGGCATGGTGTACACTAGATTGTGCATGCATGCGTGCATGGCAAACATGCGATATATGGTGGACTAGATGCCATGGCATGAATGATTTCATTTCGCTCAAAGACAAACAAGGCGATGTATGCAGCTCTTTGCAGGCTGCTTCGCATTACATCGATTCCCACAGTGCGTGGGATCTGCCGAATTTTTTTTTTAAAGCAATGATCGTTGCTCAAGATGTTTGTATATTTATTTAGGGTTTGTCTAAACAGGGCCTTCAATTCAGGAGAGGATGGAGGCTTGAAAAGATGGAAAAATTAAAGCCAGTTCTACGCCTGCGCAATCTGAGCAAGCAAGCGCAACCACCTGGCGAACGCAGATCGACTTTTTCTTCATCCTCTTCTTCTTTCTTTCATCTTTCTTTCTTATTTTCTCCCTTTCTGCATCTTCTTTTTCTTCCTTTCTTCCTTTATCCTTTCCGTGTTGGTCGCTATCCTCCTTTCCCAACTCCTAACCCTCACATCACTCCTCCTCACCCACACTTTTCTTCCTCCCCCGCCCCTTGCTGTCCTATACACGCAATTCTATGCATGGCTATGCTATGGTTTACAATATCACCTCCTCCTTTTCCCCCTCCTTTCCCTCCTCCTCGCACTCACATAAGTCCTCCTCTCCCCCACTACCCTTTCCCATCTCCTGGCTAAACTATGCTATAGAAGGCTACGCTATGCTTTACCCTCTCCCCTCACTCCTCACCGTCACATCACTTCTCCTAACGTTCACTTCCTTCCCCACCCCTTGCTATACTGTACTATGCATGGCTGTGCTGTGCTAGGAGCTGCTTGGCACATACCCACTGTCTGTGGCGCATAAACCATACTGTACAAGTCTATGCCATGCTTTACTATCTCCCCTCCTTCTTTCCTTCCTCCTCACCCTCATTTTCCTTTCGCCCCTCCATCCTATACTATACTATGCATGACTATTCTATGCTAGGAGCTGCTTGGCACATACCAGCTTTCTGCGGCGCATACCAGCCCAGTTTTCCGTTTACGACACCGGCATTACTCCGAGCTTAAACAGCTCAGCTGTTGAAGTCATTGAGCAGGGGGTGTCACTGAGGCCAACGTTTCGGCAAGCGGGCTTGCCTTCTCCTCAACTGTAATCCAGAACATATGTTTCACCGCATTCCATTGTTACTTGTTTGGATGGCCACCGACGGAAGGGGGCGGAGCATGGTGACTGTCCTTTACGAGTTGCTGCCTTGAAGAACAGACTACTCGTCGAAACGTTGACTCTAGCGACACCCCGTGTTCGGGAATATTAGGGCTTGCGTAATATTACGGTCGCATTTTTTCTCCTACAAAGTTTTCTTTTTTTTTTTAAATATGAGAAGACAGAGCAATAGCTCTGGCGAACAACAATTTGATGACCTCACGAGCGCATTTGACCAGACCGCCTCAAGGTCACCTTCATTCTTAATTGAGGTCCTGGCTAAATGCTGGCTATATCCAGGAAACGAGACGAGAAAATGTCCGGTTTCTTGGCAATATCTAGGCACTTTAAGCGGGACCTTCTTAAGAGTGTAGAGGACAAGTAAATGAGTAAGCAACGAATTGGCATACAAATAAGCACGCATGTGGGTAGGCAAGCAGACGAATAAAGTGAGAAAGTAAGTACGACTAGTAACTAAGCAAGTATAACTTGGCTAAGTGGGTACAAATATGTGAAATAAAATATAGTGAGTAAAAAATGGAAGTGAGCAAATAAGCAAGCGACTCATTAAGATAACGATTTACAAGTGAATCAGCATAGAAAAATATGTCAAGAAGTAAATGTGCCAGTTAGCAAATATCAGTCAGGGAGTGACGGTGCAAATAAACAATTATATACGTTGGTATGCTTAAGCATTAACAAAAGTTGCCTTCAAGCTGTTCAGTATTCACTGAATATGTTGCTGCCGTGAAGAAAAATTTTGGTGCATTATGAAAAGTCCCTTGGGGATAACTGTTTTGACGACTCTAGGTAGTCTATACAAACAGCGCGTCAATTTATTTCGTTGAACACGCTTATGGACCTTCTACAAATGCACCGTTGAGAAATCTGCACATCACAGCAGACGCTTCACGCAGCATTCATGTGCGCTGTATTGGCAAGTGATAAAGTCTGTGATAAAGGCATGTGATAAAGTACAGGGGAGGGAAATGTCTAATAATATTTTAGACACTGTCTGAGTTCCGCTTGAAGGCGATGACTTCGTGGGTCTTTTTGATCCTCATTCTCTAAAGATGTGCGATAAATATTTATCAACAAAACTCAACTGTTGTGTTTCCTCGCAAACTAGGAGCTCAGATTATCGCTGGTTGACGTTGGCTGAACGATGACTAATGTCGCCTACTGCACTCCAATCTCGGCTAAATCACTGCTAATGTTGGCTACAATGGTAGCTAACTATTGCACAATGTTGGCTAGTTTACAAAGTATTGGCTAGTACCGGCTATTCGTCGTTGTGACAGCTACATTTCTTTGATTCAGTTTCTATCCAATAATTGAACTGTCCACCAATTTCTTTAATTGTATACACTTATACTTAGCAACGGTACGCCTTACAAATTAGACTTAGAGAATAAAAGGCCGCGCTTAATTAACCGCGGCCCAGCCTGGTTGCCCTGCTAACTCAGTCATTTCTGTACATTCACCTGAAAAGAGTCCCGAATGGTACCGGAGGTTCACGGAAACGAGCTGAGATCACGTCCCCTATAGCTGCCCGCAGCTTAACCTGCGCATACAAACTGCGCCGCCGAACAGCGAAACTCGCTGACATAGGGGCGACTTGCGGAGGACAGCAAACGTTAATTTGCGCTCACCGCTTCCCGCATCCCGCTCGCAAACCCGCGACTCGGAAACACCGCTAGAAGCGATCTCTATTGGTGCCCGGGCCTGGTTCAGTGTAGGCAGAATGAATGTTCTGAAGCGGGGTGCGGGATTCGAGGGCAGGAACGAATGCGGGCTCGTACACAAATGCTCGCCGCCCGTTGGCGCAGTATAATTGCACCGCAGACCCTGTGTGTGTTTGTGTGTGGGGGGGGGGGGGGGGGGGGGGGGGATCGCCATTGAGAAGCGCGCAGAAAATCGCGTTTGCGAGCATTATGATGATGCCGGCCGCAGCTGACGCGAGGGAACACCTAATGACCCCCGAAGCCACGGCGCTCTGTGCCGCTCTGATGAGTGCCACAGCCGCGGCTGCCGCTGAAAGGATCGCGCAGGCTTTCGTGCGTGTGCTGAACAATCCCTCGTGCTCGCTACCTCGCCGTAACTGCGTACTCTGACGAAGCACGTAAATGAATAGGCCATTTCTACGCTCAGTCGTTGCTTTGACGCTTGCTTGAATTACAAATGGCGGACCAGGCCATACTGTATGCAAGACCAAAAAGGCTCGCTACAAGGCTTGAATGATGAGTGTATATTTATGCGACACATATATGTAGATGTATATGTTAACCGTGGGATTGTGCTCTATATTTCTATAAGACTTGTTTTAACGAGTTGTTTCTCGATGGCAAACATTTGTTGCACTCATTGTTTTGTTGTTGTTCTCGTAATCACTGTTGTGTTTGTACTGCCCCGCCCGCCACCCTTCCATATGGAATACCCCCAATCGAAAAACCTTTAAGGTGACTTTAAGGTGAAAAACCTTCTCTGATGACTGATGATCTCAGTTTGCAACCCTAGTAGCATGCAATGTTGCCACAATGTTGAAGCAGCGTTCTCAATGTGGCGGCAATGTTGCGCCAACGTTCGGTGCTAATAGGATGTCGTCAGATAAGAAAAGCATGCGACGAAGTCAAGCCCTTGCTGCTGCCGTGTCTCAAGGGATTCCGGCCGACGGCTAGAGGAGACGGAGGAGGTGGACCTTCTCCTGACGTGTGTTGGCTGATGTTCTAATAAAACTTTTTCTTCTGTCTCTCTCATCTGACGACAGGAAGGCTCTCGCGCGAATACTTTTCCACCAAATGCGCGCTCATCTCAAGCGAAGAACAAACGCCTTGAAAGGGGACTCACACGCAGTGTGCGATACAAGGAGCAGACGTCGATGTGTTTCTTCGTGCATCTTTTTTCGCCATGTTTTGCCTCTAACAATGTTTTGCCTGTATACTCTCCGAATAAGGTCCCGCTTAAAGTGCTAGATACCGCCAGGAAACCGGGCAATTTTCGTCTGGTTTCCTGGATATAGCCAGCATTTAACGAGGACCTGAATAAGAGTGTAGTTTCTACTTGAAATTACATACGCTAGCTAACTGAGCGAGTCGGCACATCTTCATCTTTACTTACAGTATTACGTCTTTCTGCTAGCTTGGTCCCAGTTGGTTCGTTCACATTACAACTAAAGAAAGATAGACTGAGGAATATTGTAGTAACAGACTGGGGGATAGTGCAGTAAGAACGAGAGAAAGATCTCCGAGGACATAGTGCGTCTGCGGAGAGCGGGCGAGTTAATCTTCTCACCTACTCTTTTGGGGTTATGTATCTAATAAAAAAATGGCTCTTCATTTGGGCTAAATAAGCCTGTCATCCGAACGACGTGCACTTTAAGTCCCGCCCTTCCGGCTATCCGTATTTTTAACCGCGGTGGCATCATTTTGTTGCGCAAGGAATGCGACAACAATTGCGACATTTCAAACTGTCGCGTTTCTCCGGCCACTTAGGGATCAAGAGATCGCAATGCTTTTTCCCGCAGTAAGCTTTCGCGTTTAAAAGCATCTTAGAGTACTTGCTATTGTGCACAAGTAGAAGCTCCTGCTGTTAGACACGCGATATAGGTCCGCGTATTTCACCGTTACGCAACGCTATATACGTTTAAAAAGTGTCGTTGACCTTTGCATGCAGCGAGGACGCTATGGACGCAAACCTGGATATTGCGCGCGGAGTTGCGAAAGCGGGGAGCAAAACTTTGGACGTTCCTTTGCCTGTATATCACAGAAGTTGCTAAATTGCAGCTTGAGAGTAGAAAAGAATGTACTCGTAAATCTAGAGAGATGAATACGCAGCAAATCAAACATGAGGCAGAGACTGCTACTAGCCGCGACTGCGACATACCCTTCAACTAGTCATAAAGGTTATGCCCCCTAACAAAAGGGCGGCGTGATAGCTGAGGCCATCACTCCAATTTTTACTACCGCGCAGATGGAGGCCCCGTTCTCCGTACGAGAGGCATAAAGGGAGAATGCACCTATAAGCCCCTGTTTAGCAACTGACGAAAGCTTGGTTCCATTCATGAGCGCCTGTAATTGGCGACGTAAATGGGCGAATGAAAGACGTGGAACGCGGTTGTTTACGAGAATGTTGAACCGCGATGTTATTTCTGCCACTACAGGATTGGAATCGTAAAGGCCCACCTTATTGAGGCACGCATTTCTAAGCGCTGATCAACATACGTGAAGAAACAAAGCTAGAAGGTCGTAACGCGTACTTCGTGCGGAAAAGAAATAGATAGCGCCTTTAAAGGGCCAATAGTCCGCCACGGTGGATCAGTGGCTACGGTGCTCGGTCACGTGTTCATCAGGTCACGTGTTCGATCGCGGCCGCGGCGGTCGCATTTCGGCGGAGGCGAAATAGTAAAGGTCCGTGTTATGTGCGATGTCAGTGCACGGTAAAAAACACCAGATGGGCGAAATTTCCGGAGACCTCCACTACGGCGTCCCTTATAATCATATCGTGGTTTTCGGACGTAAAACTCCAGATATTATTATTATTATTATTATTATTATTATTATTATTATTATTATTATTATTAATATTATTATTATTATTATTATTATTATTATTATTATTATTATTGAAATGCCAATAAAGGACGCCGAATTCAAAGATGAGAGAGTGGTTTCTGTCTCGCCTTCCCTACCCTTCCTACAGGTGCTCTCGCCTCCTCGCCACTTATTCCTTGAAAAAACACGTGGACAATGTCAGCACTAAGCGTTGAGCTTATCAGGTTTTCGCGCTTTTCGGATACACGTTGTTATTTACTCTTGCGCAGTCCTAAACACAAAAAAAAGGGAGCGAAATCAGTTAATCGCTCTCGATAGTCATGAGAAACAAGGCAGAACAGGCGTGGGACTGCAAGGCAAAGCAGGGTAGGATACAGTTCACGACTGATATCTTTCGTACGTGGACCAATGGAGAGCTTATTTCCTGATGACACCACGTTAACGGACTGCTGGCGTCACGAATTGTGCCGTAAAGACGGGAAATGCCATGACAAGGAGAGAATAACGCGCTCTTTCTTTGTATTTTCAGAGGTTGTTTAGGGGCCCTATAAACAGCACACGGAGCGCTGGTCTCTTTGAAAAACATTGTGTTTTTTTTATTAGCGTAATTTAAGCATATACTATAGACAAGATATTCAGGTGAAATGGATGGTTGTTCATCTTATTCAGTAGAGCTGGAATGTTTTTGCGTTTCCATAACCACCGACACGCACAACGCACTTTCATTTTCTTTTTCTGCCATTTTCGGACACTAATGAATTCAGTCGAGGCAGCTTTAATAGGTAGAGCAGCTAAGACCCCCAACAAACTACACATCAGAGAGGAACGGCTGCTGCGGCGTCGAACTGCGTGGTACGTGGTGCTTCGCCATGATGAGTCGGCCTGCAACCAAACTGCCCTGGAAGGAGAGGTGTTACTGTTGCCGCAGCCGGCTGGCTGCCGACCCGGCGCCGTTAGTGGCGGTACTACCTGGTGCGCCGGGATCGATAAGAACAGTCGGCTGCCGATCGAAGTCCGCTCCCACGAGAGCGAGCCTGCTGGACTTCGGTGCCTGCTTTTTGCCCTTCCTTGCACGCCCTCACCTCGTCTCTTCGGCGAGCAAGAAAACAAAAACAGCAGGTGCCTTGATGGGTGGGCGAAAGTGGTCTTCCCTCTTGATGCTATTTTTAATTTGTTGCGTCTATACCGTAAGTGAACGGTAAACTGCCACTAAGCGAGGGGGCGGTTCGAGTGGAAGTACTCTCCATTTTTTTTTGGTCAGGCGGCTCCGTGCCCGCCACTTACGAGGCACCTGGGGTCATCGGCTCGGCGCTAAGCGAGGCGGGAAAAGACAGAGGGAGAGGGAGAAAACGAGAGCCGTCTGAGTGGACAGTCTGAGTGGACAGGTGTTGGGTCACTGACGTCTTGACTCACTCGGGGGTTACGGGCAGGAAACCTGTTGAGAAGGAGTTGACAACCTGGCAAATGTGGTGTTACCCAACCAATCTCTGTCCGTACGAATTCTGAGTTACGTTCACTGTGTAAGCGGCGTCGCATCGGCCAAAGTGATACAAGTAAATTGTGAGCGTTGTTTCCTCTTTAATTACAGCGATTACAATGATGTCTTTCCTGCTTTAGGCCTTTCTACTCTATGCCTGATGTTGCTTATTCAGTGATGCATTCTGAGGGCTTTTTTTTCCCATAACGTTGATGTCGACGTGTGCGGTCAGTGGACAAAACAAAGTGCTTGAATCCCATTTGCAAAGGAATGAAAGATTGCCACGCGACGCTGGCATTACCAGGGAAGGGCACGGCGGCCCACTTCTTGTGGAGAAGGAACGCTTGGATATTAGCATTTCTTGTGGACACCAGTAGTGGTCGGAGCCTTCCGCTGCTATTGTAAAGCTGAAGAACTGCAGGAGCTTAAACGCAATATAGAAATATAGTAGACACAGTGGAAGAAAACAAAAACAATGCTAGTAGACGTGCTCTAAAGTGGCTGCAGTGACAAATGTCCCTACATTTGCTAGTGAATATCTGTCGGCGGTATTACATATTTGGCGTCTGGGGTCGGTTGGGACTTCAACGATGTTACGAGAAAAGCAGTTGTCTTGAACAGGGCATGTATTCTCCCTGTTTCTGACAAAGGCAAGCGGCGCCACTTGTTCTTCTACCACTGTCGACCATTTAAAGCCAGCTTAACTTGGATGCACTGCCGTATACTATATATTCAACTCGCGACACGCTTAGAATTCTCGGAAGTTTTTTTCGGCAATTCTACAGTCAAGTTCTTACATGCTTACGCACTGACATTTGCATTTTTCCATGGCTGAATTTGCTAGCGTAGCGCATGAATATCGCAAGAAATAGTTTTAGCCGTGCGGTAATGGCAACGTTACTTAGGTTCATAACCGTGCTCAGTACATAGGCAAATGCGAAAACTTCATTTTGGTGACCGTGAGAAGCATACGAAATTTTGGGGGCCCTCAGCAATCATGTTAACATTTGCTTTGGGAATGTCTTCTCTCTATTAGCTAATCACTGACGAAAAACCACGTTGTTTCAGTCTAAATAAAAGTCAAATAGAGATGAGTTTTATGTAGTAGGAGCAATGTAACAAACGCACAAAATCAATTAGTCGTTGCGCAATGTAGGCTTGAACGCGACCACCAGGCGGAATCTCTCGGAGACGGCGACAAAGTTGCTCAACGTCTTATCGACCAACCTAACCCGAAGCGAGCGACCTCTTTTCTTCACAGTCTCCGCATTACACGACCACAGGATCAGTGTTATCTTAGCGTGACTCAACAGGGTAACTTGCGCGTGACAACTGTTTATGGAACCTATAGGTTCTCATCAGTAGCTCTTCCTGTATGGTAGCGTGTCCTACTATGAGAACTGCGTCCGAGACATTAAAGCTTCTTACACGTGGACGGCTGTCAACTCGCAGATTGCGAAAATACTAGAGCGTCCGCTCACCACTCTCACACAAGCCGACGGTATATAGTGTAACAAACTGAGCGGATTGTTCCTATTCACGCTGAACACGAACCTGTCCACCGATACCGATGACCGCCGGGAGAATCTGTTTTCCCAGGGGAAACATAGCGTAAGCTCCCATTGTTGCTGAAGTCGCGCAGTGATCCCCTTGCGCAGTGCGTTGACCTCAAACGACAAGAGGCGTTAAGAGCGAACTCGCGCCATGAGGTTGTATCTCTCAGTCTTCATTAGAGTTTATGGCTATTGCTGCTCCCCTCTGTGTCCCTGCGAATTTTCTCTTACGGCTATACTACCGTCCCTTTGTCCCAATATAGCTCTACCCCTCGAGTAGCGTGTGTGTGTGATTGTGTTTGCGTGCGTGCGTGCGTGCGTGTGATATCTTCTTTGTTAGTGTAGGTCAGTCGAAAGGTGAAAGAATGGCTTACTTTGTCGTTAAAGGGAGAGATAGCGAAAGCGTGGGAATACAGAGGGGTAACCAGGAGCATATTCGGTTCACTGCCCTACACTGGGGGAAGGGAGTAAAGAGTGAAAAAGGAGATAACGCGAAAGAGAAAAAGAGAGAGAGATGTTTTGTTCAATATTTACCGTTACTGCTACGCAGACATCGGCATCATCCGGCTTCATTCGACGTCGCGGCACTGCGATAATGCATCAAAGCCCTGCAGCAACAATATTCTGGCACCGACAATAAGCTTCACTTGTAGGCGGACCGATAGTGTTATACAGCATTGGTCGGAAGCGTTTGTCTTGGTCAGTGCGTCATGCCAACGTGCGGCACCTGTACAGAGCTAAATAATGTTTGAGGAGTTCTAGTGCGAAGGAGTACTAGGAGTTATAGAGTTCTGGTGTGATAGTGGACGGCATACAGCAACTTGCATACAGTACCACACCAAACACTACGATTTGTGGTACAGATAATGAATTAGATCTTTGCACAACGTATACGACCACGAGCGCAATCGGAAATCAAGAACGTCACATAAGATGTCTACGTGAAGATGCGTTATTTTTCTGGTAAGCCAAGAAAAAAGGTATGCCACAAGACATTTAGAGGGCTGCATTCTGCGACTGATTAAGAGTATTCTGAGGGTAAACCTGAATACAAATGTTTATTTTTACCACTGAAAATAGTATGTGGCTACAAAGTAGCAGAACAGCACTTTATGCAATGTGGTGGCTTTCATGGTCCGCAAATACTCAAGTTTCACAAACTTCATTTTCTTTTGTGTGGCTTTAAGCTGGAGTGTTGCAAACGCCCTGTAGTGATATGAATAGTTTATGGCTGTTGAACGCCGTTATAGCGCCACTAAACAAGAATTTATTTATGATTTCAGTCGAGTTATTACAGCTTTCCCAAAATATACGCCAGTGTAGGTCGCAAGCCATGCCTTCTACAGTTTAAGACAGTTGTCCCAGATTCTATATCTGCTTACAGTGATTTCTTCAACACTCTACATTACGTTGACACATTCGTTCCTGGCTACCCTTTCAGTCTGTAAATTTTCAGCTTCGTTATAGCTTATTCTGCTATACTTTCTTTTCAGTTAGTGAAATTTGTCTTTATATCTATATTAGTTTTTGTATGATCTTTATTTTTTCAATCTTTTTGTTGTTGATTGTTCGTATTGATTTTTAGTGTCTGTACTATCCCCCCCCCCCCTTTTCCATGTGAAGCCCTCGGACATTTATGTTATATGAGTAAGTAAATAAATAAATAAATAAATAAATAAATAAATAAATAAATAAATAAATAAATAAATAAATAAATGACATATACGCCAGTTTAGGGCCCAAGCCATTACAGTTTGTTTGCTTTTACCGTCGAATATCTGGGTGAGAGCTCGCACAAGCGAGTCGGCACACCATCCCAAGTCACTAGCGCCCTTTATGCTGCCCTAATTTTACACGATTTATGATTCCTTAAAAAAGGTATAGAGATTTTTTTCTTCTTCCTGAGTAGACAGCAAAAGAGCTTTGGGGGCTCTCCTTAAGAATCCAAAGGAGCGCAAGTGCACGCTCAAGGGATATCTAGGACAAATCGAGATCCTACAGCATAGGACCTGATCGCGGCGTGACGGAGCGGATTTAACCGCACAGACGCGTTTAATGATATTAGATCTGTACAATTCGTGCAGCGCCATGATCCAAGACAGCAGTAAAGCGAATGTCGTATAGATTACAATTGTCACATCCATCCTCCTCACGTGTAAACACCCGCATTGCGTGCTCATTTGCGAAATTGTGAACTGAATCCAAGCGTGAGTTACTCTCGTTATTTTTGTCATAAGGCGACTTTTCGTGGCTAGCATGCCGCTACTTCGTGCCGGCAACCAACAAAAGCGCAATCACTTAAGAAGGCATCATTTGAAATGCCCCTTGATAGAAGCTGTTGCCGTGGCAGCTTGGTTATAAAACAAAGCACTTGGCTTCCAGCGCTTGTGCATAAGGACACTGTCGACGCAGATATGCTATGCACATACATACATGTCCTTGCGGTGTCACTACGATCACTGAAAGTCGAACCCATACACGTAGACCACCCCTCCTATAATTTTATATGTGTATATATCTTCGTAAAACGTTTCTGTCAGGGGATTTGCTATGCATTCCTAAGGGTATCTATTTAGTCATTCTTTATTTATATCCTTCGAGGATCCTACAGAACGGGTTTGAGAATGCGTTGTATGAAAATGTCAGCAACGAAGATTGGTAGTTAGGTTGTTACGCCGAAAAAAAGCAATACAACGTCAGTATAACGAACAGAACGTGGCGTATAAATGAAGCTGCTATTGGGGGCTAGTGGTACGACTTGACTGTTCGCGCTGAGAAGCACTCGCGTAAAGATGAAAAGAAAAGACACGCACAGGGCGACGCGCATCACACTGTGTGCACATTTTCCCCTAGTCCTTACGTCAGGATTTGACAAAACGACGTCTTTCTTTCTTTCTTTCTTTCTTTCTTTCTTTCTTTCTTTCTTTCTTTCTTTCTTTCTTTCTTTCTTTCTTTCTTTCTTTCTTTCTTTCTTTCTTTCTTTCTTTCTTTCTTTCTTTCTTTCTTTCGCATTGCGCAATTCTACCTGTAAAATTTCCCTTCCTTCATGCCGGTAATTGGACCTTCATTCACGAGCTTAGCAGCGCAACACTTCAGTTGCTACAGGCAACAACGACGCCCATGCGTTCAATTTCAGGCAACAATGAAGCGTGGCAGCGTGGAATGACAAGTCGCCTCGATAAAAGATCAGATCGCCGTATCCGAAACGGCTGATCGCCGACAATCCCACGATCGAGAGATCATCAGTTATTGGAAAACGGCACATACAAATACGCACGCTGCCGGCGCACCTTAGAAGGTCGCATTCCTGTAACACTCGCGGGCGTCGGTCTCTCAGCGTACTGCACCACCATCGAAATCTGTAAGTCATGACGACCTTCACTTATAATGAGCAGGACGTTGCGAGTATCTCATGGCGAGTGCACAATAGTAAAGGAAGGAATTAAGCGCTAGTGCGAATGGCGACATTATTATGCAGTATTATTTTGCTTTGGAGACAGAAAGCTAGAAATCACGTAAAGAAAAGAAAACGAAAACAGTGCATCTCGCGCGTGTCAGCGCGGATTATAAATCTCTAGAGGAATGTCTGAAGCACTGGGCGCGTTCACAAGTCGCAGATATTTAGTTTATATGCTTTTTTTACAAGCGTTATTTATGCGTTAGGTGTAGCGCGGAAGTTTTTATCGATGTCACGTCTTTTACGAAAGAAAAAGAAAACATACGAAATAAGGGCACGTCAGGATTATATTGCATGGAATCGTTCTCTTCAAAGTAAAAAGAAAAATTCTTCTGTGCAGCTAAATCTTTCCCAAGAGATACCCAGCTTTAGGCTTGTCAAGCTAAAGCCAAACTTCTTCCTGCAGAAAAAGCCAGAAGGTTTTGAAAAAAAAAACATAAGCAAGCAGTTGGAGTCGTCCCGAACGGTCTCAAAGATCCCGGTTCAACTTGCACCATACTGTCAGGCTTATCACGCGCCGATTCCTAACTAGAACTGCCACGCTTCATGTCACTTCACGCTTCCAAAACTCGAGGGCATAGAAGTGACTTTTTAAATTTATAATATCTATTTCTGTAATTTTTTTTTATACAAGACTCTTCTATCGTTGCTCATTGACTAGGGCGCTTTGAGACAAAGATGCGATATACAAAAATACTTGGGAGACGCTTGAGCTTCGCCTTCAGAGTAGAACGTGATAGCGTGTCGGGCCCCGTGCGCATCGCCTTCTCGATTGCTAGCCTGGCTTCGATTCTCAATGGATACCTCCTCCGTGCCGCAAGGAAACGAACGTCTGTGCGCGTAATACTGGCCGTTACAAACTATTGTAGAATGCCTGCTGGTACACCTGATTTACCACCTTCGAGTGAGCTCAGGAGTAGCGTAAATTTTTTTCCCCTTTTGAAGGACTCGAAAGTGGTAAAAGATACCTCCGCTTCGTCTTTACGCTCGTCTGTCAACAAGACGGGCCCTCATAGAATGAAGGGTACTGTGTCAATACAGCTACGCTGATTAAAAAGCGTGGTTTTTCCAGATCATGTTTTGGCCAAATCACGTGAAAAGGTAACTCGAGCAATAAATTAGGGCAATAGCAGAGAGAATAAAGAAGCAATTTTTGAAAAAAAAAAAAAGCCATTAACGTTGCTTTGGTACCGCATGTTCACGAACAGTCTCGCGGAATGCAAAACGTAGCCGGCAGATACGGTGCAAAACTAATTTTTTCTGTGCCAAAGAAACGAGAGAAGGGGAATTTTTAAGAGCTCGTTTTTCTTTGCTAGACGTGACATTAATTAGAACTAACAGCCAAGAAAGCCAAGGAAAGTATAGGGGATCTTATTTGTAGTAATTATGATGCAAATGTGAAGAAAGTAAAGTGGCCGAAAAATATTTTATGGAAACATTGAGACACACTTTATACCGAATGCAATATGCGTAAGGTTATGTGTTCAGAAGTGTGAAATGTGGTGATCGTGTGTTTTATGCTATGTGTAATTGTCTTTTCTGTGCTTTCCTGAGTACGTCGTACTGGTCATCTAACTTTGTACGTGTACATGTGAACTTATTTTACTTACCTGAACTTGTGCTCGAGTATTTGTGACTCATGCGCTGTCGGAATGTACTGTGTCTGCACATCTTGCGTTCTACTGTATGATACATTCCGTGCCCTTTTTAATTTTTGGAGTATTGCATATTGCTTTGGCTAAGCGAGAAGGATAGTCGATGCCGCCATAATGGCACCAACCTCTCTTATTCATCATTCCAGTAAAAAAGGAGAGGGGGAAGTAATGAATTGACAAGACAGGCAGTTAAATGTACAGACATGACTAAGATGTCAGCTGTCGTGGTAGCTCAGTTAGAATGGCGTTGCACTGCTCAGTGTGATGCCACGAACGTCATCCCCACCGCGGAGGCTACACTCCCATGACGACCGAAATGCAGGAAAGCTCGTGTGCTTTAATATAGGTGACCGCCAAAGAATAGCAGATGATTAAAAAAAAGATTTCCGGCGTCTTTCAATATGGCTTTCTTTATAATGAGGTCGTAGTTATAGCGCGTGAAATTCTGGAATTTTTTTGTATTGAACTCAAGGGAAGAAACGAGACCGGAACGTGCTTTCAGCAGAAAGTTTTAGAACTACGTAGGTTGAAGGCGAAGAAATGAAAAGAACACCTTTCTTGAGACGTGACAAGCCGTGGGCTACCTGAATACTCGAATAACAAAATAAAAGAAATGATCGTCCGTAGCGACCAGCAATTCTGCTTCAGTGTCTTATTGGATGCTATACTTATTTGTGCCTTTTTATCCCTATAGTGTGGAAACTTTTTAAAGTTTTCGAGCTCATCCCTACTTCAATGCTCTGAGTTCCCAAAGGATCGTTGAATTTTGCGCGGAAATGAGAGAAAGTGACACCTTCTTAAACGTATACTGAGGCTAACTGTGCACTGCGTACAAAAACCGAATAACTTATCACCAGGTCATTACAGCACGCTGCGCAAAAAAGAAAACAAAAGAAGAACAGAAACGCTTCAGTAATTAAGGCAAAGTATGTGCAATCGTATCAGTTATTTTTAAGCGCTTCGGAAACAAAAGAGCATTGTTTACCTTAACGTGCACCCGAAACAGAGATGTCATTAATCTTGCTCTACCTTCTATAAGTGGAAACTTTTGTTTTGCCGAAATTGCACGAAAGCCGCCAAGTGCTGCGTTCCTGAACATATAAAGGAAGGGGTTAGATTAATCGTACTTTTTGACGGGTCGCGCATATTGTAATTCTTCAAGGTGTCAAGAAAAATAAATGACAGCACCAACAATGTTCTCGTGACCCCCTTAAAAAAAACAAGAACAGTAACAACAACAGACAATGTTAGAAAATGCAGTTTTGAGTACAGGTTTGCGAGGTAATTAAATGCCTGCTCTTATCAGGTGTCACCCGTCGACCTGGATCCCATATTACACATAAAAATACCGTGTAATTTGGGATCTTGGGTCGGTGAGACTCCCGTGAGGTATCAGTTTCGTTAATTAATTTCTTCAAATAAAAGTCTAGACAGCCACTCTTCCTGGCAGGGACATTCTAAAAACGCACAAGTTTCGGAGCGTCGCGGAAAAAATGGAGAGGAAGAAGAGCGGCGTAGCTATAGGACGAAGCTAACACGCCATATTTGCGGTGGTGGTGTCGAGCTCCGCTGCGGGAGCAGCACCAAAACTCCCAGGGTCCCTTATGCATTCACCTAGGACGACTTGAAGGCGAAACCCATCATTTCCTTCTCAGTCGATGTATTGATGCTGCCCCGCCACCCTTCGCCACCCTTCTGAACATAACGTAGTTTTGCACTGCCTCCAAGATCGGAGGCACCTTAGCTGGTTTTGCATCCCCTACGTGATCAGGCCACCTTTGACCAAGCTACGATGTCATGTGATGACGTCATGATCTGACGTCACGATGGCGCCATAATGGCGTCACGATGAAATCATAATGACGTCACAAATTTTGCCTACTTGTGAAGTCATCGTGACGTCATGTAGTAACGTCAAAACGTGATGATTTTATGCATCACTCGTCGCCGACGCCGCAGGACGCTGACGCCGACGGTCAAATTTCGCGTTTGATGAGGCGTCTAAGGCTTTCGCCTTAATAATGTTATTGCGCCGTGGTGGAGTTCTGGATAGAGGAAAATTTGGAATGAGACCCTTTGATGTTTCGCTAGCCGTGCACTGCGGCCTCGTGGAACACTCAGCGAAGGCACTCCGAAAATGATAACGGTCTGATGCACGTGTCTTCATTCTCTCGAGCGCGCAAGAGGTTGTTGGGGTGTGAGCGTAGTAAGGAGTAGAATAGGATCAAAGGTACAGGAGCGGGGGCTCCGGGACTCCGGCAGGTACTGCGCTCTTTGACCGGCCGGGCGCGGTTACCCACCCTTTTCAGTGCGCTTGTTGCCGTTATATGCAGCGTCTCTAAAGTTCCATTAAAACGCTTGAGTACAGTGCTGGGCTGTATCGAGGATACATGTATCTTAGATATTACCTTAGATACTCTTTGGGTATCTTGTATCTGTATCGCGATACGTCTCGCAAAACGAGTATCTGTATCTGTATTTCCGATAATTCAATAATGTATCGTGTATCTTAAGATACAAGATACTGCTATAGAAACACCACCGTGCGAAACAATAAACGTCGACTGCAATTCCGGTTCTCAAGCTGATATTACTGCCACTAAGCCACCTGAATAAAACTAACGACAGCGACATTTGTGTATATTTGCGCCAGAGCGCTCCAGCGAGGAGAGGCGACGAGGTTTAGCGTCTTTATTGGTGGAACAGAGTCACGTGATGGCGCTCGAGCTATCTCGACAAAAACAAGCGTGCGAACGCCTACGCGTAACCTACCTTTTTTTTCTGGATGTTTTCTTTCTTTTCAGTTGTGTTGATGTCGTGACACTTGTTCATAGCCACTGCACTCTACTGCGTAGTCCAATGCGTGCGGCGTCTTTCGCACAAATTCTCATGCCGCTGTACTGTCGCTATCGAAGTTTGTCATGCGTGGTGCTTTGCGTCTGGCGGCTTTCACACATCAGCGATTTGAAAGATCTTGTGGATGTAAACTTGACTTACATAGCACGATGAGATTGACTTACATGCAAAGGCGATTCTAACAACCGTCCCACTATCGGTACTGACGTTAGATGCAATAAAACAAGCATTTACGTAACAGGAAATATTTTGACGTACTCTGTCTTTGTTCTTCCTGCTAAATTATTCGAGAAGTTCTTTAATTTGATTGTTAGTTGAAGTGCTTTCTTTGCTGTCCTCCGTTTGCATCCCATACATTACCAAGTCATCTTCATAGTTTTTCGCCCGTCTGTTTATTGTGATATGTCCTTTGTAACCAGCTGCTAAAATACGTTCTGTGCTTTATTCTTATTTTTTACCTGTCTGCGAACGTGGTTTTGTTTCATATTTCGCGGGCTTTCTTTAAAAGCCCGAAAATATTCACCACGCAGAATGTACGCTACCAAAAAAAAAAAAAATTGATCGGTCGTTTTTAAATGCGCTCTGCGACGTGTCGAAGCGCAGTTTGCCCTAAGGTGAATATTAAAAATATCACATAATTGACCTTACTTAATTAACAAGTTGTGAAACTTGGTACAAAACATACCATAAGGAGCGCCACATGACGGTAAACCGCATACCTTTCGTTTCATTAAGCGGTGGTTCCACTTGCTTTTTTAATATATATTTGGTTCTGCTTACGTGAAACACCCCCTATACTTATTCACTTCGATTGTTTAATACAGAACCACCTTGCTATTTGATTTAAATATTTTTTTCTCTCTCTTGTGTTAGTTCTGTATAACTTATCCACTCCTGCTATAGCCCTGTGCTGTATATGTAAATAAATAAATAAATAAACATTCGTTTTCCTATTTTTAGGTCACCTTAAAGTATTCTTATTGTTACAAACCTGCAGGTAAGCAGAGCTAGAAGTGCCAATAGTGTGAAGCAGTGATAACCTGCGGCGTTCTGTGCCGCTAGAATACGTCTGAGACGTTTCCTGGCGGCTCAAGTTCTCTCGGAGAAGAAATGGTAAAAGATTGCACGTAGGTGAATATGTTGCTAACGAACACTTTACGCCAGCAGATAAGTAAGATATGAAAAAAGCACTGCAGTTTTATGCCCTCAATTAATTGTGAGCACCGAGTATGTAGTTCATCGTCTTCACACGATGCGTCACAAACAATATCGCTACCAACGTTGTTGCTGCTCTACACCTGTCGGTGAATGCGGTATTACGAAAACAAAAATGCGCTTGCGGACACGGTGAGACTGCACAGCGGTATTTGCGCCATCGTGTGGAGGAATCTTAATAAGGTTCTTGCAAGTAGATGACAATCAGCTAGCTCGTCGTCAAATAGAGCACCGACGCCTATAAATTACAGAACTGTCAAGCAAGAACCCCCAACAGCGCAGCGGTTAAAGACCTCTCATGTTAAGCAGCCAAACAACTCCCAATATGTTGTTTAGGATTGAAACTAATATACCTTGAGCAAGGAAATTTGTATCTTGTGATACAAACATGCATTTTGTTAAAATTGAACAAAGTTGGCGGCAGTTAAGAAATTTTCAAGTAAACACATTTCTACATAGGCCTTTGCTACTTCATTATACATATCGATAATAGCAAATTTGCAAATGTATTGAAGTATCTTAAAGGGGCCATGACGCGGTCGCCCAAAGATTTGTGGTTTTCAGCGAAAACTAGAAGTAGAGGGCCTATTATGCCTATACAGATTTCAAAAGTGGGCTGTAAAAGAATATTTCAGTGCAAAACAAGCCCTAGAAGTCGCCGGCTGTCAACCCCGCCCACCGCCGGCGACCGCCATTTTGCAATGGCGTGTGTGACGTCATGTGCAGCACGGAACGGAGCCGTCGTCTTCTACCAAAGTTTCAGCCGCTGCAAATCGTTCAGTTTCAGTGCCAAGCTGAAGAAAGCTAAAATATCTCGATATCACGTGCAGCTGCCCAGGGAACAATATCGTTCGCCGCGATGCAGACGCTTGCACAGCTAGCTGCTCGTTACGTCGTTAGGCCACTCGCGTGTTTTTAAAAATATTCGATTATAAATTAAGTGCTCGATCGAATGCGCTAAAATTTCGCCAGCTTATTTGTGAATGCACAAGGAATAATCCACATAACACAGATTATTATCGAAAATTGGGTGTCATGGCCCCTTTAAAATACAATTGGGAAGTATTGTATCAGATACAATTATTCTGGAAGTATCTTGTATCTGTATCTCAAATACTTCTTGCCCGAGTATCTTGTATCGTATCGCGATACAATTTCAAAGTATATTTGCCCATCCCTGCTTGAGTACTGGTCTTAAGACACTCTTGAAGTACTACTGGTGGAAGGGATCTGGGTAGAAAAATAACGTTCCATGTGCTTGTATGCTTTAGTAGTCTCCAGTGGCATAGCTTATCGTCAATTTTTACACGCTTCTCTAGTCGCTACGTAGCCCTGGTTCTATCCTTAGTCGGTTTTATTACTAAAGAAAAAATTGAAATATGTCTTGAAAAAATTACCACTGTCCTAAATTTATACACAGAGGCGAACGAATATACACCTTTCTGGAGGAAAGAAATTATGCTGCCTTCATTTTTGTGTTTTATGGCCACTTCTGCAAACATAATTTGCCCACATATGTCGGCAGTAATTGTAGTTGAAAGGCCGCAGCTGCCTTCTCAGAATCATCTTCGCTTTGCTTTCCAGGTACTCTTCCCAGATGTTTCTAGGGTCCTGGGGGCGAGCGAATTACTTCGCTAAGTTTAGGTTTGAATAAGTCGCGAAAGTGCCTTTCTCTTTCCTGTCAAGACTTGTACGTTCAATTTTTTACGAGGCTGCTCAAGACAACCGGCAGATAAAAAACCCCGTTTTTTCTCGGCGAATGCTCTTTTTTTTGGGTGATAATTGCTTCCGCAGCTGGCAGCACCAGGTTTATAGGAATGCAAATTGAATAAAACAACAAAAACGCTTTTTGAGATTACAATGTTCGCCAATAGAAAATTAGATAACGTAGCTTGTGCGGATAGACAGATAAAAACTTATAAATCATACATTCTAAGTTACAGTAAGTGACCATGTTTTGTCCCGACATACATGACGAATTTTCGTTCCTTGGCTTTCTACTGCCGTAATGAGGAAAAAATTTTACAGAAGCTAAATAAAAATGGTTGTCAAGATAGGATTACTAGGCAAATATGTGTCCTTTGTGAACTCCTTCCATGCGCATACTTCCAGTGCTGCAGTTGGTGCTCACTCGCTTGACTGAATTACTTTATTTTATTTGCAAAAAAAAGAGTAACCACTTGAGGTTAGGTTACTGCTTAGGCGAACTGCTAACGTGCGGTGGCTGTGCGTGTGCTTTTATTTTGATTTCTATTTCTGCTTTTGAGACTGCAAATCGCAAAATTGTCGCGAGTGTTTTATGTGGCTGTGATTATATGCGGCGCAATAAGTGTTTATTGCACATTAAAATTATGTTTACATGAACTTTTCATGAAGAGTGCATTACGATCCAAAATTTATTTACATTATATCTAATTAGACCTTCTACCTCCATACGAGCCTCTTTAGGTTTGCCATACCAGCTGTCTCCTCAGTCACTTAGGGTCTTCTCCACGGCATCCATGCTCAACTAGGTATAAGCGTGCGCACGGGTGATGATACTGGACAATGCCTTTCATGGAGCAGTTACATCTCTGGGCATTTCGATGCATCGGGCTTTCATCTCCCAGAGCGAACATTTTCGTAAAAATGCTGCAAAAGAAAATGACGAGAGGTAGCATTGGCGTATGGCTTTAATAATTAACCACTCTCTGTAACTTAGAGCCGTAAGCTCTAATATAAGCAGCCTAACATGTGTCCCATCTCGCAAGCCATTCGGTGTCAATATCCCAGGTTAATGCAACTTGCTGCATTCAACAAAAGCTGGCAACTTGTGTTTAAAACGGGGCATGTAGTTTGTTACAATGCCTTGCATGCAGTTTGTGAATACGTCAAGAGTTGCATAAAAGCGAGCATGAATAATTTTAGTTTATAAGGCGATGCAGCCAGAGACCACAGCAAGCAAAACAAAGAAAAAAAAAGCTGAGCGAATGAGGCGGCTTGCTTTGGCTTGAAGAATAGAATGATGTTAAGGCATCGGAAGCTGTACTTGTGTTTCATTTCAATACGTAATAACGAGGAGCAGGTGCACGTTGGTCTTCTGCCGGAGCATGATTGCATCGCTGCTGTTAAAGTATGGAAATAGGTTTGCAGAGATCACCTTCGGTAATAAGAACAATAAAAAGAAACCTCCCTGCAACGGTGTATCTCAAATCATGAAGGGAAATCGAAGCCACGTGCCGAGAGCTGGTGGTTAGTAGCGGCAATTTCTTACTCAGTGTGTGTGAGTGGTACTAAAAATTTTTTCCTTTGCGTAGTGCAATACAAAAACTAAAGCGAGGTCTTTCGCAAGTAAAACATCGAAATCTAGTGACTGAACGGTTGCCAATCGACTTACGTTGCTCTTCAAAACGAGAAAATAAGGCAGCACTCAACCATCAGAAGCCTCGCAAGATTTCGTAATGTAAGAAACAACTCGTTTGACGTGTGGGTGCAAGTACATCATACTAATATCAATCGTAATCTTAGTTTGGGTGTTTTTCTTGAAACTTCCTTTGTTCGGTAGAGTTATAACACGACGTAATGATGCAGCACTTTCCCTTCTCTGGTGGAGGACCGGCTGCTCACAGTGGAAAATTTGTTAAAATAAATAAAACGACAGCGTTAACGAGAAAAAAATTGAAAAAAAAAGAAACACCGAGCTCAACTTGAACACTGTGAAGTAAAAAAAAAACATGAATGTTTTGTTTCTTTCTAGTAATCAAATTATTGTAGGATGCAGCGACACGAGCCAGTTTTCACTAACATTTTTACTGGCTAGGCGAACCTCTATGACCAGATTACTGATGTAGTGGGTCAGAGGGGCGATGTGCCAGACGTGCATGGAAATTTTCCACTAGAAACCGTTTAAGTAAATAACAGTTATTGTATAAAAAAGTTCGGCAGATTCCACGCCTTCTAGAAATCGGTTTCATGTGAAGCAGTCAGCCAGTAATTCTATGCTGAATTTTTTGGCTCTGAGTCAAGCGTTACAAGGTGGATCGACGTGTTCTTTTGTAAATGGAGGAGTTGTGTGCACATGGTGGGCTTACCGGGCAAGCCGACTACACTAACGTTTAATGGGTAACTTATGGTCTGACGTAGTGTCAGCGCCCACGTTAGAGCACAGACGTCTGTGTTGTCGAAACGGAGTGCACTCTACGGTGCGATGATGTGAATATCATACGTAACGTTCGTTAGTGTATTCCTCCGGGGCCGAGCAGCGCTTGAATATAGCTTGCTAAATCATAGGAATACAAATGTAATGTTTATTAGACTGCTATAAAAGCGGAGTCAACACTGGAACCCGAATTAACGTTACCCCGACATGACGCCGGTATTTTATGAGTACATATGTAGAGTTTGTTGCTTTGTTAAAAAATTAGATAGCCAGCCCTACAACCGCAACTGATGTTGCAATGACATTACACCTGCACCGTGTCTTTTTCCAATGCAGTTTCGAGACCTGGCGTGGCTATGGGGTAGAATACCTGACTGCCACGCAGAATGCTTGGGTCTAATTACTGCCGGAATCTTGGGTTGTTATTCTTTGCATTCGTCGGGTCAACGCTGCCGGAGTCGGTTTCAATAGCGAAGCTGTTTGAGCTAGCCGTAATTTGTGCGGCCTATCAGAAAACTATCATCATCATGAACGAGTATGCGACACAGGAATTGGGCAAATCCCACGACTCACCACTGGTTCACTAAGAGAGAGTGAGAGAAAGCTATAGAAAGCAAGAGAGAGAGAGAGAAAGATGCAGAGAAATAATGTGAATATAGACATAAAAAGATAGAAACACAGAGAAACGTATAGAAAGAGAGAGAAAGGAGGAGAAACGCAGAGAGAGATAGAAAAAAAGAAAGATAAACAGAACGAAATGGCGAGACAAAGCAGAGATAAAGGTAAAAATAGCGATAAAGAGAAAGAAATATAAATGAAGAAATAGAAAGAAACAGATACAAAATCGAGATAAAAGGAGCAAAGAGAAAGAGAAAAAAGAAAAGAAAGAAAGAAAAAAAATAATGAGAAACAAAGAAGGCCACTATGCTGCGCCCTTCCTTCAGGCTTGGCACGACTATTGCGAAGCTGCCTGACTAGGGAACGGGAAAGGCAACGGCGGTTGCGAGAAGAGCTCGAAGCGATGGAAGCCCTGCGCCAACGACGACATGCCCGTAGGTCTACTAGAGGTGCGAACGCTCGGTTCTCGAGCTTGGACGTCAGTGCCGTGACTAACCTAGCTGAAGCCTAGCAACAACCAAGAAGCAACCACATTAAACTTCGGAATCGTGCAGTTTCGCTGTTTCAAGCCTTGCGCGACTTAGTGCAAGCTTCGCCCATTTTTTTCTTAACGCTCTCGCATTGAAATTACCAATGTCTGTTCTCACCGTTCCTGGGTAGATACGAACTGTCAATAACCTGTGGCGCATACCCGTACACCGCGGCCCGGGGTAAACGGGTATGTGCCCAACGTGTCTGGAGGAAAGTGTTTGACGATGTACGCGACAGGACTTTCACGTTATTCATGTCATGACCAGACGGTCATATTTGTCAATGCCTCTTATCCTCCCATACCAATTTGAGTCTACAAAAAGTTAAGGAGGCGATCACAAGAGCACCCAGAAGTAGGCGGATAGATAGATAGATAGATAGATAGATAGATAGATAGATAGATAGATAGATAGATAGATAGATAGATAGATAGATAGATAGATAGATAGATAGATAGATAGATAGATAGATAGATAGATAGATAGATAGATAGATAGATAGATAGATAGATAGATAGATAGATAGATAGATAGATAGATAGATAGATAGATAGATAGATAGATAGATAGATAGATAGATAGATAGATACGCTCAAAGTGCCTTGGGTTCGCTAAGAAGTGCGTCGTATTTCAGATATTACTAGCGGCTTAAAACAATCTTAGGCTTGAAAGGAAATAGCAGGGTCACTTGTCTAAAAATTAGTGAATCGGCAGCCAGAAGGTCCTCTAATCTTCACTGAGGAGCCTCACTTTAAAATAAAATGTTTTTTTTTTCTCACTCTCTGGCCCGCAAGACAAATGAGATCGGGGTCCAGTAGGAATAATTATTTCTCATTACAAGATACACTCAATGATACTGCCTTATTATAAGGAACTGCATCAATGTTACATTTCAAGTGGTCTTTTCGGAATAATATACTTGAATATTCCTCGTGTATTTTTTTTTTCTTTTGCAGAATTTTGCCGGCTTTTGCGGTTATATATGATTACCACTTTTGGGGGCAGTTCAAGCGAATGCCCGTGCAGTTGATCGTCAAATATATACATATGCGTTGAAGTTTTATATGCGGGTGCTATATTAACGCGATAGCGTTAAAGAGCTCGTTCGCAGAAATTCCGCCGTCGGCGTCGGGGCCGTTGGTTGTGAGCGAAAAATCATCATCTTGTCAAAAAATCGAAAAAGCTGCAAATAAAATAAATAATAAAAATGTTGGGCCCGAGTGAGGATCGAACCCAGGCCGTCTGCGTGGCAAGCAGGTGTTCTGCCACACAGCCACGCCTCTGCTTGGAGCTATACTGAAAGTAACTTTCATGCTTCCCGAAGATATGCGTCCTGTATACAGGTGTCACAGTACGAGATGTAATATGGCAGTAATATTGCGTGGTACATGCGTACATTGCCATCGGGCGTCACACCACGTCAATATCATAACGACTAGGTGGTTTAAAGACAACCACCCATTACAAAAGGCACACACATTACTGCGCGTATTCCCTTAAGACCACGAAGTGGGTGCATCGCAACTTCGAAAAAGTTTCTCGCGCATAATTGCCCCTGGTTTAAAGCATGCTACCCATTACATAAGGCACACACCTTAGTGCGCGCATTCTGTTAAACACTCGTAGTGTTCGAACTGCGCACTAGGAACAGAATATCGCTATAGCGTTCAACTCTTAAAGGCGAAGCTTAAGCGTCCCCCAATTTTGGATATTCTCGAATTTCCCCATTTTGTCAAGTTGGCCGTCTTGCAAGCTATCATTGCCCCAGAGGGCTACTACGCAGTCTCCAACTGGTTCATATTACCGCCAGTACGGAATTTCGCGGCACGGTCGAATTTGGCGATGCCATTTTATAGCACGCCCACATATGCTTCCTTCTAAAGGTCAATTGCAAGGAAGTTTCAAGACGGCAACGAAATTGTAAATTTATTATGAACCCGAAGTAATGTAAAACGTTGAAACGGACAACGTCGCAAGGCTTGTAACTGTGTATTTTTTGTTTGTTTGTTTGTTTGTTTGTTTGTTTGTTTGTTTGTTTGTTTGTTTGTTTGTTTGTTTGTTTGTTTGTTTGTTTGTTTGTTTGTTTGCGGCCTTTAAACAGCACTCAATAAAAAGACGCGTGGTGGTTAGGCGTTGCTGTCTATATGTCGCAGCACATTGCCTTTGGCATTTTTCAATGCGCCGCGGGTGCCGCTTATATTCTCGGAGGCCGTGCTAAGAAGAGAAGCCGTATGTTATTCTAACGCATGCTATCTAATGGTGATACGGTGTCTTCTTTTTTTTTCTTTCGTATCAAAAACGACCGTCTTTAAGTGCAGCGTTAATGAATTAGCAACAACAAAGCACTATATAGGATGTCCGGAGTCTTCTCAATGGATTCGTAACTCCCCTCTAAAGGTCATTGACCACGGGCGCACTCTGTTAAAGGGCAAACTCATAAAGGTAAAGTTCCAGCCCTCACAAGAGAGCGGATCTGTGTCCCCTTTATTAAATACGATCGCGCACTCGGTCACGCACGCTGCAATGTCCACATGGCTGCGCTCAGAGCATCGAGTACAGCGCCCGAGCACGTACGCCACGCGAGTCCCCGCGGGATCGCTGGAGCCTTGTCTCATCGGCCGTGCCATCTCCCGTCTCGGTGATGGCGCCACCGCCCTTTTACCAATTTGTTCGTCCTGCGCCCCGCCGGGTGCGAATCATTTGCGGTCCTAATGGCTGCGCCGGCATTGACTCGTTCTTTCTCACGTGTCTTGCACCCGTAGTACCATGCAGTTCCGAATAACTAAGGCACAAATGGAAATACCCCACCAATTACTCGAACTTATACGCCTGGTAATTCAATAAGTGGCGAATGAGGCAAATGAGCAAGCGCGGGTCGAGATCGAGTAGAGCGGTAAATTAATGTTTCGTTGCTAAAAAACGCCTAAATTTATGCAAATCAATGCGCTCGCGTTGGACCGAACATGGAAAAGCCCCCGCGGTGGCGCAGTGGTTTCGGTTTCCGGCTGCTGACCCGAGTCGCGGGTTCGATCGCGGCCACGGCGGTGTCGTTTCGATGGAGGCGAAATGCTAGAGGCCCATGTATTGTGCGATATCATAGCACGTTAAAGAAATCCCAGGTGGTCTAAATAATCCGGATCATTCCACTACGGTGTATCTTATATCGACTGAGCCGCTTTGGGACGTTAAAACCTGTATACCAAAACCAAGCATAGAACGATGGTCTAAAATGGGGAACAGAAAGTACGCGTGTGTCGCTGACATAGTGCTACGACTGACTGCCACAGTGGGACGTATACACCGCGTGCTGGCCGGGTTAAGCCCTATAATAGTGTATTTCATACAGTACTTCGTGGTCTTACGGCCTCAGTCATTCATAGGCTCTCGCTTTGAACTGACACTGCAAAACATTATTTCCTGTGGGAAAAATGTAGCCTCATGCTTTTGAGTGGACATCACGACGAAGATTATCCACAAGAAAGGTTATGCATCACACAGACGCTCCTGTTTTGATCCAATGCTACCGCTGTCTACCGTTCGCTTTTTTTTTTTATGTACATAATGTGAATGCGATCTATCGGACACCAGCAAGTCTCATACCGGACCGTACACTAACAGTCAAACTGCTAAGTTTCAGTGTTACTACGGAGTACGGACACCCTCCCCCCCCCCCCTCACACACACACACACAAAGTACGTTTTGCAATGTGTCTACTGAACATAATATGGGCACTTTATTCCCATGCTCAGAGGCATGGATGAAGTGCCTACACGAGGAGCATTGCGTTCTTCAGCCCCGAACAGCCAGAAAGAACGCGTGTATAATCTGCTTCGTTGTATTATTGAAGCAAATACGCCGGTTTCGGCGTAGGTTGCTAGAGCAGCTCAAGCAAGGATTAAACTTTTAAGTGACCAAGGGTTCATCACTCGCATTAGCCAGAATACGCGCTTAAACGTATTGGATCTTTCCACTTTATGCGGACGCAGACAGAAAGCTGCTTTTAAAATGCGCGAAACTGATCTGCCCTTGTGATGTTCTGCAAGTGCCGAAGCACTGTTAGAGGCAGCAGAATTTGTTTCACCACTCGGTTCTGCGCGTCTGCCCACAGGGAACGCAATTGCGTAGCCGCTGTCAAAGTCATTTGACGACACGAAACAATGGGGCTCTCCTCTAGTTTAAGAGGGTACTTGTTTTGGCTAGTTGGTGGTCTATTCATTGCTACGTTATTGCGCACCGCTTAAAGGACGAGGACAGAACTGCACAGACACAGGCGCAATATTCCTCTAATGTTCTCGTCTAATGCTGATAATTGACGAAGTTGAGAGGTGCCAATGCGTGCTGATTTTTTTTTAATTTGCGACAGACCACCGTGTAAATTTCTTTCGACGCGCTGCACGGAACTAATAGCCGGACGAAGTGCGGCTTCAGCAGTCGGCATAGAACCATTAGGCAAATGAAACCACGGGAACGAGATGAAAGGCGACCGCAGGGGCGAGCGTCTTTACATGCGACCGCGACGAGCACGTCTGCTCTATTGGGCATCGTATTGGGACACACACTCACATTCAGTTATCGCGCATCGATCCGCGCAAGCTGAACAATGCTCAAAAGACAGCGCGTGTGTAGTAGCGCTATGTCTGGCAACTTTCGCAACCATCGCGACATCCTATTAGCGCTGTTCAAAGGCGCAGCCAAATTAAATCCGCACGAGATAATTAGTTCGCCGCAAGACCAGAGGACAGCTTGTAATACAACCGAATGTTCTTGGCATCCCATAGGGGTTTTGGAAGGAGGAGTATCGGCGCATTTTGCTTAATATCATGAACTGGCCTTCCGCAGAGCTGAGTGCTTAGGATGTATTTAGAGAGGAAAAAAATAAAGCTTATAAATGAAACTCAAGTACATCTTGTCTCACTTTTATTCGATAGATCTAAATGTCCTAAGACGTTTCGTTATTCAGATATTCATAATTGAACATTCGCTCACCAAAGGACGCATGCGTAAAATGCTGAACTTGCGATATATTCCCGAATGCAGCCGAGTTGGCACGTTGTCTATCAATTGCGAGACAATTAAACACCGGCATCTTGAAGTACTAATTCACCATGACGTTTTCATTCTATTCGTGTTAAGGTATTAAATAATTCAGCTATTCTCCGCGGTAGTTCCTAATAAATTTACTGAAGTATGAACTGAATGTTTTTTTTTTGTTGTATGTAGGGAACAGCTTATAAAATGAGCTGTTCGTGCTTTTTTTTTTTTTTGCGTCGTCTCATTTTCAGGTAGATGAGTGAGCGGAATAACGACGTGAGATACAAAAGTCTGTAAATTTGTGACTGCAAATAGAACTTGCGAGTGGATAGCACGACAAAAGAAAGAAAGGAAACAATGGGAGCACGCTTTAGCATCGCCTAGCTTTAAGAGCGCAATGTGATGGCGTTATAAGGCCTCGTTCTCTTCGCCTTCTTCACTTGCCAGGTTTCGCTCTCGCGTTTGTTTTTGTTCTTTTCTTCAGCAGGAGTTCATGAGATATCATTGCATAAACTGATGACCGAACATTATTTATACTTCGTTTGTTTTATTCAAAGGACGCTGTGTGTAGTCGCGAAAGGTAACTATATTAACACTTACGAGGCTCAAGTAATACAACGTAAGAAAAAAGGACAAAATGAGCAGGCGGCAGTTTCGCCTCTCTTTTTTTGTCCGCCACACAATTTCAGTTGTTAGTAGTCTACTAGCCTGCTATCAAGAGGTGAAAGTTTTTACTCCCAGAGCAATTTATACAATGCCCTCAGGTGATATTCCAGTTGCTTGCTTACTTGGCGTTGGCTGGCCTGCACGTCGTGCCAAGTGCCTCAACATGCATAACAGTTAATGGAACTTCTCGAGTGGCACGCGCCGCCGACAGGCCCGCCGGTTATTCGAAGTTACTACCGGCACAATTACGTCACAACACCGCAGTCGTTCATGAACGTCATTTAGCCCGGATGGCCCATCGTTGTACCAACATTCGCTTCTGGCACGCACATCTATTCTGCTCCGTCTCCTTGCAAGGTTCGCGAGGCCACTGCCCCAAAGAGAGAATGAAAACGTAGAAACAAGCCTCGCCCTTTTTCCCATAGAGATAAAAAAGCACACCTCCCATAGCCGGGACCGCACGACTGCGCACACCTGACGACTACCCAACCCTGGGAGTCCGCGCTATAGCTCACGCTATAGTGTTACCTATCTCGAGGAGACGTTATTGATTGCCCCAGGGAGGCACAAACCGTGGTTCCCGAATGGAACCCCCTCACTTTCTTTCTGTTTTTCCTTGCCCCATAACTCTCCCTGGGCCTGCAACCGCTTGTCATCCGCTGCTTCGCTCGTGGCTTCGTGGACGATTCGTTCGTGCTCGACGGCCGGCTTCTCACTCTTCCACTTTTGTGGGTCTCCAGCCTCGGGTAACGGTGTGGCGCTGTTGGCGGCGTGTCTGGCCTATACCGCGTTTATATCTGGACTTTCTCACTACTTTCTTTCTGTTTTTTGGGGGGGAAAACTCAATCTCGCGTTTTCGTGGCTTCCGTATACAGACATCTCTTGCATCCGGTTTCTTGCCGTTCTGGAAACGCAGCGCTGCGATTCCTTTTGCCTTTGCAGAGTAGTAAGATCAACGAACGGTAGGTAAGAACGTCAGGGTAGACGTCCACCCCCCACCGGTTTTGTTCTTGCTCAAAGCAAAGACTTCTTCGAATTGGACGAATGACGCGGCACTTGCTCACCCCAAAGAATTTACCATAAACCTGGCGGGCGTTGCTGTGACAGCAAGTGGTGTTGAATGAAAGCGTGTGTCTTCCGATATGGACGCTAAACGTAAACGTAGACGCTAAGCGTAAACGACGTTCTGTTGCACAATAAAGTGTTAATATAATTGTGGGCTTGTCATTCACTTGCAATATTCAATTCCTACTCCCAGCAGAGTGAGGGAGACGGAAAATGCCACCGTTTCAACAAGTGTACTTGTCTTCTTCGTCATTCAATAAATACAGTAAACGAGGGCACATTCGCTGTTATAGAAACGTTAGCTTCAGCGACACGTTTACTGCTGATCACTTCAAGTGTCGGTCAGTCCGCGTGCTGTTCTCCAGCCCGTAAAAATAATGACCTCGCGCTAAAAAGGCACAGATGATTGCTCCTCGTACGGGTAAACAGGGGCGTAGTCAGAAATTTTTTCCCGGGGGGGGGGGGGGTCAATCATACTTTATGTATGTTCGTGCGTGCGTTTGTATCTGTGCGTGTATAGATACGCAAGCAAAACTGAAAATTTTCGAAGGGGGGAGGGGGTTGAACCCCCCCCCCCCCCACCTCCCTTGGCTACCTACGCCTTTGCTAGTAAATGTTCAAGGTGAAATTAAGAAAATGAAAGATATGATTTAACGTTGTTTCCCTAAGCCTGCCCTGCAACTGAATTTGTAAATGAAGCGAATACACATTTGCAGAATAAGAAGTTGCACTTAATGATTGCTGACTGACTTCGCTATGCGGTAAATATTCCGAACATTTCATCACAACTACAGCCTCCTTTTTCGCGGTATGAAAGCGCGCGACTCTAATATAATTCGAATACATGGCGTTGTGCTCTTTTTTTTCAAAGCAATGTTTATATATATAGTTCAATAACAGACTTGTAATCAGCAAGATTGTATACAAGCAGCGGGGCCTTTATTCAACAAGGCCACTGCGCCATGATTCTTGGCTCCTTATGCTCAATAACTGAGCGCTATACTGATTTACATAGCCGAAACCGGTCTGGTCTGTATAATTATTCTTTTAAGCCGACGGGAGAACTTCCCAGAACATTTTAAACAGTCCAGCCCTTAGCAACGTCAAATTATGGCAGCAACCCTTCGAATGAGTCAAGCATATGTCTTTGTTTTGTAGACATTGGGAGAACTAAACATATCTGTTGCACTTCGAGACCGAGCGCTGTGTTGCGTACATTATGAAGCAACCTTCGTAAATAAAGAGTGTTGCAGAATGCATAGAATCGAAATAGCAAACATAACGTTGCTGCATGTGACACCATGTCAACGACCGTGGACTTACGATCGAAATCATCTGTACGCAGTCGCGGTTATTTGCTATCGCGCTGAACCTTTACTAGAACATTCTTGTGGAAACAATAAAAAATGAAAGCCCCACCGTCCTACTTTTCTTTACATGTGTCGACCCGTTACCTGGAGTCAGACTCGCTATTCAATATTCATTCTATACTCAGCATATCAGAGGCTGAGAAATCGCGACCCCCCCCTCCCCCCTCCCCCCGCCCAAGCACCCTTCTAGTCGAAAAGCCTGTTGCAAAACATTCGTTGCACATCTTGTTATTATTTTTATTTTTGTTGTTGTTGTTGTTTTTTCCCTTTGCACTCGAGAACTGCGCACCTATGCGGTAAATATTTTAACGCCAGAACGCCTGCTTATAGCAATGTTTACGTGACAAGGCACGTCACGTGCACCGCGACGTGGGAAGATCGTCTTTCAGCTTCTTTTGTCTATTCTACCCTGCCCAAAATTGTTTGCCGAGCAATTTTAGAGAGTGCTCCTGCGATGCGTCACGCCTAGTAGAGGGCGCGAATTGTTGATGTCTACATAGTGCGTGTTAGTATTTATGAAAACAGATAATTGGAAGAGTGCTGACGGAAACGCCGATCCTACACTGTGGAAACTTTGACAGCGTATATGGAGAGCAGAAGGCACATTTTAACTGTGAACTTTTATTGCGTTGTTAAGTTATAAAAAAATGTGTGCACAACGGGCAACACTAATTACAATGGACCACGTGCCGCGACGCCTTCGCCGGCAGCGTCTATTCCCAGTATCGCATAAATCGGCCGCGCAAGCGTGGAGCCCGAACTTGAGCTTCCGTTCCCTATGCTTTCCTTGGCTTTCTTGTCTGTTAGTTGTATAAAAAAAAAAACGAGCCCTTAAAATTCCCCTTCTTTCGCACATACTCGCCAACTGTCTCATAGTAGTTATCGTTATCAAGTTTAGTCGCTGTTATTATCTCACAGGTTTTCTCTCATTGTTTCTACTGTGCTCTGCAATCTTTCTATCACTATTTACAGCGACACATCGTACGTCTAACATATAATTGCACGCGATATGTCTGCCTTCCAACAAAAAGCTTCTCTCCGTTTTTCGCTTTAATAAAACTACGCGCAAGATCTTAAGAAGAAAGGGAAACAGGAGAGAGAGAGGAAAGGCAGGGATGTTAACTGGTTTAGAATAACCGGTATGCTATCCTACACTGGGGAAAGGGACGGGGGAGTTCGAAAGTTACGAGAGCAGAGATAGTGAGGACGGGAAAGAACACACACACAAGACGTCACAGTCCATCAGTGACATGTGCGGTAACGGCATCACTATCAGCCGCTCGTCCAAGTAAGTACTCTAATAACCGACTTGGACAAGCGGCTGTAGACTAACTTAAAATTTCAGTAATGCCGTTACCGCCTTCGTTATCGATGACTTTATCAGGATGGCATTCCGGGGTGGTTGGTAGTGGCATAGGTCTGCGGTCAAGGCGAGCTAGGGCGATAGCGAGTGACCGCCTCTGCCCAGCGTAGCGAATCTCCTTGGGGGTCTTAGGAGTTGTATTTGTTAAGCACAAGCCTATTGTTTTATTGCGGGAAACTCCATGGTTGCCGCCTGCCTAGGGATTTTGTTGCCTTTAATGATCTCACTACGTTCTTCAGCTTTTGGAACGCTGTTGTCCTAAACAGCAAGTCGCATTTTTTAAAAAGCTAAACTGAAGGAAACATGCAGCCGACGCAAACCACAGGATCACGTTTGTCGTACCTTAGCCGCTTTGAGAGTTTCAGTCCCTCGTTAATACTTAGCTTTACATTGAGCGTGGTGTACATTCTGCTTCCGCACTTTACAATACGCAAACCGGTGCAGTCGGAAGCTCGTGAAAAATAGCGTAGCGTGCGAAGCAAACGACGACAAACGACGGGGTGTAGTTGGCGTCACGTGGGAGTATGAGGGTGGCCGATTTGGCTTGCTGATACTGCATACTTAGACTATTAAAACGCGCTTGTCCGTGTCCCGTTTTTTTTTTCGTGCTTTTCTCGTGTAAGTGTGGAAGTAGAATATGGAGGGACGGGGGCCGGGGAAGTGGTCTTGTAGAGGGTGTCGATGTTTGTGTGCGTTGATAAAAAGACTGGGGATGGATTGACGAACACCTCATTTGAGAGCCGGTGATGCAGCGAGGGAAGCGAAGTATACGATACGAACCTCGACAGACAGAGGAGGGTTCCTGCGACACTTCGGGAGCCCGAGCGCTACGGGCTCACTCCCTGTGGGCCTCTAAAGGGGCCTCGCAGAGAAAGACGCCTACTATACCTCCCCTCTCGTTCTGTGTCCTTTCCTCGGTGGGACGCCAAAGCGCTGCCGGGCTCTACGTGTAAGTGGATTACCTGCGCCAGCGTCAACGCCCGTTTCGCGCAGCCTCGGATAGTCCTCCGTTTCCTCGCCCTTCTCACGCCGCTCCACCCCCGCTCGTCTTTTCCTCCGAGCTCGCTCGGATGTCCTCAGCTCAGACTCGGAGGCAATCGCGTTTTCTCGACCAAAGCTCTCGGTGCAGTCCAAGCTTCCCCGTTCTCGCGTACTGCTCTACGCGCGAGGATCGAAGGGGTGCTTCTTTCAGGCACGTGCGTGCGTGCATGAATGCTTGCGAGCTTGTTCGCGCACTCTCACTCTGAAACGAGCATTGCGTTGATTCTGAAAGGCTGCTCTCTTTCGGATATGCGAAAAGCGTGCTTCACTGAGTGCTCGTGCGTCAACCAGTGCGTCCGTCCGTTTTCCGAGAAGGAAAGCCCGCGTCGCAATGCTTTTGTTTGCGTCGCCGAATTCGTGCTTTCGTTTAGAAGAAAGCGTCTTCGTGTGTGCTATAACTTCCCCGAGTGCATGCACACGTAAGGCTGTTTGCGGGAGCCTTCACTGCATGTCACTTTGGTATGCTTCTAGTCTGAGGTTAAAGTAAAAAATCTCGAAATCAAGGGTGTATCCCAGGGCACTGCAGCTGTAAAGTGTTGCACAAGCAAAAAAGTGTCCTTTACATATAGACTATTGACGAAACAGTGGCAGACTGACTACTCCGGTATGTTCAGAAGAAAAATTCGGTGTGGTTTAACTCCTGTAAACCTAGTTATCAAGAACGGAAGGTATGTTTGGTTTGATTTGCCAGAAACTATGCACACAGGCGAGGCTGCAGTAGCTTCTGGACGCACTTCCGCTCTTGGTAAGCTTCTCTATAACGTGCTAATCTGGTCTTCCTTTGCTTCGGTGCTTCAGCAGGCAATGTCACCTTTGTTTGAGATTTCGCAGCCTGCCGTCAAGCTAGAGCTACCAGATGATTGGATTCAGCCTGTCGCTTGCGCTGAAGCGGACACACCGATGGCCCGGCCTGTGCCATCCATGGGGAGACTGAGCGACAAACTCCGGCGAAGCAGCCGTTAAACTTTCGCCTGGTCACGTGGTAACGCAGCGGCGAGGCCCGCATGCCCTGCTCAGCACGAGGGCGCGGTTTTGATTTCCGGCCTCGGCGGCCGCATTTATACTGCAGCAAAATGCGGAAATGGCTGCGCAAACTTAGATTTAGGGTGAATCGTTAGTGAAACTCAGGTGGTCAAAATTGTTCCGGAGTCTCACAATACGGCGTGCTTCTTATCTGTATCGTAGTTTCACCTCGTCAAACCTCAGAATTTCATTTTTTTTTCCCGGCCTGGATTCAAAATAGATGTTGCCCCCAGCGTTCTACCTTGAATACATTGCCCGGTGAAAATCCCCACACAAACTTCACCTTCTGCGGTATCGAGAAGTGCTCCGTGTGTAGGACCGAGAGAGCGTCGCTGTAACGGGCAACGTGAAATCACACGATGCGCCATACGCATGGATAGAACCTCACAAACGCTCAAGAACAAAGCACCATCTAAAACATCACAGCGCATGCAGCTCACCTGAGAAACCAGAAATGTTAGGCGCAAGTTCACATGAACATGAGTTTAGGAAGATCACAAAAAGGTCTGCGAAAATGGGTATTGGGCTACTCAATGTGTCCGTACGCAGAAATGTGGAAGAACTGACGACGACATGCTCACGTGATGCCGGTGTTGGCATCGCTGTTTCTATTGAGAATTTAAGGCATTGCGCGCTCAGAGTTTGGGTACACAAACTGCATGGCGTGTAAAAGAACGCAAATGGGTGTATCAAAGAACGCAAGCAGGGCTTGAGGATTCGGTTACGCAAGCTTCCCTTTGAGCAACCAAGGTTGTTTGGGTACGCAAGATCTAAAGCTTCATTATACCTTTCTACGCGTGTAGTTTCAGCGGCAAATAAATGTACTTCTGCAAAGAGATGTGCCCTCAGCAGTAGCCTGTTGGCTGCGGCGTTGCTCTCCTTAGACTGCGGTTTCAATTCCAGCAGTGACGGTCTCTTTTCTGTGGCGTTCAACTGCAAAACTGGTCGAGTAGTTAGGTTAGGAGGACATTAAGGAAACAACAACCAGACTGTTAGAATTAATCAGTGGTCATGCACGAAAGCACGTAATATAATCACATCGCAATATTGGGCCGCATAGCCCCAAGTTCTCTCTTGCTATTTTTATCTGTAATTTCGCAGGAATACCTTCTGCTTCTTTGGATGAAGTGAGAATTATCAATCGATGACCGAGGCAGACCAGCGGGCAGATATTTTTAAAAATCCAGACGGATTTCTCAGAAAAGTTCACAGGCGCAGGACTAAGAGAAAAAAATTGCAGCTTTGTGCACTAATATAGCGTGGGTGTGAAATTACCGCTTTCGCGAAGCCTGCTACAAGTTTCGGATATTCACAGAATCCATTCCTTTTGTGGACCGTTGTGTACCGTGGGATATGCAGGCAAAAACTGCACTTTTCATTATAGTCCCAGTCACTGTTAATACTATTTCCGCTCTACCCCCATTGTAACACTATATGGTCTGAAAAGCTTTTACGCAGCCATCATCGATGCTGAAAAAACCTCGGACATCGCAGCAAAATCCCTTTTCTTTTCTTCTATTGGTCCCCTCATCGTCTGGTGGTTGCGTTATAATTTTTTTCTTCTTTATCGCGAACACACGTGGCTGTTGACGCAACGTCTATCCACAACCAGTGTCTCGACACAGCGCATTGTAGGGTTGCTAAATTGTTGAATATTTCAGCAGAAACTTGATTGGTGCGTTGCGTTGTGGAAAGAAAAGAACATTTATTAGAGGCGCAGTTGTCTCTGGTTTTCTCTCGCTCTTTCGCTATCTAGATCGTTTGAACGTTCACGAGAAATGATTCACCCCGAAAAGTCGCTGCTTACCGCGTGTCTTCCTGTCCTGAGTGTTCGTGTGTGTTTAGGGCAGCCGCTTCCAATATGCAGTACAAATTAGACCGCAAGTTTACTATGAAATCCCGCATTTCACCAAGGAAGCACGCCGTATCCCTGGTGACAAGGACATTTCTATTCACATCTTAACCTGGTTTCCTGCTTTCATGGGCCTCTTTGAGGGGGGCGTCCCACAAACCTCAACGAGCTGGCCCACTCCAAGGCGCGATGTCTCACGAGATACATAATAATATCTGGGGTTTAACGTCCCAAAACCACGATACGATTATGAGAGACGCCGTAGTGGAGAGCTCCGGAAATTTCGACCACCTGGGGTTTTTTAACGGGCACCTAAATCTAAGTACACGGGCCTCAAACATTTCCGCCTCAATCGAAAATGCAACCGCCGCGGCCGGGATTCGATCCCGCGACCTTCGGCTCAGCAGTCGAGCGCCATAACCACTAGATCACCGTGGCGGGGCTAGAAAACAAAGATCAGCCCACCACATGCAATGACATTTCACAGCACTTCTACCCAAGCAGCAGGGTTTAACCCCTTCCTCACAGAAAATTACACAGAGCCCAGGCCATGGCACTTAGACTCTTACAAAGACGAATTCGTACCCAAATTTCGCTTTATTACACAACATTTATTCGGACACCTACGTTAGCACCTCATGCCCCCGTTGCGGGGAGGTAGCTAATTTAACTCACCTGGTATGGCGATGGCCCTCGTTACTGGGCACCGGTCAAGCTTACCAAGTCAAGTGGTGTTCCGCCATCAGAAGCCCCAAGGACGGGGATCAACTCTGGGCCGTCCAGAGAGCCCATGATGCGGCGGTAAGGCTTAGATTTCCCGTCCCAACGTGGAGGGAACCCACTGCGCGCTAGTTGCGTCTTTCAGGATCAAGACTCCTCCTGCTTTCTTGGCTTAGTCTCCCTAAATTATAGCTTCGTTTAAAAGTACAGCAAAAAAAGAAAAAGAAAGGTGGATGCCTGAACACGTCTGTGAAGCATATAGTGTTGCACAAATGAACGAGAGTAGTGCGCAAGGGGGCTTCACGCATTTTGCTTCAATCTTTACAACCCCCTTAACTTATAGAGTTTGGTACATAATAACAGTAAACCGGGTTTTACGTGCTAAAACCACGATATGATTATGAGGCACGCCGTACTGGAGTGCTCCGGAAATTTCGAACACCTGGTGGTCTTTAACGGGCACCGACATCGCACGGGACACGAGCCTCTAGCATTTCGCCTCCATAAAAATGCGACCGCCGCAGCCGGGATCGAACCCGCGGCTTTCGAATCACTAGCCGAGCACCGCAACCATTGGAAAACCGCGGCGGACAGACTTTGGTAGAAGGCTATTTAACAGTGAAGGAGGTTAACAGGTAACGCATATATTGCCGGCCTATATTGCAAGACCAGCACCACTAGAAGATAGCTAACCCAACCAACCATCAAATTGACCAAACGAGCGAAAACCGACCGACAGACCGACCGGCTGACCGACCGACGACCGACCTACCAACCAATAAAGCGACCGATAAACCAAAACCCAGAGTTACATGGTCCCTTATGCGTTTGTCTAAGACGACTCGAAGGCGAAAGCCATCTTTTTTTTTTCTTTTCACTCGATTGCACTGATCCCTTCCTCCCTCCTCCCGAAAGCTTTCTTCACGCGACGTGGTTTGGCACTGCCTCCGGAAGTGCGGAGGCGCTCGAAGCTTTCTGCATCTCACGTTCTGCAGTGCCTCCGGGATCGGGCCACATTTGCCCAAGCGACGGTGTCACGCGATGACGTCATTGTGTGACGTCATAATTACGTCATAAAATTTGGTGACCGGTCACGTTGCGATGACACCATAGGGTGACGTCATGACATGATAATTTTTTTTGCCTCACTCGATTTGGCGCCGACACCGACTTTTCGCATTTCATGAGGCGTCTAAGGCTTTCGCCATAATAAACCGTCCAAATGACCGACCGACCGACAAACCAGCTAACCAACCGACCGATCGATCTAACGACCAACCAACTAACGAACCGACACTACAGACCGACTTCCGGCATCATACAGGACGGGAGCTAGGACACGGACGGCACCTCTTTCTCCTGCACGCTCTCTTGTGGATTATCTGAGGTAAAAAATCGCGTAACGAACAAACATGGCCGCGCGATCACAAGCACATCTAGCAGACACGGAATAGGACAGGTAATTGGATTGGCGCTACGCACAACGGCGTGCTCACAATTCAATTACGCCGACTCCCTCCGCCTCATTGTGCTCACCGGGTGCCGCTGTTATTTTCTTTTTTTCTTTTCGTTCTCATTCTCGCACTCACTCTCGTGCCGAGGTAAGCTGTCCCACTGAACTTTGGTACCCTGTGCCGTTGAAACGTTTTCCACTTTTTTTTACCTCTTCATGAAGCGCTTCACGCTTATGAAGAGAGACCCGTCTTTCTTAATTACGAAATGTGACAGCTCTGAATATTCGTCGTTATGCTGCCACTCCAATTAACCTATTTTTTTTCTATTGCTTCATCGCATCCAGGTTTTGTCGCTTAAGTAGGCTTCACGAAACGCGGCTGTGCTCGCCGGATAAGCGCTCCCGTGGCAGCCTCTGCGCTTCATAACAAACCACACTAAAGCTCGACGATTCCTCCTGTTTTCGAAAAGCATCGTCATCCTTAATTACCGCACTCGCAGCGGGGACACGTCTCCTTTCATCCCTCTATAATTCGTAATAACTCCCCACTTTCACTCAAGTTCCGGGGAAGTCTGGAGAGAAAGCACAGCCCCAAATTTGAAACCAGATATTGCTGCTTTTTGTTCCTTTGTCGCGAAATAAAGATATATGAGTGGATTTAAGAAACCACAGTGACAGGGAAGAAACAGAGGGCATGTGGGTCTTTAATAACAGGGCGATATTTGTTTAAAGCGAAGAAATCGCGGTGAACTCGGCAAAAATTGAAAGCCATTAAGAAGCGCCAATGTTTCTGTTACTGGTCTGCGAGAGAAAAGAAATAAAGAAACAAAAGAAACAAACCGGTGCGGCTGCGGGTGAAAGGCGATTAATTAACACTTCACTGTGTTCCTAGGCAGGTCTCGTAAAAGGTAGTGAAGTGTGTTGTGGCGAGGAGTACCTAACTAATCTTTACGATCGTAGGTTGCGCAACGTTAGCTGCAGATAGTTAAAAGAGTTAGGAGTGTCGGAAAATTGCCGCAGTAGAAAGCGATGGCCTCCCCCGACGCTATAGCGAGTAGAGCTGTGCTTGCTAGAGAGACAAAAATAATGTTATCAGGAATACCTGCTTTCTGCTAGGGCACACAAGCAACACCTGCTCGAGCATGGACGCCGAAATCTTCAGAGATCTATACTTGTGTTAGTAAATCGAGGGTGATAATTTATGAATTATAATGACTCGTTTCATTTGGTTCTAATCCTACAAAAAGCTTTATTTTATGTGTAGCGCTAAGTTCTGCAATACAGTTTTGCTGCGACGTCAAGCTTGACGGGTAATGTTACTACGGAACCAGATGATGCGTGACCCGCCCCTGTGGTCTAGTGGTTATGGTGCTCGAATATTGAGGCGTAGGTCGTGGGATCGAATTCCGGCCGCGGCGGTCGCATCATCGATGGGGGCGAAATTGCTTGAGCCCCGCGCACTTAGATTTAGGTGCACGTTTAAGAACTCCAGGTGGCCGAAATTTCCGGAGCACTGTGCTACGTCGTCCCTTATAATCACATCGTGGTTTTGGGACGTCAAACCCCAACAATTATTAAAACCAGATTATGCGTATGGTAGCCCATTGTCTCAACTTCTTGGTAACGAATATAATATCATGATAACATACCTGGAGCGCATTTTATTGACTCGAAAGTCACATCCAAATAATGTAGGAAATTTTGTGCATGGTCAAGGATGTAACATTATTTTAGCTTAAAAAGAAGGGGGTCGTTTGACTGTACTACCAACTCTCGCCACGAAAGTGAGTTTGATCACTTTAATATGACGCACAGTTGCTGAACCCCGCCGGGGTCACAACCCACGACGTAATGCTGACGAATTTGACTCACCGCAATATGGACACCCACTTCCTTATTATTTTGTTTCACTTGTTGGAAATCTGTGAATTACGTTGATGTTCATTGCAGCAGCTCCTCCACCACTTCTCGCTTAAAGGGGCCCTGCGACACAAATTAAGCATGTAGTTTTCATCGCATCTTCTCGAACTGTGGAATGCGCCGATATCATTGCGCGAGTGGCAACGGCAAAAACAATGCTGTTATCATTTTATTTCAGCGAAGAAACCACATTATTTCCGGACTAGAGCGACTCATAACGACTACTTTTGTGATCGGAAGTGACGTTTTATCACGTGGGAGTGACGACATTGGCCGGGCGTTTTAATTGGTTCGACGCGACAACCCTGTAGAAAATTCTCATATGACACATATGCCTCGTATCCAATAATCACGTATGAACGCATACGAGTCATATGTGTTCTCGTATGATCATGCGAGATTATTGGATATGTGTCATGCGTGTCATATGAGAATTTTCGATAGGCAAGTAGCACGTAATATTCGTTTGGTCCCAGATAGGCCACACTGTTGTGCGGTAAAATTTATAAAAGCACTCTTTATACTTCCGCAGATACGAAAAGATTTCTGTTTTTAAATATGAAAATTTGAAAACAATTGCAAAACGACGCTAGGAGAGCTGCAGAACCGCTCCCACGAGGCGAGTCGTCCGGTATGTCTCTGTAAGAGGCGCGCGGTGATCGGAACCGGCCTTTGACGTCAGTGGTCGAGTGAAATGCGAAAGGGCACGTTTTTTCTCGTCGTCTGCTGGGATTTTGATGTTTTAAGGCTAATAAGTTCCGTTACCTTGCACCGATTTCGGTCATTCTTTTTGCGTTCATCTCAGTATTCAGCACTACACGCACTCCAGTGCTGCAGAATGCAGACAAAAACGTGCTGCAGGGTCTCTTTAAGGGACATTGCGGACAAAACCCAGACGCATTAAAAGGCCTTCCATTCGCACCGCGAAATGCGCTGCTGAGAAATCGCCTTCTAAGAAAACGTTGTCCTTCAGGGACAGAGCGTGTACTTGCTGAACGGCTCCTCTTAACAGCGAGTATTGAGGCAGAGCGTAGCTTGGGAGGCTGCCTTGTATGGCAGGAGGCTCATGAAAGGTGCCTTTATGAAGTGGAAACCTGACGGTGCTTCTAGCGTCATTTAAAGCGGTAATTCTTTTAAAAGCCGTAAAAGGCTCGGGAAAATTTTGATGGCACTAACTTCAGCAAGAGCTGGGCGCACAAGACTGCGGGACACTCATTATGTGTAACCTTCTGTAAGGTTTAGCGCTTTATGAGATAGGGTTTCCTTCTCGTGAAGCAACGTCAGTTACGAATGCGTTTCTACTGTAGCACCGATCGCTTTTGAAGCGAAGCTTTCATTACTTACAGATTGCAGTGGCGGCGTCGTATGCGCGAAATCCGACGCCAGCGAATGTACAGAAATGCGGCCCTTCGAAGGTGCGCGAGTTGCATGCTAATTTGTACGCGCCGTTTTTTTAATAAATGTTGATATCGCGCTCGTAGGCTTTTCGGTAATCAGCCGTTTCTGATATGGCAATATCATCTCTTATCCGGGCCACTTGTCATTTCACGTTGCTACAATTCATTGTTGTATTTAATTATTGTATTTAATTGTCTCAAGCATGGCCGTCTTTGTAGTCTGTAGCAGCTGAAGCGTTGCGCAGCTAAGCACGTGGATGAAGGTCCAATTACCGGCATAAAGAAAGATGTTGGGAAGGAGCATTGCGCTTTTCGATAGACGTAAAAAAAGATCACAGTGTCACCGCGAGGGCGAAGCAGTGAAAGCGATAGCGAAAAATTGTAATATTAAACGAAATAAGGCTGACAGCTATCTCTTTTGAATCCGATCTCACGTAACTCTTACAAAACGCTAGTTTAAGAGATACAGCCGCTCCGAGATGAGAAACACTTTTTGCACAGTCTCTTCGCGTTGAGAACACAGCACGTAGAAGGGCATGCGAGCCGTCTGGGATGCCTGCCGAGATAGCGCGCGCGCCAGCGATCGCGACCGCGCCCTTAAAGTGAAAGTGCACAGTTGCTGCTCGAACGACACTGTCCACCCCACTCCCCTCCCACGCGTTACTTCCTGCTCCTTGAAGACGGGTGGGGCGTTTTCTTTCTGCATGAGTAGCAATTGACGGCAGGCCTGGCACGCGCGGTGATGTTATCGCATGCGCACTCCATGTAACTGAGATGGGTCGGCTCTTTTCATCTCTGCTTCAGCCGCGTTCATAGCCCCCGCTCGCGCGCTTGTATCCGCAGGTAAAACGTGCGATGCGCGGAAGATGTTGTCGATTTGGACTTTATGCAGAACATGAAGGCAACGGCGACGGCAAAAACCCGTCGATAGTGTCCATATAATTGCTATCGTAGAAAAGAAAGAAAGAAAGAAAGAAAGAAAGAAAGAAAGAAAGAAAGAAAGGAGAAAGAAAGAAAGAAAGAAAGAAAGAAAGAAAGAAAGAAAGAAAGAAAGAAAGAAAGAAAGAAAGAAAGAAAGAAAGAAAGAAAGAAAGAAAGAAAGAAAGTCAAATAAGCACAGGCCAAGCTTCGATTGCTAGCATTTTCCCGTTATGGGAACGGGTGGTAATTTTTTTCAGGGAAGCTAACCTAGGGTTGAGCAACACAATCGTTCGGAGGTTCTCTTTCTTAATATCGGTTGTATGCAGTTTTGTCCATATACGACGGATATTAAAAACGTTGTTGCGCAGAAACTTCGCGTCGCTGATTCCCGCTTCATAAACTGGCCACGTCCAACATGTTGCAAAGTTGCATCGCCACTTCCATATCATCGCCACTTCCACACACACCACATGGCCTAGCCACACGTACTGCGATGGCGCCACACGTAGTAGCTGGTGACGTCACAACGGTGTGTACCTCGGTTACGCTCGTCCAGTCTGTATGTCGAACTCAACAACTGATGTAAAATCGCATCGAACGGCTAGTGCACGATTCTGCCGTCAGCCTCACACGATCTTCACCACCTACATAGCTGCTTATGCTGTAGAAGCGTGTTGGTCCCTCTATAATAAGTAGCCAACTGCCAACACAAAAATATTTCGTATGACATCGATACTCGCATTGCGTGCGATCTCCCTTACCTATTCACTCGTGTGTTTATTCAAAGCAACCTTTAATATGTAACTTTAATCACAACTGATGTCTATTATAACTGTCGGCACTGTGCGAGTGACGTGTGCGTGCAAGGTATTGATGTTCTTAATCACTGTGCTCCGGAGCCTCTGTTCATCGTAACGGTGTAGAAGCCTCAAATGCGTCTTCGAGAGCCTTTACGTCAGTAACTAGAATCCGTTGACAGCGTTCTGCGATACCTCCATGGTAAAAGTTATGGCTCGTAAAAGGTATGTCGCAAGTAAGAGCATCTTGTTACATGCTTCTATATATACCATAACGTAACGTTCATCCTCTCCACCAGGTAACAGCCTCAAATAGGGGCAGAGCTCATGTCGATGTCGCAGAGTTGCGCCCCAACCACTTGAGCCACAGAAGGACATCGATCGCTTTTCGCTCTTTCGAATTTACTTTTTTTCCGTCTCGCCACACCTGCTGTTTCTTCTTTCTTCTTCGTTTTCGTTATCATACCTTTGTTCCTTGTTTCGTTGACACTCTGCGCACGTATACTGCTTGACAATTACCAACTAGCCCAAGCTGCCACCCTTCTAAGTATACTGCTTGTTTCCGATTTTCTTTTTCTTGATGCTTCTGTAGCAACCTCCTCGACGTCATACACGTATTGAAAATAGATGGCTGCTCGGCAAAGAGCTGGATCAATTCCTATGGTGTAATCAACCAGCGTCCGCAATGGCTGCCCTCTCGTCACGACGCATGCAATTACATTTTTCTTTTTCTGTACATATATTTTTTTCTGCTACGTTATTGAAGCCAAGTCGGAAGACCTTAGTGATGAGCGCCGATGAAGAAATGGAGGGCGGGCCTTCTCAGAATTTGCGGTAAACGGTGATATCGATGGCGTTTAACATGGCACGTGGCGCGGGAAGTAAATATTGCAGGAGAGAATATAACCTCGCGTCGAGGAGCGATGGACAGCTACACAAGGAGTTTTCAAAGTTACTATATACAGATCGCACGTCTTCAGATATATGGAGATCATATGCTTTTTACATTTATTTTATATCTTCTTTTTCTCTTCCTGTTCCGGGTACGCTCTCACTATGAAACCTTAAAAAGTCTGTGTGTGTGTGTGTGTGTGTGTGTGTGTGTGTGTGTGTGTGTGTGTGTGTGTGTGTGTGTGTGTGTGTGTGTGTGTGTGTGTGTGTGTGTGTGTGTGTGTGTGTGTGTGTGTGTGTGTGTGTGTGTGTGTGTGTGTGTGTGTGTGTGTGGACAGGAACAGGAGAGAGAGGAAGGGCAGGGATTGAAGTGAATTGTGTTTATTACAACAACAACGTTGCGAGGATGACCAGGCAAAAAAGCCTAGAAGCTAGCAAGTCTAAAAAAACTGTTATTCTACCCTACACTGGGGAGACCTATGGGAAAGTCTTAGAGAGAGAGAGAGGTAGCGAGAAAGAGAGAGGGAGCACGCACGCACAAAGTCACATTCTACACAGTCACAATATTGCCATTACTCTATAACCGCCGGTGAAAGTCTGTTGTCTTCAACAATTTGAGCAATGCCTTCGTCGCCTTGATCAGGGATGGCCTCTCAGGTACGACATTCCAAAACGGTTACTGCCGTCATTGGTCTGTGGCCTATGCGAGCTAGAGCGATCGCATAGGTTATTGTCTCTGCACATTGTAGCGAGGACAGTCGCATAAGATGTGCCGTCCGTAATATCTCCTCGCTACCACAGTTGTCACACAAAGTGTTGTCAGCCATTCCAATGCGAAAGGAAAATGACTTCGTGAAAGCCACTCTTAGCCATAAACGGCAAAGCAGAGTGGCCACTTTTATGGAGTCCAGTAGACTACGTGCGCATCTATTGCTCGTGGCACATTGAAGGTAAGAACGACGAGAAGTTACCTCTTCAGCAGATGCGACCCCTCGCTCCGTGTCGCGATGCGTTTAGCCGCTTGGGCACCACAGATACATCCTCTAGCATACTAACGGCGACCTATTTATATACACCATTTACCATTGGTAGTACACACACCTCAGAGGTTCTTCAGCGTGGCAGAGGCTTGACTATCACCTACGAGATGGCGCAAAGGCCCCACGGGCGCCCTGCAAACGGCATATTCCCGCCGTGTTTCATAGCGCCGCATGCATGGATATAGGAGCCGGAGGGCGTCCGCACTTCGGCTTTCCTTGCGGCTCGGTTTAGGTGCCGACCGAGGAGCGAAGCTAGGCTATCATTTGGGAAGGCTACGCGAACATGGTCCGGTTACGCTATTGCGTTTTACTCTTGAAAGCGAAGCTCAAGCGCCCTCTATGTTTCTTTTTATTTTGCTTGTATTCAGAGAAGCGCAATACTTTCCGTTGTTCCAGAGTAGTCACGCGCCGCTATTTAACTTCTCTCTTAACGCAGAGGCGCATCGGGCTCACTCACCTCCTTATAAAACGTACCGCTTCGTTCTTTCCCCCGCTTTCCTTTTTCTTTCAATGTGTTCGTTTTAACCCTCGCTCTAAGCTCTCGCGCTGCATTTACTTCGCTCGACCGAACTCTAATGAAGAGAGCCGACCGGAAGCCGATCGCTATTTCTCTTTTCTCGCCTTGCTCGGGCAGAACCGCAATATCGGCGACGTGAGCAGTAAGGTCGCGCAGGGGGGCGCCGCATTAGGCGCAACGTGCTGGAAAATTGGAGCCGCTGACGTGCAGTGGTTTTCAACGGCCGCTAAAGAAGGTGCCTTCGGCAGCGAGCTTCACGGGACAAGTTTTCTAAGATTGCTCTCGAAGGGGAAGGCGAAGGACGGAGCGTGCCAGGTGTTCAAATAAAAAAGAAATGCGAGATTATTTATATCCGCCGAGGTAGTAACGTGGCGCGTGAAGACATTTTTATTTCAATTACAATTGAATTACGCTCGGTGCCGTTCGGTGTTACTGAAAGCTCTGTGTGCAGAGAATACAATACTACAAACTATCAAAAGGGTCCTGAATCACTTTAACAAGCAATCGTTGAATGACCTTAGTATCGGAGTTTATTGCCTTAAGAATCTATTGCCGCAAACATTTCTCGAGTCCGTCAAGAACGAGCGTAGTTACAAGGATTTGTCGAACGCTGTAAATGCTTTCTCTCTCCCGTCCTGACGAGCGCTCTGGAAGCTACCCAGGGAGGGATGGTGCGAGTGAAAGCAGTTACGTCAGCGCTCGCCATGACCTTGAGCTCGCGTGATAAAACGCAATCGTTATCTCTCGTTGTAATTCTTGTGGGCGGTAGTGTGGGTACTGTGTAATGTTAGCAGACTATGGAGAGGCAATGCCTGGCAGCATTCCGCGGCAAGTAGAGCATGGGATCCAAACGCCGCTCTTGATTTATATAGGCTGTTGGCCAATAGTATGCTATCGGCTGTTTGACGTCAAACGGCAGCCGACAGCAGCTCCGAAGAGAGTGAGCACTGGCCTGTGTATGAAAAGAGGGCGCCCGAGAAAATGGCAACTTTACGCTCCGCTTATAACCTCTCCTTTTGACTCAGATGTTGATAGCACTGTCTACTATCCGCACGATGTGTTTGTTCATCAAGCACTAGGGTTGTTTCATGACCCCTAAAAAGAAACTGAGCGAGAGAGAGAGAGGTCGGAGTGGTTCGTCTGTAGGCACACCTATAACATGCTGCTCTGCATGAGCAGGACGAAAAGTAAGCGATACGCAGAGCGCCTAACAAGCTAGAAACCTTAACCAAACATTATCGAAACATTCAATCGAAACATTCAGCAAACTGAAATGTATCACTAAGTTTTAAAGTGCCTTCGCTGTGTGAGACGCACAGAGAGCTTTAGCACATCGACGAAGAATGTGCATGATCTCAACAGAGGACAGCCTTCGCAGACCGTTCCGTGTGGACTCTAAAGCTCTTCTTGGTAACTTAATTAGCCTTCAAACCAGATTAGGTGGGCTGTCCTTTGCGTGCAGGGGCCAGTGGGACCGCACTAACTTAGTTTTCTTCAAAATAAGAACTGTTTTAGTATTTGTGGCATTTAGCCTTATGTCACGCGTAATCGTGTCTGATTATGCGTATCTTTTAGGGTATACGTGTCTACGTTACACTCGAGAGTACCGCACAGGATTGTAAGTGCGTACAGATTCGTACTGCTGTTCTGGGTCACTGCAGACGGCCCCCTGCGCGCGCCACGCATGAGATGATTCGTCACTGCTAGAAAACATTATTTGTGGTATCTCTGTGGGGTTGTGTGTTGAACCAGCAGTGCAATCTGCATGAACGCCGCCTTCTACCCGCATTGAGAAGGCACCCACTGTAGAGCAGTTCAGTGCTGCATACGGCAGGCTTGGATGTGTAGAGAAATAGGGAGAGAGAGAGAAAGAAGGAGAGAGGCTAACCAGACGCGAGTATCCGGTTTGCTAACCTGCACTGGTATTTAAAAAAATGGTTGCAAAGATGGCATATAGAGAGAAAGAGAGAGTGAATACGCAGGCTTGCACGCCAATACATCACATCTGATTTGAAGGAGCCACCTTTAAAGCATTCCCGACAATATGAGCTGGATCCGGAAGTAAGCCTTCAGCTCTCTTCAAGTATTCACCGAGGATGCGCTAACCGTCTGCGCAGGCTAATGTAGTTAAGGGTCGCCATGGCAAAAGTGGTACTAGTTCGTAAAGCAACGGCGTAGAAGTAGCGGTACTACTTCAACGCTTGAAGACAGAGTGCATATTACCAATCACTGCACAGACCAAAAGCTAGCATTGCGTTCTTTCGTATCACACTCGTTCTGTTTCGCTTCCACTCGCTCACGCGAGCGTGTCTATAGGCTGATTGCTTGCCTCGCGTTCTTCGTTCGCAAAGTGACTTCTACTTTTTTTTTCTTCTTGTAAATGTACGTGAGTCAGACCGAGCCATGTGTATACTGATTGCTACGCAACAGACACTGTATGCCTGCCATAAGGTACAGCAGGCAAAGCGTATAGCGGCGTGCCTTAAGATTGCATATTCGCGAAACAGGTTGCCGTGACGTCGACGATTGCGTTTCCCGAGCCTCGTTTTCATCGCAACCGTAGGAAAATCGAATTCAGGTGCCCGCCAGTACCAGCAAAGGCAAACAAACGAAATGAGATTTTTTTTTTCCGCTTTTCATCTCCGTGTCAGCACGTGTGCCGCGACTTTTACCGTTCTGCTCCCGCTCGTTTTTTTCTAGAGGTTTTTTTTTTTTTTTTTTACTAGGGTTACTTCGTTCATAATAAAGGTCGGGGACTCTTTCGCGAAAGTTATGTTCGAGTTTTTCAATGCCGCTTTTTCAGCGAAGTTTTCCTTTTCTTTTTCGTATTGCCTGTGTAATTTTTCTCCCGAAGTTAAAAAAAACAAAACGAAGTATTCTTTGCTTCGCTCATGGAACTTGGCGCTTAGTAGGCAGGTAAAAATGCTCTTGTCGTCTAGGCTAGGTTTTAACATCTCTAATGAAACGAAACACGTGACCACCAGTCAGATCGAACATGTCGCTTCCATCGAGGCAGCCCAATGCTTTCTTAAATAAGTCATTTTTATTTATGTTTTTCGCTTTATTGCCTGATTACTATAATGCAGTGAAGATTGTTATCGTAGAACAAAAAAAAAAAGAAAGAAACAAAACGAGAAATGAAACGTTACAGCTTCACCAATATGGGGAACAGACATTAAGAAGAACTCGGAAGCAATATTTTTTAAAACTTGCTTAGGCACTAACTAGTGTAAGTAATGAGGTCCTGCAGTTAAGGGTCCGTGCTAGAAACCGCACTGTTTTGAACTTTTGGCTAGATGCCCGGATGCATACCGTGTCGTTTTTTTTTTCTCGTGTGAATGTCACGATGTTTTCGCCTAAATGTTCGTATGTTATCGATTGAGCGCCAGGATGGCTCGTTTGAAGTGCCTGAATAACGGCCTTGTTTTTTTATTCAAGGTCACTTGAAGGCCGCCGGCAATGGGATTTAGAAGCATTCCATGCTTAAAGTGGAGTAAAGCAGTAACCATAGTTGAAGGCTGAACTTGTTGTTTTAAAGCTCTTGTATGTGAAAATGCGGTGCCAACCCCGAGTGACAAATCAGTAATACTCTGTCGCGTTTTGTGCGCTTCCACCTAGAGGGCGACGTTCTTGACAAACTGGTTGCGGGTCGCTTGTCGGTTAGATGTGATATCCTGCCATTCGGGCTCGCTATTAACATAGGAGGTCGAGGAATATTATTAAGCCGGAAGGTCAGCCCACCCTCATTTTGAACTGCTAGAAACTTCATTGACGGTCATTTCAGTGGTTGTTATCTCTTTGATGATCTATGCGAGGCGTTAGTGATCTATAGAACTGTAAACCCCTTCGATAATAATAAGGCAGATAAGAAAGAAAAAGAAAACACGATTCATTGGCTGCAGCTTTCTGATCGAAAAACATGGCTTTCACCAAAAATCTCCGTGCTGTAAATGTACTAAATTATAGCTTTATACAGAAGGCCGCCGCGTTGGTAAAGAGGTTACGGTGCTCGTCTGCTGACATGAGAGTCGCGGTTTCGATCCCGACCGCGATAGTCACATTTTCATTGAGGCGAAATGCTATAGAGGCCAGTGTACGGCGCCATCCATGTACTCGTAAGGGAACGTTAGAGCACACTAGATGGTTAATATTTGTGGAGCCCTCCATGACGGAGTGCATCATAATCCCATCATAGTTTTGGCACTTAAAGCAGCAGATAATATTATTAGCTCAATGAGGAGGTATTTTTTGCACATGACTTACTTTACGTCTTAAGTAGGTGCACCCTCTGGCGACGTAGTCAACTACCTCGTTGAGACGCTTGGCATGTGCTCCCCTGATGCATGTCCCTCGCATTATTTTTTTGTCAGGTAACAAATAACGCTAAGCTGCGTAACACAGGTCGAAAAAGTGTTGACGTTTCTTCCGCAGATACACATCATTACACCGCAATGGCGTATGTACACATGTGTACGATTGTACAGCACGTAGCTGCACATAGAAAACATTGCAATCCATGTTTGTGCCACTTACGCCCCTCGATAACTTATCTATTGATTATAATTCATGTATCCGGTACGTTAGCTTTAACTATATCGTAATAGCGCGGAAACACAACAAAGGACAAGAGGGGACATTATCTATCTATCTATCTATCTATCTATCTATCTATCTATCTATCTATCTATCTATCTATCTATCTATCTATCTATCTATCTATCTATCTATCTATCTATCTATCTATCTATCTATCTATCTATCTATCTATCTATCTATCTATCTATCTATCTGTCTGTCTGTCTGTCTGTCTGTCTGTCTGTCTGTCTGTCTGTCTGTCTGTCTGTCTGTCTGTCTGTCTGTCTGTCTGTCTGTCTGTCTGTCTGTCTATCTATCTATCTATCTATCTATCTATCTATCTATCTATCTATCTATCTATCTATCTATCTATCTATCTATCTATCTATCTATCTATCTATCTATCTATCTATCTATCTATCTATCTATCTTGCAGTATTTACCTACAAGTCCACGAAGATTCTTTTATGCTCCAACGACAACTTTCTCCGCCTTTAGCGACCGCTAACGAGTTTAATATACTAGACGGCTATTGTAATTTTGCAATATTTTATTATTTTATTTTGTTGCGGATGCTTCTAAAAGCTGGTCAAGTTCCATTCAGGTACATTATACGAGTCTCCCCGTAAGGTACTGTGCGTAACGGAAGTTTATTGGCGATAGTGGCAAGGCTTGATGATCCCTTCGCGAGAATTTCGAGGCGCGGAATGAAAATTTAGCAGCTGATGCTGAAGCATGTCGAGTCTAAGAGAAACAACCAGTGTACTTAATTTCAGTCTTCGAAAATTTTCAGAATGACTGTAGCTATCTTGAGATTCACTACGGTAATATAATAATAATAATTCTTGGGGTTTAACGTCCCAAAGCCGCGATACGATTATGAGAGACGCCGTAGTGGAGGGCGCCGGAAATTTCGACCACCTGGGGTTCTTTAACGTGCACCTAAATCCAAGTACACGGGTCTCAAACATTTTCGCCTCCATGGAAAATGCAGCCATCGCGGCATGAATTTGATCCCGCGAACTTCGGGTCAGCTGTCGAGCACCATAGCCATTAGGTCACCGCGGCGGGTCGCTGCGGTAAGAAATGAAGATAATATCGCGGGCCAACTAGGAAATCATTGCGAGAAACTCCCTCTACTTAAAAAAAAAAGAAGAAAATTGGAGTAATAAGCAACGTTGCTTGTTGGGCGAGTTGGAACGAGTCAGTCATAATGTAGTTCAGCGCAAAAAACAGGCAACAGACGAGCGAGAGGACAAGGACACAGCGCATTCCTCCAACTAAAGTTTATTGGATTGGTACGCATGTATATATACACACAGGGAAAGCAAGAAAAGAAAACCAGGAAGTAAAAAACCAAAAGGTGAAATCAAGAAAAGTGCCGATAAGTCGCACACCTTTTTAGAGCACCTTTTTAGAGCAGGTATCCCGCCTTAGGGTTGCAGGTTACACGCCGGACGTGGTGTCGTCTGTGACTGAAGGCCTGCTTAGGGATGTCAGGGACACCAGGAGGAAGGAGGAGCGCAGAGTGAGATGGAGGGCGCAAGATAACAAGACAGCTGTGGTGCCCTATGTGCATGATGTCTCGCACAGGCTTAAGAAAATCGGGGAAAGCGCGGGGGTTCGCGTGGTTTTTTCGGCCCCTGAAAAGCTTTCGGGCTGGTGCAGTTCGACCTCTCGGATGAAAGAAAAAAGAGGCTGCACCACAGACCATAAGCGAAAGTTCGTTCAATGCGTTCAAGGCGTTGTGTACGCAATCCCTCGGACGTGTGGTAAAAAGTACGTGGGTCAGACGGGACGTTGTCTGAATGAGAGACTCCGTGAGCACTATTACAGCGTCCAAACGACAGTATCGGGGCACCTCGGCATCCTGGTGCGGGAGTGCGAGTGTAGGCCCCTCTTTGAAAACACTGCGGTCCTTGCACGCAGTCGGGACCAAAGGGTGAGAGAAATCATCGAGGCTGAGGAAATCAAACGGTCTGGGAACGCATGCGTAAGCATGCCTTCCTTGCATCTTTCTGACGAAGAGCTTTTGTTTTTGGCGAGACATGGGAAGGGGGGCGGTGTTGGCACACGTGTGTGACTTATCGGCACTTTTCTTGATTTCACCTTTTGGTTTTTACTTCCTGGTTTTTTCCTTTCTTGCTTTCCCTGTGTTTATATACATGCGTCCCAATCCAATAAACTTTAGGTGGAAGAATGCGCTGTGTCCTTGTCCTCTCGCTCGTCTGTTGTCTGTTTTTTGCGCTGAACTACATTATGACTGGACTAATGAATTGTTGTTCAAAAAAGAGCTAGCCCGGTCCTCACTTCCGAGTCGTGTTTCTGAGGCGTGCTTTACAATGCACATTAACGACTTGTCGGTGATCGTTGGAGAAAGAGAGAGAGAGAGAAAGAAATGCAAAGGAAAGACAGGGAGGTCAGCCAGGTTGTACCCGCTTTGCTGCCGTACGTGGGGGAGGGGGAAAGGGAGAAAAGGAATAGAGAATGAAATAGAGAAGAAATGATGCGCGCACATACACATCAGCGTTCACCGCCCCTAGCTAGACAGTCACAACCGAGAAATATTTTAATCCAGTTTCTCTGCGTTTGTGCTAAAGTATACTGGAATCAAAGATGTCAATGAAATCTTGCAAGCGCTGGTACCAAGGAATCCGGAACTTGCAGTGCGCATTAAGCTGATGGACTTGTCATTCTCTTCAGGAGAACACATATACGCGTATAAGCGAGCTGATAGCATTAACAAATCAACAAACGACAACTGCGCAGTATTTGCTCTATGTGCAAAGCACACGCTGTAGTTTACCCATGCCCTAGTTACACTGAGAAAACGTGTAAGCAAGCGTGAATTAGTTTACTCGGAAACACCTCGAAATTCGGCGCTGCTTGCTTAGCGAGCGCGTGTTAGTAAAAGTTCGCGAACTCTGTACCATCATATTTACCTAAGCTACACGGCTCGGTCTTGAATGCGGAAAAGTGCACTGGTTTACGATTTACCTAAAACCGCGTAGCGTGCTTTGCATTTGCACAAATCAGAGACTCCGCGGATATTTTGCAAGGCCAGTAAGCGCGCTGAATGCAGTGAATGTCTCGCCCACGAGGACATTCGCTGCGTCGCCTGAATCAGGCGTAGCGTTCAGGACGGACTCGTGCAGGGGGCAGTGCGAATGCAAGCGCTGCAGAATATCCTTCGGTCGAGGGCGCGGAGCTAGCTTTCCTTTTTTTTTTTCGCCCCACTTCACTAATTGCGTCGGGACATCGAGCAAACACGACCGACTAGCTACGCTCCACGTGTCTTGCTGCTTTCAGGACCCGGAACTGATGTAGCCCCCCTTTGCGCGGATGGAGGCTTAGACAAACAGAGTCTTTGCCGACACGGAAAGTGCGAGTCAGCAAACAGAAACCTCACCTGGTGAAAAAGCGCACGCGTTGACTCCTCGAAAACAAAAAAAAAAGAAATTAACTCTGGAAATGCAACTCTGTCGCAACTCGGTGTTTCCTATTTTGCTTGTCCCCCATTTTGGTACCCGTTATTTTTCTTACTTTGTGTTTTTTTTTTGTTTTTACGAGACTGGTGTTCTAGAAAGTGACGTGTGCTTCCGGCGCATAATTTCTGTCCTCGACTAACTTAGAGGTCGTGTCAGTGAAGGAGTGAGGAGTCGAAGTGAGGATAAGCGTGGCACTAATCTATTGCGGGTACTAAAGGGAAGTTCCCGCGAAAGCCTCTCCCAGCAGCGCTCTATAAGACTATCATGCCTCAACACACATGTGCACGGATGTATTTCATACTGACCAGTTAACCTTCTATTATATACCTGGCACTGGCGAACGTACAGAAATGCGGCCGTCGACTGTGTGCTGTTCCCATGCGTATTTCTATGCGCCGTTTTCTAGTAACTGATGCTCTCTTGATCGTGGGCTTGTAGGCGATCAGCCGTTTCTAATAGGGCAAACTCATCTTTTATCGAGGTGACTTGACATTTCACGTTGCCACATTTCATTGGGTCCTGCATATGAACGCATCAATGTCGTCGTTTCCTGTAGCAGCTGAAGTGTTGCGCGGCTACGCACGTGGATGAAGGTTCAATTCCCGTCAGGCAGAAAGGAAATAGTTAGGAGGGAGCATTGCGCAATGAGAATGAAAAACAGACAGACAGAAGGAAAGAAGGAAAGAAAGAAAGAAGGAAAGAATGAAAAAAGAAAGAAAGAAGGAAAGAACGAAGGAAGGAAAGAAAGAGAGAGAGAGAACGAAAGAGAAGCAGTAGGTCATGCATGCCCACGCCAAGCTTCACATGCTCCCGTTTCTCTGATAGAGGAAGGCCTGCCAACCTTTCCCTCACTCTCGTTCTTTCTTTTAAATGCGAAGCATTTCTTAGCGAACCACAGGCACTTTGAGCGTATCTATCTATCTATCTATCTATCTATCTATCTATCTATCTATCTATCTATCTATCTATCTATCTATCTATCTATCTATCTATCTATCTATCTATCTATCTATCTATCTATCTATCTATCTATCTATCTATCTATCTATCTATCTATCTATCTATCTATCTATCTATCTATCTATCTATCTATCTATCTATCTATCTATCTATCTATCTATCTATCTATCTATCTATCTATCTATCTAATCCGCCTACGTCTGGGTGCCCTCGTGATCGCCTTTTCGATTTGATGTAGACCAAAATTGGCATGGGATGGCAAGAGGGGCTGACCAATATGACTGTGTGGTCATGGCATCAATAGCATGAAGATCCTGTCGCGTACGTCATCAAACCCTATCGTCCAGGCACGTGGGGCACATACCCATATGTCGCGGCCCCGCCACGGTGGTCTAGTGGTTATGGCGCTCGACTGCTGACCCGAAGGTCGCGGGATCGAATCGCGGCCACGGCTGTTGCATTTTCGATGGAGGCGAAAATGTTTGAGGCCCGTGTACTTAGATTTAGGTGCCCGTTAAAGAACCCCAGGTGGTCGAAATTTCCGGAACCTTCCACTACGGCGTCTTTCATAATCATATCGTGGTTTTGGTATGTTAAACCCCATATATTATTATAACCACGGGCCGCAATATGCGGGTATGCGCCACAGCTGATTGACAGTTTATATCTACCCAGAAAAAGCGAGAACAGACATTGGTAACATAAATACGAGAACGTTAACAAAACCCCACATCGGCAGCTTTGACCTGACGAATGCAAATCATAAAAATCTAGGGTTCCAGCAGGAATCGTTCCCAATAATCTTGCGTGGCAGTTAGGTATTCTGCCACAGAACCACACCAGGTCTTGAAAATGCTCTGGAAAAATATCCTATGCAGGTGTAATGTCGGTGAAGCGTCAGTTGTGGTTGCAGTGCTGGCTATCTATAAACATTACATTTGTACTCCTATGATACAGGCATCGTGTCTGGTTAATGTCAGTTGTGTCTCGATTGTTGGCTCCGCTTTTAGAGCAGTCTAATAAACATACTTATGTAGTCCTATAATTCAGCAAGCTGTATTCGACCGTTGCTCGATCCCGGAGGAATACGCTAACGCATGATATTCGCATCATCTCACCGCAGCGTGCACTCCGTTTCGATAAAATTGACGTCTCTGTTCTAACGTGAGTGCTGACGTTATGCCAACGATAAGCTACCCTTTGAACGGCTGTGTAGTCGACGTGCCTGGTAAGCCCACGATGTGCACCCAACTACTCCACTTATAAAAACCGCATTTTTGGCTAAATGTAAAAACAAAATGCAGCATGGACAGCTACTCGCTGCCTGCTTCGCATGAAACCTATGCCCCCAAAGCGTGGGACCTGCCGAATTTTTTAATCTTGTTAATTATTCCTCCTTTTCCCTACACCACGTGTAGGGTAGCCAACGGAGCCTAAGCTTGGTTAACCACCCTGTTTTTCTCTTCGTCTCCTCTCTCGCTCTCTCTCACTCAACTATATATCTCCAAGAACTGCGTATTCATATCAAAGCTGCTAAAAAAGGGTTAAGTTCTAGCTATAGGTACTTTGTGAAGTGCAAGAACTTTGCTCAGGTCGCTCCCAAACAGGCAGCAATAAGGGATGGCCAGAACAGGCACTACACGTCCTGAAGAAACAAGCTCGGTGATACCTGCTGGAGAGTGTAGGCGTTGTTTGATCTGGGACGGCGCCTGAAGCAAAGTGGCTTTCGTGGAACGCAGTGTATATAGGCGTGGGAAGGAAGCCCTTAGTTCTCCCTTCGCTCTGCGCTAGGTGAAGGAACACGAACGTTGTACCTCCAGGCATGGCACAGCGGCAACGAAATGACCTCGAAATGACATACGGAAGTTGCTTACGCCGGTAAGCACCATACGTGCCCTCTGTAGGATGATAAGAACGCAACAACAAACGGCGCGTCGTTCTAGCCAAGCTGGAGAGATGAGAGCGTCGTTAATGACTCGCCCGAGTGTTGCATATTGGATGCGCTATGGATTACGCGGGCGGGCAATCGTAGCGCCGAACCGGCTCGGGAGACGCGCTGCGCTTATGCCGCCAATAAATAAACGCGAACGGCACGCAGGAGTAAGCACCGTCCGAGACTTCCGGAACGCGTTTGCTCGTCGGCTGCGCAGTCGGAAAAGTGCTCGTGCAAAAATGTGCTTCGCGATGCGGTTCTGCATATTTGGTTGCAGATATTCTAACGGTAGTGACGGAGCGAATTGACGGAGAGAATATAAGCAAATTGATTCATGCTCTTCAAGGATGCCACCACTTTAGCTTCCGCGATTCTTATCCTAATGCAAGGGTTCCCGTGGAGCAATTCAGAGAAAAGAGCACCTCCGTTGCTCCGCTTCTATCTTTGATGCCGCAGCAAGTAAATAATAGACATCAGGGTACTTTCTGAACTCAATTGAAAGAAATGTCACCCAACTGAACTCAGGCGTCTTAAGAGCTAACGTAATTAAGAGCTAACGTAAAAATAAGTGTTCATTGGCCTAGAGAGACTAAGTGTAAATAAACTCACGGGGTGCCTAATGCATTCGCCTAAAACGACTCGAAGGCGAAAACCATCTTTTTGTTCGTTTTTTCCTCAGTCTAGCTGCCCGTTTATCAGCGTTTCTTGTGTGTGTGTGTGTGTGTGTGTGTGTGTGTGTGTGTGTGTGTGTGTGTGTGTGTGTGTGTGTGTGTGTGTGTGTGTGTGTGTGTGTGTGTGTGTGTGTGTGTGTGTGTGTGTGTGTGTGTGTGTGTGTGTGCTTACCTATTTTTGTCCGAGTCTTCTCAACTTTTTTCTTTACTTTCCTATCCTCTTTCCTCTTTCTCTCCTCCAGCTTCCTTTCCTTTCTCTCCTCCCGAAAGAGCAGACAGGGATTGTGCCCCTCTAGAGGGCAGCTTGATCTCTTCCTCTTTTCTCTGTGTCCTTGTGTCTCTATGTATTCAAATCAATTAAATAAATAAATAAATAAATAAATAAATAAATAAATAAATAAATAAATAAATAAATAAATAAATACTGCACTGATCCTCTCCTGACGAATGACGAAGACCGTGTTCTTCTGCGTCTGTGAAGTGCTGCGTGGCGATGCGATGTGCTTCGTTCACTGAATGTTCGCGTAGTGTACACCTGAAAGCTCTCCCAATAGCGCAGTGCTGCGGGCCCAACTGTCGGCGATATTGACAATGCACCGAAAGTCCGAGTGTTTTCATTCCCAAAGGACGACCAAAAAGCGTAAAGAGAGCGTGCCGTGCATCGGGATGACATATGCGTGCCCTCCGTAATTCGAGGATGTGTGTATTTTATTTATTTTTATTTACATCATACTGCAGGCCATGTGGCCCAAGCAGGAGGGGCAAGGTAAAACATAAGAAATACACGTACAAGGCACATTTGAAAATCTTAAATAAAGGAAGGTAAACAAAAAAACAGATCTAAAATGAAAATGTTGTTTAGGAAATAGTGAGCATGTAATTCTGAAGTGATTCAGGTGAGTCCAGGTGATCAAAGGATATCAGGTTCCATTCCTCAGTAGTTCGGGGAAAAAAAAGAAATTTTAAAGAGGTTAGTCCTGGCAACATAAGGGGAGAGTGTGAGGGAGTGGGAATGACGGGTTTTCCTGGTTTCAGAAACGGTTACGTAAGGTCTGGGATCTATATAGAATTTATTATTTGATAAGAAGTGAAGGAACTTCAGACGTGATATTTTTCGCCTTCTTTGAAGTGTTTGAAAGCCTTGTGAACGTAAAAGTTCAGTTACAGAATAATCTCGACCGTATTTAGAGAAGGTGAAACGCATAGCTCTTCTCTGTATCCTTTCCAGGGCATTAATATTGGTTTTGGTGAAGGGGTTCCAAAGAGGGCACGCACATTCTAATTTGGGTCTAATAAACGTGGTATAGGCCAAAGTTTTCACATCATGGGATGCATGTTTAAGCTTGTGGTGAAGTATACATAATTTTCTAAAAGCTGAAGAGGTGGTGTTAGAAATGTGGGTATTCCAATTAAGGTTGTCAGTAATTGAAACTACAAGATATTTGTACTCGTTCACTTCATTCAAGGGGTCATGGCCAACGGAGTACGAATGAAGGTGTGGGCTCGGTTGCTGTGCACCAACGTAGACTGCTAATCCTTTCACTCTTGTCATGCAGGTTAGTAAAACTTACAGTCTTTTCGCTAAGAAGTCTAGTAATTACCTGCTGTTTCAGCTACCGAGCCCACACTGCTGCGTTCTTGTTGCACTTGAGTGCTCTCGTGTGATTCGTGCCTTGTTGATGATGTCGGGCAATATTGAAAGCAATTCGGGTCCTACTTCTAATGCTGTACTAACTGAACTGCAGAAATTGTCTGCCGGTCAGACGGAATTAATCAGTCAGGTACAGGACCTTAAGTCTCATTCGTTATCAACAGATAAATCTATAGCAGACCTCAGTAGGCGCATGACTGATCTAGAAGGGCACTGTCAAAATATTATTTCCTTGCGTACTGACGTGGAAACGCTCAGAAGAGACACCGCTCGCGCGAGTGACCTTTCGCGCAAGCTTGAAGCACGCGTGGATGACGCCGAGAATCATTCTCGGCGCAATAACCTCATATTTTATGGCCCTCCTGAATCAACTGGATCGGAAGCATTTGCCCAAGTTGAACGACTTGTCATCAAGCACTGCCATGATCATCTAGGTATTTCCATCGACCCGAAAGAAACTGAGCGCGCGCATCGTCTGGGTCGCCGCAAGGATACTAACCACCATCGCCCCATAATAGTTAAATTCGCATTCCATAAAACAAAAGGAGAGATTCTTTCTAATGGACGGAAATTTAAAGGAACCACTTTTAGTGTTGGTGAAGATTTTTCACGTCGTGTGCAAAACGTCCGTCGGCAATCGATTGCCTTTGCTAAAACCAAGTCGCTGCCTTTTTCCATCACTTACAAAACGCTGCTAATGGGTCACAAGCGCTACGTCTACGATAAGCAATCGCAAACTGTAAGGGAAGCATCGTAGCAATTTCCTCGGCGCAAATCTGCCGCGGCGCACCCCCACACCTCAATCTGGCCTGTCACTTTCGGTAGTCTTTGCTAACGCGCGCAGTTTTTTTCCTAAACGCATCACTTTTTCTGAGCTTGTTTTATCATCAAGCAGTAACGTATTGGTGATAACCGAGATTTGGATGACAAATGATATAACCGATGCAGAAGTGCGAGATCACCTACCTGGATTTCAAGTTTATCGTAAGGACCGTACAGGCGCACGTGGAGGCGGGGTTCTGATCGCTGTGCACCAACAGTTATCGTGCTCGGTGGCCAGGACCGACTCTCCTGAACTTGAAATTCTTTGGGTCGTTTGCCGTGCTTACCCTCATACTGTCCTTGTAGGCGTTTGTTATAGGACCCCGAACAGTGACCCAGATTTCGCACTCAACAATAACCTGAGTGACCTTGGCAAATAGTATTCACAAGCAGAGATACTACTTTTCGGCGATTTAAATTTTCCTCAAATGGATTGGAGTAGTAGCGTTCCGTCAGCTGTGGGCAGTGAGCCCGCAAGAGACTTCATAGATTTCTGCCTGAATTGCAATCTCACCCAACTTGTATCCCAACCAACGCGCGTTACAGAGAGCAATTCCAGCATCTTCGATCTAATACTAACTAGTCATCAAGAGAGCTTATCATCAATTACATATCTGCGTGCCGTCAGTGACCACAAGGTAATCCATGCGGCTTTTTCGTTTCGACCTGTAAAACGCGATCTTGTCACCAAAACAATCCGTCTTTACGACAAGGACAATTATAGTGCCATCAATAATGAATTGGTATCTTTTCTTCCTGAGTTCGAGAGAATAAGCCATACACGCTCTGTGGATGAGAATTGGATTATATTTAGAAATAAGTTAGCCACTCTTGTCGAGAAGTTTATCCCAAAAATAACGTTCACCGCACACCGAAACAAGCCGTGGTTCTCACGTACACTTCAGAAATTAAGAAACAAGAAAAAACGCCTCTTCCGATCAGCCAAACAGTCTAAACTTCCGTCCTTATGGGAAAAATATTACGCCGCGGAAGATGATTATCTAAGAACCATTCGAAACGCCAAGCGCGTGTTCTTTCATGATGAGCTGCCCAAAATGCTTGCAACCAGCCCTCGCAAATTCTGGGAGGGGATAAACCCTCAGGCGATGCGCACCATTAGTCTCTCAAATGCGCATGGTGATACAGTCAACAACAATGAATGCGCGAACGTTTTTAACGAGGGCTTTTTCTCTGTTTTTACAAATGAAAGTTCAGTTCCCGATTTTTCTTCACCTGCGCGCAGCACCGAGTCTATGTCCCCGATTACATTTTCTACGGACGGCATCATTTCGATTATAGAAAACACTAAGCTTTCTTCTTCTGCAGGTGTGGATGACATTAATTCAAAACTTCTCATAAATGTTAAACATGTGTGTGCCGCATACCTTACATTGTTATTTTCGCAGTCATTATCATCAAACACTCTGCCAGCAGACTGGAAAGTAGGCAAGGCCGTTCCAGTCTACAAATCAGGTAACAGAGACTCTCCACTAAATTACCGTCCCATATCTTTAACAAGTATCCCCTGCAAAATCATGGAACATGTCATCTACTCCCATATCATCAACTTCTTGGACTTAATGCACTTTTTTCATCCTTCTCAACACGGGTTCCGAAGAGGTTATTCTTGTGAAACGCAGCTGGCCATTTTCATCCACGACTTACATTCTAACCTTGACTGCAACATTCAGACTGATGCTCTTTTCCTGGATTTCGCTAAAGCATTTGACACTGTCCCTCACAAACGCCTCATTCTCAAATTATCTCTGTTAAATCTACATCCTAACGTACTCGCATGGATAACATCTTTCCTGACTAATCGCTCCCAATTTGTGTTTCTTAATAATCACTCTTCTAACCGACTACCTGTAACTTCAGGTGTCCCGCAAGGGTCTGTCTTAGGGCGTCTACTCTTCTTAATTTACATTAACGATCTACCATTGCATGTACTATCATGTAACTTTCATATGTTTGCCGATGACTGCGTAATCTACCGATCAGTAACCAACATTCATGACCAAACACTAATTCAGCATGCTCTTAACATACAAACATGGTGCATCCGTTGGTTAATGAACTTAAATCCTAATAAATGTAAGCTTGTTTCTTTTTCTCGCCGCTGTAACCCTTTTGAGTTTACCTATTCCATCGCTAGTGTTCCCATACAATCAAATATTCAAATACCTCGGCATCACCTTGGCTCATGACCTTTCTTGGCGTCATCACACAACTAACATCATCTCGTCTGCTAATAAATCACTCGGGTTTCTCAGACGACACTTACGTCATACTCCGCCTCACGTCAAGACACTTGCATACAAATCATTTATCAGGTCCAAACTCGAGTATGCACCTTCCATCTGGAGCCCTCATCAATCATACATCATAAGAGAACTCAAATCACTTCAAAATCGGGCTACCAGGTTCATTCATTCTGCATATTTGTACGATATCAGCATCTCATCTCTAAATGCGGAATCAGGTCTGGAAACCCTTGCTCCACGCCGACATTGTGCCACTCTCTCTCTTTTTCATATGTTTTATTTCAGTTCACTGAATCATCCACCGTACATCACGCCCCCTCCGCACTATCCCAAGCACCTACTAAGCCATTATTCTTCATTCTGCGGAGAAGCGAGGCACCAGCTACACGTCTGTAAGGCATTATGTGCACTTTGTTGACGCGACGACTGATGACGATGAAGAATTATGGCTCAGCCCTTTGTAATGGGTTGGAAGCTTTAAACGGCCCACCAGTTATGTAATTTGCATTGGGCGACGCCCGGTCGCTATTTCCCTCTCCCGTCATGCTGTATACCATACTTTGGCGTGGGAGAGAGACGGGGGGGGGGGGGGGGGCGGAGAACTTTACTGAGACCACGAGGAAATGGATCATGCGCTTATGGGCTTCTTTGGCAACCAACACAAGTGCACTTGCGAGGAACACACTACGCTATAAATCATTGTAATTTTTGAGAAGAAGGGCAGCAGGCACTGTGCCATTTTTCGTATTCTACGGAGGGCATTGGTACCTGCTAAACGCATGTAAGGCATTATGCGCACTTTGTTGATGCTGTGCCTGATGACGATGAAGAATTATGGCAGAGCCCTTTGTAATGGGTTGGAAGCATTCAACAACCTACTCGTTGCGCATTTCGCATTGTGTGACACCTGGTTACAGAATTCGCGTTGTGCGACGCTTGGTGCTTATTTTACTCTTCTACCACGCTATATTGCATATGCTAATGTGTTTCCTTCCCGACATGAAGCCTGTATAGGACCTTTTTGCAAAGCAGTTTCAAGCACCGGCATGGCTCACAATAAAGAAGCAGCTAACGTGCCTAGTGTTGCTGAGACTTTTGACCCGGTTCCGGCGTGGCTTGGCCTTCTGGACGTTTGTGTCTGTTTACCGGACTTTTGAAGATTCCTTGGACTATGTGAAATTATGTGTGTTTTGTGCATATGTGCATGTGAGTGTAATTCTAAAGCGATGAATTATGTTGTAATAGATAGCGACATTTGATGGCATTATTACCATGCATTAAAAAGAAAAAAAAAGAAAGAAAACCGGCATGGCTCAGAGGTTGAATACTGGGCTCCCACGCAGAGGGCCCAGGTTCGAACCTCGTTCCATCCTGGAATTTTTTTCTTATTTCGAGCGATACTGGTTACGGACCCCGGCGGCGGTGGCGGCGGCGGCGGACAACTACGGCGCCAAAAAAAGAAGCCGGCAGATCCCACGCATTGTGGGAATCGATGTAATGCAAAGCAGCCAGCAAAGACCTGCATACATCGTCTTGTATGTCACTAAGGAAAATGCGTGTCATGGTTTTCATGTTACCTTCTACTATTTATGTTCGTCACACAGTTACGTCGCGCAATACCAATACCGGGATAGATCAAGCTGGCGAAACGGCCGCCAACGCACCATGAGCGGGGCACGTAAGTCATGCTGTACATGACATGCGTGTCATGATTTTCATGTTAACTCGTGTTTTTATGTTCGTCACACAGTCACGTCGCGCAATACCAATTTCGGGGTAGATCAAGCTAGCGAAACAAGCTGGCGAAACGGCCGCCAACGCACCATGAGCGGGGCACGTAAGTCATGCTGTACATGACATGCGTGTCATGATTTTCATGTTAACTCGTGTTTTTATGTTCGTCACACAGTCACGTCACGCAATACCAATTTCGGGGTAGATCAAGCTAGCGAAACGGCCGCCAGCGCCCCATGAGCGTGGCACGTAAGTCATGCTGTACATGACATGCGTGTCATGATTTTCACGCTATGACTTGTCAGTTATGTTCGTCACACAGTCACGTCGCAAGATACCAATTTTGGTGTATATAAAGCTAGCGAAACGGCCGCCAGCGCCCCATGAGCGTGGCACGTAAGTCATGGTGTACATGACATGCGTGTCATGATTTTCATGTTAACTCGTGTCATTTATGTTCGTTACACAGTCACGTCGCAAGATACCAATTTTGATGTATATAAAGCTAGCGAAACGGCCGCCGGCGCACCATGAGCGTAGCACGTAAGTCATACTGTACATGACATGCGTGTCATGATTTTCATGTTATGACTTGTCATTTATGTTCGCCACACAGTCACGTCGCAAGATACCAATTTTGGTGTATATAAAGCTAGCGAAACGGCCGCCAGCGCCCCATGAGCGTGGCACGTAAGTCATGGTGTACATGACATGCGTGTCATGATTTTCATGTTATGACTTGACATTTATGTTCGCCACACAGTCACGTCGCAAGATACCAATTTTGGTGTATATAAAGCTAGCGAAACGGCCGCCGGCGCCCCATGAGCGTGGCACGTAAGTCATACTGTACATGACATGCGTGTCATGATTTTCATGTTATGACTTGTCATTTATGTTCGCCACACAGTCACGTCGCAAGATACCAATCTTGGTGTATGTAAAGCTAGCGAAACGGCCGCCAGCGCCCCATGAGCGTGGCACGTAAGTCATGCTGTACATGACATGCGTGTCATGATTTTCATGTTAGCTCGTGTCATTTATGTCCGTCACACAGTCACGTCGCAAGATACCAATTTCGGTGTATATCAAGCTAGCGAAACGGCCACCAGCGCACCATGAGCGTGGCATGTAAATCATGCTGTACATGACATGCGTGTCATGATTTTCATGTTATGACTTGTCACTTATGTTCGTCATACAGTCATGTTACGCATACCAATTTTGGTGTACATTCGATTAACCAAGCGACCAGGAGAGCACAAAGTCGTAGGCGGCTAGATAGATAGATAGATAGATAGATAGATAGATAGATAGATAGATAGATAGATAGATAGATAGATAGATAGATAGATAGATAGATAGATAGATAGATAGATAGATAGATAGATAGATAGATAGATAGATAGATACGCTCAAAGTCGCAGAAGTTCGCTAAGAAATGCTTCGCATTTAAAATCACAGCATATCCACGGAGTGAATGATGATGAGTGGGCGAAGCTGCGGAGGTTCATCGGTAAACCGTGAATCTTGCGTGAATTCTGCCCAGTACATCGATCATCACCGACGTGGGATCTGGCGCGTTTATACTAAAAGTTCGATGAGAGTTATGACGACTTGCAGCTCACTTTTATTTTACATGTGCGCTGTGAATTTTCATTGTTTAGAAAACCATTGCTTTAGAAAACATCTGGCGTCTGTCGTTAAGCAGCTGGCGTCTTTTCGTTTTGCTTTTAGAAAAGATCTGGCGTCTTTCGTTGGTTTATTTCATCAATCAACGGCGTTTTGAACAAAATTTTCATTGTTTAATCACGCACAGGAGAAATCTCACCAGGCACTACCCTGGAGGTAAACAATGGCTGCTAATGGGAATGAGAGACAGAAGAAGTCGGCTTTTAGCTAACACTTACACTTCTACTTCTACTAACGTTTCCTACTGGAACATGCCAATGGCTGCTAATGGGGAATGAGAGACAGAAGAATTCGGCTTTTAGTTAAGGCCCACGCTGCGAATTTTTTATTGTTCAACGACGCACAGGAGAAATCTCCCACCGGCACCACCTTGGATGTCAAGATCTGGTACTAGCGTTAAGACTGGTTACGCACTACGAGGGACGAACGGGTGCCGCTTTAAGGAGCTTCGCCCCTAAAACGGCCGGTGAAATGATCTCATAACAGCTTTCGCTGTAAAAGTACCCGTTCACGCCGCTTCAGCATATAAGAGCTCGTCTGGGCACTACTGCGTCGTCTTTGGATGGCAAAACAAGCAGCGCAACAAGAGGATATTAGCGTTGTCTGCGACGATTACGACGTGCCACGGAAAAAGTGCCGGTGCGGTGTTTTCAGCTGTGATTCAAGCAAAAAAACTAGGAGCCGAGTGAAAATGCGCGAGTAAGTACACTAACTGCGTGTATTCTGCAGTGTGATGCCCACCTATTTCATTTTGCGAACCTAATTTGCGTGACACGCAGCTGTGTTGAAGGCAGGCGCGAGCTTTGTGTGGGGGGGCAGTTCATACCTTTGAGCGTTTCCTTTGACGAAAATATAGTGCAAGGTAGTGCTTTCAAGCACAAGCAATCAGCATGCTTTGCCACTCAACATAGTATTAAGCTTTAGTGCTTTTGATGGCATCCACGCCTTCGAGATTTCGTCTTCAAAAGGTAATAAATGGCACGGTGCTCCTCAACAGCTGGCCAGAATTTCGTGCTTTCATTTCAGTGTTTGATGTCCCCAAATTTATTTGGGCACGAGGCATCCAGCTGCACATAATACATATATTGGCACGTAAGTAAACAGTACTCGCGCCAGTGTCCTTTACGTCGCAGGCGTAGCTAACTGGCTTAACTAAGAGCAGCACAGTTTCGCTTGTAAAGCACCATCGTTAGAAGAATAAAATCGCGCAGGTAGCATCCAAAAGGGATCGCTGAACGATACTGCAGGTTATACTCTCTGATAGCACGCTTTTGTGTGCAAGACGCATTATTGTAAGAGTGCTCGTGAAACAAAAATTACGTTCCGCGAAACTACCCGTAAAGCGTACTCTAATTATTACGTGATGCATGCTGAAATAATGAGCTTTCACAAAACTTTGTGCACAACTTGTAACATGGGGCAACAAAACATCGTTTCACTCTTTCGCGAGCTGCACTGCAATTACGATTCACGCGTACTACAGCGAGAACGTTTTTTACAAATGTAACAGCGTACGTATCTGACGAGGTTGCTTCCGCAGACCACTCAGCACGTACTGTATGCATTGTGGACTTGCATGAGCAAGATGTTCTTGATGTTCCAATAAAATCAGCGAAAATGTCCAGGCTAGAAAAGACGCGAAACACGCTCTCCGACGGGCTGAGTTTCGGGAGTTTCACGTTTGCTCTGTGTAGCGTCTGCTGGCGTGGCAGCCCGCGCATGTTGTTTCGTCGCGTGTGCGACAGATGGCGCGGCGCGCGATGCAAATATGATGTAGCGTCCCGAGGCAGTGCTGGGAACTGCACAGATTTCGCGTTTCTGACGAGCGCGTCTTGCCGAGACGCGGTCAGCTTGGCTGCAAAAACGACGACGGCCAAACGAAGTTGACGCTCCTTCATGCTCCATTCAACCGACTTCACAAGCGGAGCGAGAGGTGCGTGTTACTCTCCGCTGCTCGTACTCCGAACACATCAAAATGAAGCAATAAACTCGCGTCTCAGAACAGGCGTTTTTCCTTCAGGGTCGGTAAACATAACACCTCCAATAACTTGATTGAGAAAAGTTGAGGAGTGCCAACTTGATCTGGGGGCCTCCGACTCCCCAGATTCGAGTTCTTCAGGACTCCAATAAAGTTCTTGTCATGTCATGCCATGCCGGTGCGTGACATCGTGCATCTGTTCTGTACATTGTATTTCTTACCGGTGCTCCAACCACTGTTTTGCAGTATTATAATCATGCCCCAGTCTCACCAGCACCTTCGCCGAATTTGTTTCCTTGAAATGTGTACTCCTGCAAGTCAGCCGAATTGGGATGCCTGTAGACAACTCATAGATTTTCTTGTTTTTTAACCTAGCAAATAAGGGGCATGAGCTGAAAGCCTGTGATAAACCGCTCTCTAAAATTGTTTTCAGGTGTGTGAGCTCCATTTCAAGCCGGAATACTTAAGGATGTCTACCAAATACACCGATCTAAGAACCGGCCGGACAGTAGTAGCTCCCATGGGGTCTACTCGGCTTCCTCTGGACGCAGTGACGAAAATTTTTCCGAATTTAGCAAATGGATAGGGACAGTTTCTGCGCATCTTCTGGACAGTGTGCCGTGTGCGTGTATGTGTAAATAAAGAATATAGTATGAATAAAATTTACCTGATTTATTTCGTCACTTTCTGGGGCCATCAACCTTTGCTCTTATAAATCGCTCACACATTCGATAGCGTACAATCTTTTCTTATTTTTAAGTGGAATAATAAATTGCTAGCAGATTAATCACCAAAGACTATAAAGCATAATACATTCCTTAAGCCAGCGCCAATCCCGACGCAAAAAGGCAAAATAAAGCTGTTACGCATGTAAAAATCGCCGCGAACACTTTATCTTTTCGTGGGAGATGATGGTGGCAGTCTCTTCAGTCTCTTGCACGTTCGCTCGCTCTGTCAAGACGCGTGACGTCACGGCGGCAGTGAGCAGGCCTGAATGCTTTTTTTTTTCTAGGTGGCGTTGTGGAAGCTAAGCACGGGGAAAGGAAGTTACGTCACGCGCGCGTCATGACGTTAAGCAATTCCTTTTTTTTTTTCGTTGAACACGCGGCTAACTTTGAGTGAGATCGCGAGTGCGCGCGCTAGGGTGCCTTGATGCGCGTTTTGTTGCGCGTTTTGTCCAGGGTGAGGACATCTGCGGCGTCTACTGCGGCGCGGCTGCCATATTTTAGCCCACGGCTTCTTACCGGCGTCTCACCCCTCTACGGCAGCTGCGCTGAGAGGCACGAGACGCGGGGCAAAAAATGGCGTCGTGGCGGCATCAGCCCTTTCAAAGAATGGCAACACCCTAAGGGGGGGCGCACACATCGAGGCACACTAGCGCGCGCAGGCATATGGCGGCCTCCCGCGGTAGGCGCAGTAACTATGCAGCCCACGATGCTCAAATCAGCGAATGGCCGTGAATTTTGGCATAAGGCGCGGTCATTTGAGTATATGGCATCATTTGTAGATAGAAGAGAGGGTGATTTTTAGCCGACTTTGAGAATTAATTGTAAATTCCAGGCCGCGTGCTGCGTTATAATGGTTGGCTCGCGTGTTCTCAGGAGCCTCGACTACCGATCGGCAGCGTTTTATGATCACGCTGAAATGGTGTTGCAGGGCCCCTTTAAGCTAAATAGTTCGCAAGGGCAGATGTTTCGGAACTGCGAGATCGTACGTCGGCGCTCGTGTATCCTGAGGTGTTCCTTAGGTTAAGTGCGTTTCGTCGTACTGCTGAGGCGGATCTCAAAGGCCACGTAGATAGAAGCGCGTGGCTCAGGTCTGCTCCGCACCCGCCACGGTGGTCTAGTGGTTACGGCGCTCGACTGCTGAACCGAAGGTCGCGGTATCGAATCCCGGGCCACGACGGCGGCTGTATTTTCGAGGGAGGCGGAAATGTTTGACGCTCGTGTACCTAGATTTAGGTGCACGGTAAAGAACCCCAGGCGGTCGAAATTTCCGGAGCCCCTCCACTACGCCGTCCCTCATAATCATATCGTGGTTTTGGGACGTTAAACCCCAGATATTATTATTAGCAGTAGTACATAACCTTAGCGAAGGCGGAAGGTGAATAGCGAGCGCCACTTCCGAAACAAAAGCTTTGAGAATCCAGCCCGCTCTTATCACTTCACCCGCTTTTATAAGCCATTTTACATATATTTGCTTCGTTGATAACATGGATGCATCGCTTTTCCTTAAAACGACACTTTCCGTAACTTTTTTTCTAGCGTATCGAGCAACAGCAAGAAAATATTTTTACAGTAAATACATTTATTAACTTCCGAAACACGGTGATGTCCGAGTTAGAACATGAATATGAAAATATTTCAGGACTTCAGTAGTTATGACTACTCCGAATGCCATTACGGCGACACCAGCTGCTTGTCACGATAACCATCTTCGCAACACGCAATGTCTCTATACCCCTCTATAGAGCTCCTTAAAGTGGCGCATGAACGATATCAAGCGATGGCCTAACATTCGAGATATTTCAACTCATTGCCTGTCGAATACTCGTTTCTTTCAAACACCATAATGGAGAACACCATTCACAATTCATGCTGTCTGTTGGGCGCAAGACTATACACGCTAAATCATTCTTGCCCAACAAGACAGTCGTCGATGAGCAGACAATCCTGTTCCGGGATCAAAACAGGGAGGCTATTGGTTAAACGCAGTATAGTTGCCTGCCGTGGAGGAAGTAAGGCACCACGCGATCTTACTGTCCCAATTTGTGCGCGTCTAATTTGACATTTTGTAGTCGTCACTGAAGTGATGGAACATCAGCAGCAACAAGAACAATAACAACATCAGAAAAAACGGAAAGGAACTGCGAGTAAGGGATAGGCGCGCCAGTGCACACGTAATGTTTCGGATTCCTTCAAAAGTGTGTACGGTTCTGTAGTGTTACCTTCAGGACCCTCAACGAGCACTACAGCTTATACCTGTTGTTGGGGCAGGCCGTTTGTTATTTTATATTACGCGTTAACTCTGCACATGGGTGACAGCGGGGGACTATTTGGGGCGCGTTTACGTCGCACAGCAGTAATCATCATCTGGCTTGCTTGGAATACATGTGACAATAGTGCTGCCAGCGACTCGGAGTGCGTGTTACGGTGAAAGTTGCGTTGCGAATCCCGAAAAAAAAAAGCGAAAGCCAGTTGCCTTGACGGGAGCGGTTTCGAATCGCGCCTTGGCTCGAATCTACGTTCCCCCACATCACTTAGATTCCAGCGCATGAGCGGGCGGCCGCAGGTATCGACGACCTCCTGCAGGACCGACGCTTGCAACCCTCTCAGAACGTGAAAGCGGCGGCAAGAAAAAAGAAAAAGGAGAACTCGCCCGGTGAAGTGCCGCGTCACTCGCGCCGAGCTCGCCATCTTGCGGACACCTGGGGCAACGGTCGGGGGAGCCACGTGATTTGCTCGTCGCTTTCGCTCGGTTCGCCCTGCTCCTGGCCCGTTTATTCGATGCTTCTGTTGGATACCGGAGCGGGCTGTTTTGTTTGCGCCCTCGCAGGAGCCAGGGCGCCAAGTTTACCTTCGCTCGACGGATAACGCCCGGGGCTTGTCGGCGGTCAAGCCGCGATTCTGAAGGCGTCGTCACCGAATGGAATATTGTGTCGTGTGTTTCCTCGTCACCCTTTCTGTACTACATGCCCTTCTGTTAATGTGAGTGCCGTGACAGTGGGAGTCCCTCGAGCGTGCGTTTGATTTTTACCTCGTCCGTGACGCGTACGACGTCCGAACAGGTGAGAATTTATACTTCGGCAGTCTGCTGTTTGTCGGCATCAGAGGATTCGCGTCTTAAAAAAAAAGAAAAAGAAAAGTTAGCGCACTTGTGTTATGTCCGTGTGGGTGTGCGCGGGGTAGCTGATTGCGCGAAGTTAATTGAAGTAATCGAAAATGAAACAAAACTTATTTGATTCTTCTCCACTGGTGAACGCCAAGTGCATGATCAAGGCAGACCTCGAGCTTATTATTTCGTACATACAATATCTGAGAATGCTAAAAAAGACATAGAATATACTATTTCCGTAATATTCGATTTATATTCCGATCAACATATTACAAGACACTTACGCTTTCTTTCGTCCACCGGCAGTCACGTTCCTCATGTAAAGCCAGATATTGACTCGCAGTCAATGCTGGCACCTGTTTGATTCTCGCCGACGTTCAATCTTTACCGGACACTCGGCGCCTCGTCTGGCGCGCCGGTGAAATAAAGCAATCAACAGATAAAACAGGATTCAAATAAGTGGTGACTTCATAGTTACGGTTGTGTTCCTTTTGAATCATAAGCGTCAAAGCTTTATCACAACACATTCATATATATACTGAAGTTAGTTATATTCCTCTTTCTCACAGTCAAAAAAAAAACATTAAAGAACCATGTTGCCAGTTGGTGTCAAAACATATTATCAGCGTTTCTATTCATACATTAACTCGCTATTCATAACTACTGTCTTGAAACTGATTTTGTCAATTCACTTTATTTATGAGTTTTACGAAAAAATTTTAATTATTTTCCTTTTTCAAGCATTACTAAAATGTCGTTTTGCTAAAAAAGTGCAATTTGACTTAGCCTTATAATAAAACATAGTAATTCTCATCTGCGTGCACCACTCGCTCTCTTCCGCGGGCTCCAACGAAAATGTAGCCAATATGACGCATGAATTTCAATTTACTTTTTACGTGTAAAAAACACGATATGATTATAAGGCATGCCGTAGTGGAGGGTTCCGGAAATTTCGACCATACGGTGTTCTTTAACGTGCACTGACATCGCACAGTACACGGGCTTCTGTCAGTTCACCTCCATCTAAATGCTACCGCCGCGACTGGAATCGGACCCGCGACTTTCGCGTCAGCAGCGGAGCACCTTAATCAATGTACCACCGTGGCGGATATTATGCAATTCACTAGACTCCGGCTTCAATATTCATTGGGAGTAATCACGTGACTGAGGAAAAACGGCAATAAAATTGTTGTGAGAGGTTAATCGTCTACATCTTGCAGAGCTTAGACCTGTATAGTGGCATGTTTTAGCTGTATAACGTTTGAAGGGTTGACAGATCCGCGTACGAACGATCAAAAATATTGTCCATATGCAAACTACCCAGAATATTTCACAGACCAAACGAAAGCATAGCATCTTATACGAAAAGCAAATGAGTTTAAAACATAAGTCAAGGGCTCCATGACTTACCTTTATGGCGGTTCGTCTCAGCCTTTTTCTGAGCAGAACTTATGCTTCCGGTTTATTGTCCGCAATAACGCATACCATACGTTGCTAGAATTTGACTTCTCTGTCGCCTTTTTCTTTGCCCTTCGGCAACGCAATTCTGTTCATTTCGAACAAAATGTAACCAAGAAAAAAGCGCCGGGTTGGTGCGCACTTAGCGGTGGCACGCATTCTGATTTACCCTCATGCGGTATAAAAACAACAAAAAAAAACATGGTCGATCCCTCCGTCAGGGAAATTGGTATAACACGAAAGTGAAAAGTGTCTTCACAGTAGTAGTGCTTACTGTGTGATATATGAGAGCTTGTACAATGTATATTGGTGTTTGGCAGATATAGCACCATTTGACGTGGGTGCACCCGCGTTGACGCCTAGTGGCACATCTCCATCTCGACGACAAACGCCCACGATCATGACTTAACCGTTGTTGTAGCTGAAGTTGTTAACGTATACCTGGACACAGCGTATCGTGAATCCCGCGCAGTGGCATCAGCATGCACATAACAAACACTAGTACCCGATGTGCACTTCTTCAAAGCGTCGTTCATTAGGGAGAGAAACGGCATGGTGTGCGCTCCCGAGTGATAGAGCAAACTACGCCTGTGCTCATGCATACACGACCACGCTGCGCTTCAGCAACGCGGGAGGCAGAGGTTCGTAGCTTGAGCCGCGAACGCGTGAAGGCGTTCCACGTCCAGCTGGCCTCTTTCTAGTTCTACTAAGGTACGACATTCGCCCTTCTACATCGTTGCCTTTCTTCACCGCTTATTGCAGCAGTTTTATTACTCGGTGATATCACACTGGAAGCAGTAGGCGACAGAGAAACACATGTAGAAGCTGTACAACTGCGACAACGAGCCTTCACACGCTAACAGGATGCGAAAGGCAAAGAACGTAGCCGCGTCTAAGGTGACTCTCCGATGCCATCGCGGCCAGTGTTTTTCGATGGTATCGAGACGTTTTGCCTATGGCATACTTTAACTGCGTCGTCACCAAATCGTTCTCGATAGGCACTAGTGTCATACCGCATTACTTCCCTTCTCCGCTGACAGACGGCGGCACCGCCCCGCCCCTCCCCGCCTCGCCTCGCCTAGCCCCGTCAACAGAGAGCACCGTGCTGGATAGAATGTGTGAGAGATACAAGGCGCGTTTGTAGAGTGTCGTGCATCTGTCTCTGTAGCTAATTCTTTCGAACAGAGAGATAGTCGGTAGAAAAGCGGACGCTCAAAAAAATGCCCCAACTTCCTTCATATAGCCTTGTACTGCACCTGTCATCACTTGAGTGCTGACAACAAACTCGGGTAACAGTGGACCAAGCCTTGTTTGGCACACTGTTAACAGGAAGCGGTCGCTTGCCTCACGGAAAAAGAAGAAAACTAAGACTATTCACCAACTGTTTGATGAATAAATGTACCAGCCCAAGGCCTCCGCTCTTTACCCGTCTAAACAAATTCGTACGACTGCACTTTTCCGAGTTGGACCTATACACAAATGTCGCGAACACCCTGTGCAATTTCTGCACACTGACCCTTGAACAGTACATCACTTGCATCACGTACTATAGCTTAGAAACAAAAAAAAAACCAGTTGCATACGGCAGCTCTCCCCCTACTCGCTTATATATAAGATAATGATTAGATATATATTAGATAATTTGCCCTGCACCTACTCTCTTTCAAGCTTGTTTCTTTTCGTTGCTGCTTCCAAGAGTCATCAGTACTTTTGTATAACTCCAGCGGAACTCCAAGATACTTTACTGGCGTTTCGGTCCACTTAATGCAAGCAAAACAATCAGGGGTTGAAGACCACGCTACATGCCAAAACCCCGGGCACTTTCCCCACTCTATGTGGCTGCCTGTAATTTAAGAGAAACATTGAGAAACTCTTAGTGATACTTCAATGCCTTCATAAGAGGTACTACATATAAAGCTACGTGACATATGCGTACGTACGTATATGTGACATATACGTACGTGACATTGTGTTGCCCATCACAGTGTACAGAGCGCGGTAAGCTGCAGGCAAGGGTCAGAACATACTTAAGCGAGGTAAAAAAATTCAAGCAGCTTCAAATGCAAAACCTTTCTTATTGAACTTACACACAGGAACACTACCAGTAAGAACCTCTTTTAGAGGAGCGAGGTTTGTATGTGCCATGGGGCTCCGACTGCTTAATCTATAACCAACCTGAAACTATTGACCACGTCTTTCTGCACTGTTTGGAGGGGGTATACTTTTGGGACGTCTTGCAGAGGACAATAAAAAAACAATTTCCGTTAGACCCTCATGGAATTAGGTACTTAGGAATAGACAATGAGGACGGATTACCATTTGATCTAACCATGATGATTGGCTTGCACAGTATATGGCGTTCACGAAAGGCTGGATTTTACTATGACCCGAATAGAAGACAAGCAAGTCAAGAAAGTACGGCCAGGTTTATCGAGGTAGAAAAAACAAAGGATGTGTTCCTTCATGGTTGGCTAGGGCAGAACCCTTGCTTACTATGAAGGAATTTTAAATCGCAATGTTGTTCATGCAGTGGTTGGCGGCAGATGTGTGCTTACATGTTTGTTGTGTCACGTAACATAATTATGTTGTCCCCGTTTGTGCGACGTACAACTGGAAATTGTGTCTCGGTGTCTCAGTAGCTTAGTTGGTAGAGCGCCGGGCGCTTATCGTCGCGGCCTGGGCGGTCCTAGGTTCGATTCCCGGCGACGGAACTTTTTCTTATAGTTTTTTCTTTCTCATCCGTTAGTCCATTTTGTCAACATCATATCCGTGACAGAAATACGTCATTGAAGTCTCGGTGGACCCCGGAATAAAACGCTTCCATGTTTTAAAAAAATTTAGGCAATGTGCGCAACCTTTGGGAGCGAGCAAAATCAATTACAAGAGGTTCACGTTTCTAAAACCGCGATATGAATATCAGACACGCCTTAGTTGGGCGACTCCGGATTATTTTGCCCACACGGTGTCCTTTAATGGTCTCATAATCAAAGGACATGGGTCTTTCTGCGTTTCGCCCCCGTTAAAATGCGGCCGTCATGACCTGTAATCGAGCCCACGCCCTCGAGCTTAGTAGCGGGCGACCGTAGCCGCTAAACTTCCGCGGCGGGTAAAATAAAACCGAATTATTTATGATCTGATAATAATACTATTGTATGTGCTGCGGGTTAATTATGATTAGAAATTTGGGCCCTATGTACTTTATGTTTATGGACCCTATGTACTAAAAGAGCTAAGGAGTAGCCGGCGCCTTATTCGTGCGCCAACATCTCCTTACGTCATGCGAATAAAAAACAAAATATCATCTAACGGAATATGTACATGCAGGAACATATTCTATTATTCATTCGTAAGATTCGTCGCGAAGCGCACGCACTTAAGAAGAACGATTTATTTATTTATTTGATTTGTATACATACAAGCACAAGGACACACAGAAAAGAGGGAGAGAGCAAGCTGGCAACTGCCACCAAGAGGGGCACAACGCCTGCCTGCTCTTTCGGGAGGAGGGAAGAGACAGAGGAAAGGAAGTTAGGAGGAGAAAAAGAGGAAAGGAGATAGGAAAGTGAAGAAAAAAATTGACGAAGACTTGGACAAAAATAGGTAAACACACACACAAAAAAAAAGGAACGCTTATAGACGGGTGGCCAGATCTGTTTGGTCCATAAAGGTCAGCAGAGCTCGATGGGCCTGGTCGCGTCGAGATACACAACCTCTCGGAAAGAGGTAATCGTCGATGGTCGCGCATTTAAGTCCGAGGAATTTATATTCCTTAATCAGCAAAGCCCGCTGCGTAGCAAACGCGGGACAGTGTATTATAAGATGCTCAAGTGTTTCACATGAGCCACAAGCTGCACACAACGGACTGTTCACACGTCCTTGACGGAATAAGCGTTCGCGCACCAATACTGAACCGACTCTTAGTTTATATAACAGTGCTCTGGAACGACGAGGCAAGCCACGACCACGAACACGGGGAGGAAACGATCCGTTCGCGACACGCTGGTCTGGGTGCTGCTTTAGGAGGTGGCGGCGTATAAGCAGACGAGCGTTGTCCATCATAGACGAAATTTCCCGGCAGTCACAGTCATCATGATTGCAAGATGAAGCGAGGCGATCAGCCTCTTCATGAGCACCAGATAAACGCATAAACTACTGTATTATTTAAGCACTTAAATTCACGCATTTGTTGTCCGGACAATTTAACCACACGTTTGTATAATCACACTGACGCCACTCAACGAAACACCCAATGCGTTCCCATAATAATTCTGCATGACTCCTTCCCGCGACCACTGCGAGCAACGGTATGCATTTCTGCGTCCTGCGAAGATCGCCGACATCGTCAATTCCTCAATCTGTACGCTTTCACATGTCTAACTCTAGCCAGACCAGCTTGCGTGGAAGTTGTTGCCTTTTGTTTTTTTAGGTGTGTAGTATCCGGCCAGGTTTTCTTTCGTAATGCACTGCTTATTAGTACTCCGCAATAGGCCACGCCGCATCGGAGCGAACGCTCAGCGTATGCGTTTTGCGCTTCAATTCCTGCTTGGTATGCAACACGTCATTTCTTTCAAGCTTCATAAAACACTTGCTTGAGAACTCGGAAAGGGTATCATCATCATCACCAGGTGCACGGGTGCTGACACCTAGATATAGATGATAGTCGTTGTGGAACCCAGCTGTAAATTCCAAGCATTCCAATAGATGCCTCCATAGCTCTTCTTTGACGCACCACAAGAGACCGTTTGACAAAACGCGAAACTACGCCTTTGTGCGCCGTGGCTGTCGCAGTCGATCGAATGATAAAGCAGCAAGAAATGAGGGACATTCGGGAAGTGCTGCGTACGGAAAAATTCAGTGCCTTTTCCAGGCGGTTTTACGGGTCCGAAAAGGTTCTGGTTAGTGTAGACCCCCAGGCAGCACACAACGTCGGGCCGATATTGGTTTTACGGCGGCTGTGCGCGGCCCCACCTCGGGCCAGCGTTGCCAGCCTGGCGCCGATATCGGCGGAGCCGCTGACTCTCGCCGGCAAAATTGGGCCGATTTTGCCGCCTTTCGGCCGATGTGGGGCTTTCACCGGCAACATCGGGCCAGGCTTCCCGGCGTACTGCCGTCTTTCCGCCGATATCGGCATAGCCGATTTCTTTCACCGGCAACATTGGGCCGTGTTTGCCGGCGTTTTGCTGTTTTCCGCCGATATCGGCTCAGCCGATGGCTTTCATCGGCAATATTGGGCCGAGTTAGCCGCCGTTTTGCCGTACTTTCGCCGACATCGGCCGAGCCGATGGTTTTCACCGGCAACAGCAGGCCGAGCATGCCGTCATTCTGCCGTGCTTCAGCTGACATCGGCGGAGCCGATGGCTTATCGACGATGTTGGAACTTTCTTGTCTCCCTTCAGACAGTTATACATGCCCTGTTGAGAACGTCCTCCTGCGTCGCGGTGCTCCAAAAGTCCTCGTCACCGACAGAGGTACGGCTTTTACGGCAGAGCTAACGCAAACCATGTTGAAATAGAGCCACACAAGTCACCGACGGACATCACCCGTAGGCGAATGGCCTCACCGAGCGGCTAAATGAAACCCTCGCCGACATGCTGGCAATGTACTGTACGTCGAACACATGACATCGGACGCAATAATATCTTCCGCACCTAACCTGAAGTTAACAAGGCAGTGTAAGAAACGGCGCACATATCACGCCGTTCAAAGTAGTTCACGGAGGCCCCTCAACGACGCTGGACGCCGTGTTGCCGGCCGTCAGTGACGAGAATAACCTCGACGTTGCGCTCTACCTTCAGCCCGCTGAAGAAGCCCGGCACCTCACCCGCCTAGGATACACTCGTAATGCAATAGAGCATTAGGCGCTTGAATATTTGTAGCTTAAGCTGCAGAATGCCGCTACATGAATTGCTGTACTAGCATAAATAACAAAGTTCAAATATTGTACCGTGCTAATGCCGCACGTACGACTCGGGGCGCGAAGTATCGCCGACTGAATAGCTTGCATTCTCTTATTAGTTTCTGCTATGACAATGACTGACAACTATCACTAGCACAGTCACTTTTCTACCAAAGAAGGTGGTCTTTAGAAGAATAACTGACTCAAATTAGATGGCCACTTCGTTGACCAGCTGTTCAACGCTATCAAAAAATGTTGAAACGTTATAACACATACCATTAACTTCATGGGCCAAATTCGAAGTACTTTTGTTTTGTAAATGTGTTTGCGACTGGTCGGCCGACTTGACTAATGTATCCAGCATCAAAATTCACCCAAACATTACCGCACGAATGCTTTTAGCGGAAGAAGTTTTATGTGAATACTAATTCTCTGCATAACTCGAGCCTGTCATCATATTTATAGCGCTATATCCTTTCAGCCGCTGAATGTGTGGCGAGTTTCCGATCTCTGTGTTTACACATATTTACTCACGCGCGTGTTTGGGTCAAGCGTAACAAGCGCATTTGCTTCAGTGATGTCACAATTTTACTTTATGAAAATAGTAAAAAGCTCAGCAAGGCGTGTTGCTGAGCAAGTTGGTTCATTGCTCGAGAAAAATAGGTACGGTGCAAAAAAGACCGGACGAAGTGAAGACACGTTTTGTCGTTTGAATATTTCCAAATCAACTAGCCCGCTGACCAACTTTAACGAACTGACAAACACGTGTTTGCCACGCGTCGGTCAGTTCGTATTTGCACTTCGTTGCCGTCCATTTTATGACATACATATCTTTTTCAAGTAAAAATCTCGCTCAACGATGGCTTCCCACGTGCTTTCAGAAACAGTCGCATAAAATTATTATTATGGCACGTGAAATACGATGAAAATGCGGCTCCAACGTGGTGTACGTTTCCATGTAGCGACATGTGGCAACAAGTGATGCATCGAAAATTCGACGAACGCCTTTCTCAAACGGCATGCCTAAAGTCCCTAGATTTTTAACAGGGAAAAATCTAGGGACTTTAGGCATGCCCATAGACATGCTGGGGGGATCGCACAGCACTGTGGTAGGCTGAGCCGTGCTTTCAAGAAGGGAGAATTCGACTTTTTTTTCGTCTTCTTCAACCTCTACTCCCCCCCCCCCACCCTCCCTCCCTTCCCCTCGTTCAGCGTCATTGTCGCGAAACTCGCTTGACAAGGCAGGGTAGGGTGGCCGTCCCGACGGAGGGACAATCGTAACTGCGGGAGCAAGTTTTTTTCACTCCGACCAGCAGAATTCTTCAAGAAGTGCGGTGTGTGGACATGTGTGGTGGAAAGTCAAAATCGTGCACGAGACGGATACGCGGCAGGATTCCGGCATTCTTTTCGGCAGAGATCACCGCAGCGAGAAACCAGGGGCCCACTGCTACCATGTTGAACTCGCTCACCTCATATTAGGCCACGTGTTCACTACTGTTACGTGTCATCAGATTTTTGTTCTCTTCTTATCGCGTATTTTCTATTGACCATCGTGTTTTGTGTATTCTGATATGGTGCGCTTGCATTTTTTATTCGCTCGTGTTTTTAGCGATCCAACGGGCACACGTGAGTGGTTTTTATGCACGATTCCTTTCTGTTACAATCTTACCTTTAGATTAGGAATGTGTGCGTGTCTATCTTGTTTAGACGTAGAGTTCATGGGATCTTGTGGTACCGCTCGCAATGTTTTTGGCGTCGCGTGCTGCAGTTTATCCACCTTTTTGGCCCTGAAGTTATCACTGAAAAATTGCAATTTCCGCTTATAGGATAACGCTAATTTAATTGCCAGTCATGTGTTGCGAATGCCTACCGTTCCTTGGTGAATTTAACAAAGGTCGGGGGGGGGTGCTCCTCTGCTCGTAATTAGCTCACGCGTTGCACAATCTTCTAGTCTAGTTGCCACTCTTAATCTCGCTTTTCCGGCAAGCCGCCTAACATTATCTTTCTTTTCTTCGGGTACGTCTTTAATCCTACTTTAATGCTGCCTTTGTTTACATCTCCAGAATTTTTTTCGTGATTCGGCACCGTCGTTACTGAAAAGCGCGATATCGTCCGCAAAACGCAAGTAGCTAAGATATTCTTCGTTAATCCTTATTCCTATTTTTGCGCGTTCTAGTTCTTTCAATATTTATAGTGAATGTACCGCGCATAACGTTGATGAGATTGTATATTTTCGCATAGGCGTGCGCACAGTGGGGCAGGGGGGCGGCCGACCCCGTAGTCACCTAAGAAGAGGTGGGCGCAAGGTCTGCCAAACACATTGACTTAATAGGGAGGGGGGGGGGGGGGGGCGCCACGATTAACCTCCCCCCCCCCTCTGAAGTGGAACCCTGCTCACGCCTATGATTTTGCGCCTGACCCCATTCTCGATTAGGATTGTCCTGCTTTTTTTGAGGAATACAGTGGCTGTGGGGTTGTTTTAGATGTTGGCTACGGTATCTATAAATGTTTAGATATTCCTTTATGGCATAATTATTCCGGAACTGCTGGCGTGTGCTCATACCTGTGAATAAATTTGTGTTTATCACCTTGCAAATGTGTTGCTCCCTAATTTCTCAGACGCATGCGTAGTTGGTGCAGCAGGCCTTTCATCAATTTAGTTGTGTTAGAGACAATATTGACTTTCGTCCTCGGCCTTGCACGGTTCGACAGAATTGTGGGTCTTAATCGCACACTAAGACATCAGTGGAGCAATCGTTCTAATTAGGCAGCATTTTTCGAATATGGCAGCAATGGTAGTCGATGAATGCCGTTGGGCCGCGAATAGTGTATTTTAGCGGTGCTGATTTACAGTACAGTAACCACAGTAATACCGAGCTGCCGTGGTCGGCACGCAGCCATTTTACTTTATAAGACGTGTATAAGCCTGCCTGATCAAGTTACTTTACGCATCGAGCAACTACCGCCGGTGTCCCCATATAAACTAGGTGCAGACCTCGACGGTACAGTACTACCGTACTTCACGCATGGTAAGCCACCACTACTAAACATAATAACGGGTGTAAACGGTCACGCCGGCGGCTACCCGACGTCGGTGGGGCCGACACCACGCCAGCATCGGCTAGCATACATAGGCCCAATGACGGCTTGCCATCATCGGCAGAATAACGGCATGCCCGTCTCGGACCGACGCTGGCTAGCCCACGTCGGCCCTAAGCCGGCAAACCTGCATCGGCACAACGGCGGCTAGCCCACGTCGGCCAGAAGCCGGCAAGCCCGCATCGGCCCAACGGTGGCTAGCCAACGTCGGGCCGGTGCGGGTGAAAGTAGCGCGAGCGTGATTTGCCGACGTGGGGCCAATATTGCTGCCGTCATTTGCCGGCGTTGCGCCAAGATCGGTCCAATGGCGTCGTGCTGCCTGGGCCCGTCTAGAATCTTCACGGCCTGACGTGCATTTGGAAAACGGTTGCTGCCATTTTTTTTGTTTTAGTAGCTGTTTCTTGAAACTGGCATTTTTTTTTTGTCCAATGTTGTGTAGTTTCTGCTTCCTTTGTTCGCGAGTGCAGGTGCAAATCGGCGAGCTCCACTGCGCGTCTCAAGACAGACCCCCGGATTCCGAAACGCAGCGGCCGAACGAAAAGTTTCACGGCTGCTGTCATTTAGAACAATTGTTTCTCAGCTTCAAATAGTATCACCGAGGAAATCGGGGCTCGCGCTCAAAGAGATAAACGTCGCTTAAAGTAAAATAGATAAAGGGGGTAGTCTACAGCAAAAAGCTTGACATGGTATGTGCTCTTCGTGAGACAGGGTTGGAGATAACAAAACTCCCAGAGTCCCTTACGCATTCGCCTACGACGAGTCGAAGGCGAGAGCCATCTTCTTCTTTTTCTTCGAAGTCGATGTAGTGATCGTTCCCCGCCCCCCTCCGAAAGCTTTCGGCACCTAAGGTGCACATGATTTTGCTTCGCCTCCGTGATCGGCCCACCTTTGACCAAGCGACAATGTCATCGTGACGTCATAACGGGACATCACGTTATATGACGCCATCGGGACGTCGTGATGGCGCCACGTTGACGTCACTAATTTTGGCAGTGTGCGAGACATCACGCGATGATTTTTCGCATCAGTCGTGTTGGCATCGACGCATCGGGACGCTGACGCCACTGCCGACGCCCGCCGTCAATTTTCCCGTTTGATGAGGCATATAAGGCTTTCGCTTTAAAAATGGTGTTCCTGCACATGCACATGCGCTAGCTGTGCTAGCACGAGTACCATCGTAGTCTCATAAGCGGGCTTGTCCTTCGAGAGCGGTATACTTAAGTTGGTTTATTTTATTTTCAGCGGTACTGTCAGTCTCCACCACGAGGAGTAACAGAAAGAGTTACTACTTACGACAGTTTCCACGAAACGAGACAAGCTGCCGCGTATACTGCCGAATGAGTAAGATGTGTTCTTACAGCTACCTGTACTTCAGCTCAATAATGCACTTGAAAGCGAAAAAAAAGCGCGCACATATACCTATAATATACCTATAACCATAGAACTAACACGAAATTGTTTCAGATTTTTTTTGTACAATCGTCAACTGGAATCCTTTAAGGCAAGCGATCCTTATAAGGAAAAAAAGACGGATGCTAGATATCAAACATATATTCTTTGAATAGGAAATGGCAGATTCATAAAGAGCTCGACGTTATCAGTTGTTGTTTCCCCCTTCTCCCCTGAAGCTTCCTGCAACTCACGTGTTGTCGCACGACCTCCGCGATCGGCCAACCCTTGACCAAGCGACGCGCCGTGGATGACGTCATCATCTGACCTCACAATGACGAAACAAATTTCTGCGATATGTGCTTGCGTTCATTTATGCATGCAGCATGTATACTGCACGATTGCAAACGTATTTTCATTTTCTTTCTTGGAGAAAATGGGATGATGGGGTAAAGAGAATTCACAGTCGGGCTTTCATGTTTCCACGTATATTTTTTCTCTGTATTTCTCTTTCTTTTCTCTTTCTCTTTCTTCCTGTCACTGCGTATCTGGCGTGGTGAAATTGGAATATATCCTGTTCGTTTACTCCGATGAAATGCACATAATAATAATAATAATAATAATAATAATAATAATAATAATAATAATAATAATAATAATAATAATAATAATAATAATAATAATAATAATAATAGTCATAATAATGAGGTAGTGATAAAAGCTTTCATCTGCAGAAAATTGTTGCGGCGTCTGCCTGACCATTTCTGAGAAATGCGTGTGCTTGTGCAAATGAAATATACGCTATCCAGGAAGGCTGAGATGCTGGATACGACGCAGAAAGGACGGCAAACACACACTCTTTTCTTGCCAGCCTACAGGCCAGGCCACAGTGAAAAATTGACCTCACTGATCTTTTCTTTTTTTCTTTTTTTCGTATTTGATGAAACGCAAGTACGTCGGGCAATTCGCGAGACAAAGCGGCCATTCGTGCCTTGTAACGCAAAATTGGGCTTGCTCGTCTGAGACAAAGAAAACGTTTAAAAGAACAGTAAAAAATTTTGCTTGCTATGGTTTTGTTTGTTGGCCGAGCAACAGAATGACTGCGTTAGGTTCGCAGAAGCTTGCGTACTTTGTTTTGTGGTACACAAATCAGTCCGGACAAAGCTTTCCGTGTTATCTTCCGGTGTTGTTTGAAGGACGTCGTGCTAATTGTTACCGGAGCGAATCACATGCGGTTCGCCTTGATAATGAGTATCACATAACAGCGAAATGTTTTGTAAAATAATAAATACATTCGTTGGATAGTCCTACGAGCTTTCGTGATAGTTACAACTTTTACACAAAAGGGCCTTTACAGCATTTTGCGGACTCTGAGTCCTGATGTGTACCTTTGTGCCATTGCAGAAGTGCTTTCCAAGTGCAACATGCTCAGTACGTGGTTTTTCTGCATACATGTTAATGTTTCATATTTATATTGCACTAGGTTTCCTGGCGTCGGTTTATGTGCTAAGTGAACACGAACACGTACTAATATAATTGTTGGGGTTTTTACATCCCAAAACCACGATATAATTATGATGGACCCCGTAGTGGAGGGTTCCGGAAATGGTCGAAATTTCCGGAGTCCTCCACTACGGCGTCTCTCATAACCATATCGTGATTTTGGGACGTTAAACCCTAGATATTATTATTAGGGTTCCGGAAATTTCGGCCATTTGGTGTTCTTTGACGTGCTCTTAAATGTAAGTACACGGGTCTCCAGCATTTCGCCGCCATCGAGACGTGGCCGCCGCGGCCGGGATTCGCTCCCGCGACCTTCGTGTTAGCAGTCGCGCGCCATAACCACTAGGCCACTGTGGCGGGTAAAGTGAGCATGTAATATCAGATAACTTACATTACGAAAACCTACGCAAACACTCCCCATGTAGAACAAAGAAACAAAGGACAATGCTTAACACTTCCTCCACCACTTTATTCATTTTTTTTTTTGCATGTGACTTGCACTGTGCAGCCTTACGTGTTTGCTTTCTAGCCGTCCAGTATTGATTCTCATTACTAAAATGTGGTTTGTTTAAGCGATATTAGAGAGTTTGAGAATCGGGGCCCCAAGGAGCTTGGAGACCCAAGAAGCTTGCGAGCAGCCAGGGCGCATGTGCAGAACCCACGCCTCTCTTGGGCTCTTGGCCCAGCGTTGGCCCAAGACACAAAAATCGAAAACTATCGTGGATCCCCACGGCATCTTGGGTCACCAGCGAGACGACGCAGGCGCCGCGCGGGCCACGACACAGTGTGGCCCGCGTCTCGCACGATTTTAATTTCGCCACGTGCCGCGCCCCGTGCATTTGACCCAACGCCGCTTGCGTTTGGCCCAATTCTCAAACTCTGCTGCTCCTCCGAACGCAAGAGCAGCCTACCCAACGCAGCTTGGGGACCCAGCCTCTTGGGTCCCCAATTCTCCAACTCTCTATTCATAACATGGTATCGTCCCGCTGCTAAGTTCGATGAGGCTACTTCGATTTCCGCTCATGGCGGCTGCATTTTGATGGGAACACAATGCAAGAACACCCGTGTACTTACGTGCACTGTAGCGAAGCCTTGGAACTATACAGTGGGTCGTCCTACCCAGCACCTCCACCAAATTGTAAAGACGTTTATTGGCGGGCACTCTGCGACCATGCACGGCAGCCACAGTCAAGGCGGGGGCCGACTCTCTGCACGAGCTGCGTTATCTCCGAAAGGAGACGAACAGGGCGATCCACTAGAAGGTGATGGAGAAGGCCACCCACTGTAGAGTTCCAAGGCTTCGCTACAGGGCCCATAAATGTACACCAGGTGGACAGGAATATTCATGAGTCCTGCACTACGGTGTGCCACATGATGATTATGTGATTTTGGCGCGTAAAATCCTTGAACTGACTTGTTTTTCGATAACATGGAAGTGGCACGCTTTTGAAAAGGAGAATGCAATGTTTAACCTAATCCCGCAAAATGTCGCTCGTATTTCCGACTAGTAACCTACATATGTCTTTAGCAATATGAAGCAAATGGTCGTCTGGTGAAGAACGATTGGGAGTCAGTGTTTCTGATGGGTTCCCCGATGTGTTCCTCCTGTTTACGACGTCGAGAATATGCTGTATTCGTGTAACCAGGGAGGTAGGCTGTGGGAGAGGCGCCAGGCAAATCACATGAAATATTCGCATGAAGAGAGAATTTCTATCTTGGACATATATCCTAATATAGCCAGATACTCTCCAGATTATCTTAAGAGAGATAGCTAGGTGGCCGACACCTTAGAAAATTCCAGGGGACAGAAAAGAAAGAATGAAAGAAAGAAAAAGAGAGAAAGAGAGAAAGAAAGAACGAAAAAGAAAGAAAGAAAGAAAGAAAGAAAGAAAGAAAGAAAGAAAGAAAGAAAGAAAGAAAGAAAGAAAGAAAGAAAGAAAGAAAGAAAGAAAGAAAGAAAGAAAGAAAGAAAGAAAGAAAGGCTATACGTGACTGAGGTAAAGAAATAATTGTTGCGGTTAATGCTTCGCATTAGGCTCATTCAATGCATTGTTAGTCGGTCCTTTATTTTTTTCACTTTGGAAGCTACGTTAAGGCACAAGTCATCGACTGCTGCAGCATTTGTCAAAATAATAAGGAGGCTTCAAGAAAGAGAATTAACAAAATACCATACCTATGCCTGCATTAACGTTTGTCTTTTAAAATGGGAGAATAAGCAGCACACGCAACAATTAGAGACGGCAAAGAATTTTGAAGGCATCTGCTGTCCTTCGCCGATATAAGAGAAAACTATAACGACACGACTTTCATTGTTCAATGAAATTACGCCACCACCGTGCGATTTCCGACTCCACCACTCACAGAACACGTTATCTCTTACTTTTACCCCTTCTTTGTGCCTGTATGTGCGTTATTGGCCTCCGTATTGAAAAGAACACACTTCTTGCGTAACACCGTGGCTGTCTTCAGTGTAATTTTTATTGTTTTTTTATTGTTCTTTCTCTGTTGGCGCTAAGGGGGTGTGACGAAGACAGCCGGTGAGTTATCGGCCGAGCTCAGCCTTATTTGGCTCTTTTACTAAAACGGTACCAACGTGTCCCACTTTGCCTATTTTTTAATCTCAAAAGAACAAAAGTTTCGCAATGCCTCGAGAGATGAAGAAAAAAAAAATCTCTGATGCTACCAATAAGCCATTGAGCACAGCGCCAAAACGACGTCGGTGATAGTTTCGTCACTCGTGATCTTTACTGCGCTGTTGTGCCTGCGGCTTCTTCGTTTTTCTTCGTAAGTCTTCTTTTTGTTTTGTTTTTTCCGGTCGGTGAAATAATTGTTTTCCGTTGTGTCTGACACTTCCATCTTCTTATTATCGAACTTTTTTTTTTCAGTACTAACTAAATAAGAAGTTCTCTATTTAGTCCCATTTCTCCATTCACTAAATAGGACCTTTGGGGAATGCAGGCAAAAAGTTAGATTTTCTCAGAATCCTTTTGTGAGCTTCTAGGAAGCCAGACGTAGTGTCTCCAAGGGCCGAATCGTATTAAAATAATCTAAATCCGTTTAAAGTGAAAAGCCACTTTTTGCATTTTTCGAGGCATGAGCAGATAAAGCGCTAAAGAAAAGGCGACGATGACGTCAAATATTCCATTCAATCTGCCTATCGGCTTGCGCCGTCCGAGTTTCTTTAGGCTACTTACCGAACTAAGAGAGCGGTGAAATGAGCTTTACTAATTGAGTTTTCTGACTTTGAAGGAACCTTCAGTCCAGGACGATTGCGGCTTTGGCTGCCGAGCTAGTCCGCTCGACCAAATGGTGCTTGTCGTCCAAGCTGAAACACCATAGAGCAAGGTATCAGGCAGTTTTAGGGAGACCCAGAGCCTAGCGCATGCGCTATCGCCTTAGGCTGTCACCAGTGCACATGCGCAAAAAGATGACTACTGCTTGGGTTACCATTTCGGCCTCTATTTTTCTAAAATAGCGCTGGTGTGTCTAAATTGCGCTCAGCGCTCTCTAGCACTTACCCATGGACAGTGCTGGGCAGTATCGAAGATACATGTATCTTAGATACTATCTTAGATACTCTTTGGGTATCTTGTATCTGTATCACGATACATCTCGCAAGACGAGTATCTGTATATGTATTTCCGATACATTCGATAATGTATCGTGTATCTTAAGGTACAAGATACTGCCATCACAACACATCCATGCGCAACAACAATCGCTAGCCAAACTCCACTCCTCAAGCTGGCGCCACTAAGCCATCTGAATAAAACTAAGGGCTTTGAAGTAATTTTAATCTTTCCGCCAGAGTCCTCAAGTGAGCGCAGAAGATGAGCTGAGTCACGTACACTTTGCCAAGGCGATTTTGAAAGCAAATAAGTAATTATGTGGGCGTGCCTTGAGTATGCAGTACAAAACATTCCGCTTACACCTTAGTAAAATAGCGAAATTAAGTTCGCGATTTACAAGGAGCCATCTTAAAGATGTTACGAAGGGGATTCGATAAACGTTGTTTATCCGTTTTTCTCATGAGCGTCCCAACGAGCCGTTTCAGGCAAGTTTCCATAAGCACTGAATTTTCTATTGTCTCACCTTAGCAAGTGAGTTGACGATATTTCATGCTTAATTGGCATAGCTATCAAGGGCGCCGTGTGTATTGTGTTTCTGTACTCATTCGATGTGAATGTTTGACACGGAACCGCCTCTCTATTTTACCTATATTTGTTTTGCTGTTTTCGGCCTTCCTAATTTTTTTTTTTTTACCGCTCGCGTTTAGCAGCCGCTAGTAGAGGCCGAGGCTTGGCGGAATAAAGATGGTTGCTGATCTGTCTTGGCCTCGTCCCTGAGGGGTTTCTGGCCCAGCCGCAGCCACGAAAACCCACAACTATTACTAATCGCCACGTAATCGGAGCTATGCGTGACAAGAGCGCAAATAGCGGCAGTGTCCTGCGACGCGTTGTGCAACTGTACTATACGTGTGAGACGTTTCTGGGTTGCACATATTCTCTCGTTGAAGAAAAATCCCTAAAGGATTGCATCTCAGTGAATATACCAACAAACAATCATTTACGCCAGCAAATAAGTAGAATACGAAAAGTAATTGCAAGTTTACGTCCTCTACGTATACAGCCGGGGTCTCAAACTCACCTTATAGCCAGCGGGCCGCAGTCACTAAATGCAGCCCCGCAAGGGCCAGGGCAGGGAAGTCAAGGTTGAAGGGGGGGGGGAGAAGTGGCTTGAACAAGATGACAGCAGCTAACGTTGCCATTTGAAGATAAGCCTTTCCCATATCTCCTATATTATGCCATTTCTGAATTGGATTTGGAGTCATGATTCGAGCAACATCAAAAATTACACCATCTCCCGCTAAAGGGGACCATGAGGCGATGCGAAGCCGGAGCACTTGCGCGATCGCGTTCCGTTGGCGATCGTTGGGCATGCTACCGACCTCGCGTCGTGGAACGCGAAGAGGGATGCTACGCGCGTCGTACCTTCCATCTAACCTGGCCGTTAATTCTCACAGGGCGAGCGGGGAACGCGGTCGACAGGCGGGCGAGAGGGGGGCAGCGTAGGAGAGGAGAGAGAAGGGGAGGGGACGCGCATGCTCTCGAGCTCACCGCGGCGTTGCGCGGGAGAGAATTTCGGCATGTCTAGCCCGCGTTTCAGAGGAAGAGTGGAAAGGGGTATGGGAGAGGGGGAGGGGAGAGGGGTAGGGGAGAAGGAGAGGGGGAGGGAAAGTGGAGATGGGAAGGGGAGAGGGAAAGTGGAGAGGAGGTGTGTGGAGAGGGTATGCGCATGCACAGTAAGGGTGGTCACGCCGCACACCACCACCACCACCACCACCACCGGATTGAGCTCCGCCTTAAGATACTTCGCATCTAATACCCATCTACAGAATGACTGATATCTGGACGCGGATTCTGAAATGTAGAGTTTTTGTTCCACGGTTATGTTTCAATACATGGTGGCCCCATGTCCTCGCGAAAAGAATGCTTGAGACAAGTCATGTCGGCGTAGCTCGTGCACGTACTTCTTAAGAAAATAAAAACAAATGGGACGAAGACGGTCGTATGTGCGGGCCGGGCCGCTAGTGAGAGGTTCGCAGGCCGCGTGTTTGAGACCCCTGGTATACATAATGCGCAAAAAAAAAACAAAAAAAAACAAGACAAAACAAACGTCACTATGAGCGTTGTTGCTGATGTACACCTGTCCGGTGATCCGGTATTGCGCAAACGGTCTTTTATGGACAAAGTAAGAGTCCGCACCAGTATTTGCGCCGTCGTGCGAAGGCATCCGGTTAAAGTCCTTGTGATTAGGTGGCAACCCGCTACCTGGTCGGCAAGCTTGGCAGCGACTCCCATCAATTGCAATAACGACAAGGAAGAACCGCTGTCAGCCAAGTGTATACAGAGCTGTCCTGTTAGGAAGGTAAAACCAGCCCCAATAATTTGTTTCGGAAGGAAACTAACGCACTTTGAGAATGAAGGGCAAAACGTGATATACTAACAGACATTTCACTCATATGAAACAAACTTGATCACAGTTAAGAAATATTCAAGCTGACATTTTCATGCATAGGCGTTTGCTGCGACATTATATGGATCTATTATAACAAATCTGCGAATGTGTCGAAGTATCTTAAGATACAATTGCCAAGTATTGTATCGGATACAATTATTGCGACGGTATCTTGTATCTGTATCTCAAATACTTCTTGCCTGAGTATCTTGTATCGTATCACGATACAATTTCGAAGTATCTTTGCCCAGCCCTGCCCATGGAGATCTGAGGGCGATTCTCTCGCGTTTAGGTTTACGAGTGTTATTGTAAAACTTTCACAGTGCACTGACGCAATCCCAATGGACACCTACAAACACAGGGCCTGGATTTTCGATTCTAAAACTTTCTATTAAAGATGTGATTGGGTGGTGGGAATGCATAATATATCCAAGAAATGTAAGCAAAAACAGGAACATACAGAGGATCGGGGGGAAGGGCGGGATGGGGCTTCTTCCCGCCAATCACACCGGAAACAGGACCGGGTTTAATGGCGAAACATTAGAAAGGCTTTTGCCCTGCACTGGGCGTGGTCAGGCTGATTATCCCATGTAGCTCCCCCCCCCCCCTTACCCTGAATGTCGCCCTTTAGCGAGGTCCGGCCGATGCCCTTCATTAAGGACAAGCTACCGGAGAGCAGTTTTCAATACTATTCTCGCCTGAAAGAGATTCCCCGGTGTCAACCACTCGCTCACATAGAAGAGGATTCCGCTTGCCCACAACGGAGGCGGTATGAATACATCTCCATACAAACATACTTCCTGTCCTAGTAATGGTGTTCAAAAATTACGCTCGAACATCTGCCTAACGTCACGACGTCCCGACTGCAGTAACACGGGGAATTCGTTCCGTACAACGTGCTATGCACGCAGTGTTAGTGTTAAAAGCTCGCACCAGACAACAAACAGATCCACGGCACAATGGGAGGACACCCTGCTCATTCCGGACCGAGCTTGCCTTCGGCGTGATGTAATGATGACGTTGTTCACTATTGATGTTAAATATGGAAAGATGACACCAAAAGAATAAATTAGGTTTCCATTTATGTTGAGTCTGTAATGGGCAAATGATGCAACAACGGAATCCTCGGCTACTGCATGCGGTGAATAGAAGCAGGGAATAGATGTATAGAATCTATGTCGTTAAAGAAACAAGCCACAATAAACGACTTCGTGGAGTGGCTTTTTCCTGCAAATCGTCAGTTTATTCTGTCCTCACCTCGGAAGGGACCTTCTATGCCTACTAGCATTGAAAAGCTTCAACAGGTAATCACAGGGGTGGTCGCATGTGGGCCGGCAACCCACATCACTGGGAGTTCTCGGTGTCACGTGCCTCACCTCGCATAGAAATGCCCCTAAGCGCAGGTGAAGCGAATGAGCTCTCGTAGCTGGGCGGCGCTGTCAATCGACGCATCGCAAAAAAAAAAAAAAAGGCTGACCTCGCAAGCGCGCCGCGAACGAGCGAAGCAGACGGGGCTACCAGCGTCTAACTCTTCAGAGTTCCACGCAAGCGCCCTTTTACAACGGAAATTGAGAATAATCGCTGGGCACTTAACCGCTTGACACGCTGTGTACACAACTGTGTGCACCACTTGTTTTTGTTATGTTAGTTGTATCGACTAGCGGCTAAGAAAGAGCTAGATACATTGAGATTTGCATGAATTGAACCTCCTGCATAATAAATTTGCCTTCATTTGACTTGATTTTGCGGTGTACTGTTGCATATACGATTACTTTGCTGAAGACACTACCGCGTTCGACGAGCCGTTCGACGTGCCGCTACCCGCGACCCACGTCTAAACTACAAATTTTCTTTGCTCAAAATTAACATAACCGAAAACGAATTCGCACTATATTTCTAGTCAGAAGTTTGATTCTATTTGTGCGAAAACAAGGCATGAATGACTTCAGAATAACTAGATGTTTAAATGGACACTAAAAAGAAACAATGAATCGGTTTAGATTGATAAAGTGTGCTCGGAGAACTCTTGTGTAGTTTATTTCACCACCATAGGTTTATTATTACAGGAGAAAACCAAGTTCAAAGTTTCATTTTTAAATTTCACGCCGGACTTTGTAATTCGTGACGTAAGAGATATCAAAGAGCATTTATAGTATTTTGGCGCCACTGGCTCGACGAAATTTCCACAAACTCGTTATGTCAAGTCTCTGGCTCTCTCAGACGACAATGTACTTCGATTTAACCGATTAGGAACTACGTAGGCCCAAGCAGGCGACGTCAAAAATATGTGACGTCACGGCAAATGGTACGGGAATTCAAAGGTGGCGTCGCCACCTGTATTTTCTTTTTGCGCGTTTTTTCGCTTATTAAGCGTCTTCTCGCAGCAAGCGTGGTGGTTTTGGTATCGTGGAAGACTACTTTACTAATGTGAGCAAAATCGTTTTGCTCTTTAGTGTCCCTTTAATTACAATTTATTTGGGAATAATTACTATAACGCACAAAAATATGCGTATTATGACATTATTATTTTTTTTTTGCAATAGAATATCGAGTACCTTGAAATAACGCTGCATCGATTTGACGCATTTACAGATACTTCTTTATAGGTGGCGGCTGAAAGGGTTAAAGGGCCCCTAAACCACTCCGAGTTCAAAGACGTGGGAGGGGTTTCCTCGCCTTCACGACCTTTCCTACAGGTGCTATCTGCTTCTCGCCGCTTGTTTCTTCATAAAACACGTGTCAAAAGGTCAGCACTGAGCGGGAGTCGATCAGGATTTCGCGATTTAAGGCTGCAGGCTACTATATCCGCTTGCGCAGTCGAAAACACGAAAAATGAAGTGAAATCAGTTGATCGCGCACGATAGCCACGCAAGGCAAGGCAGAACGGGTGTGCGACTGCATGGTTGTAGCAGGGTAGGAGACAATTCGATATTGACATGTCACGTATATGGACCAATCGAGAGCTTATTTCCTCATGACATCACGTGAACAGACCGCTGGCGTCACAAATTGTACCGAAGAGACGAGAAACGGCAGGAGAGAATAACTCTCGTTCTTTCTATTTTCATTCGTAGTTTAGGGGCCCTTTAAGTTTATTCGCTATTCGCACAAAATAAAAAAAAATTGAGGAGCCCTTGCCGTATCAGCAAAATGGGGGCAAGCGTGTGCGTGCCTGACGTACCATCTTTCTTTCTTTCTTTCTTTCTTTGTTTCTTTCTTTCTTTCTTTATATACCTTGGCGTAATGCTCCGTATTAACTTTTTCCTTCTTGCACGCCGGAAATTTGACATTGAACCACGCGCTTAGCAGCGCTACACTTCAGTTGCTACACCAAACAAGGACGGTCGCGCGTTTACATCGAGGCAACCATGAAATGTGGCAACGCGAAATGACAAATGCCCTCGATAAAAGATCAGATTGCCATATCAGAAACGGCAGACCGCCGACAAGCGCACGATTGAGAGAGCATTCAATTATCGGAAAACAATGTATACAAATAGGCAGGTGAACTTCGCACCTTCGAGGGCCGCATTTCTGCACAGTCGCCGGCGCCGTGTTTTTCTGCGTACGACGGCGCCACCGAAATCGGCGAGTTATAACAAGGTTCGCTTGAAAAAGCGAACGTCCGGCCACTTTTCGCTCCTATACGCACCGGGTGCATTATGTATACGACGTGACACTCGAAATGCTCCAGCTAATGAAGGAGCTAGCTGAGCGCTCAATCGATCGACCCCGTTGGTCGCATACGCGTGGTCGCTCCTATGCAAATGTATAACATGCGTACGCGAGGAGAGCGCGTGGCCACAGCGATGCGGCGTGCCAGCTGGCGAGGCAAAACTTCTGGCTGCGAGGATGAGGTGAAGCAACGAGAGCATACACTCTCCTCGCTCCTTGTTATCGGCTTGAGCTCCCGCACCATTCTCCGCGGTCTTCGCATTATTAGCGGCAGCACCAGAGCACGGACCGCGCTTGCGATAGCGGCTCGGCAATGACCCCTTCAGCTCGCCACAAGTGAAGGAGGTAGCCCTCAATGCAGGAGTCTCGAGTGTTTACGCCAATAAAAACTGTGAGCGCGTATACTATGTAATACGCGTGGGCGGAGAAGGGTGTTCCGTGAGGTATGCACTCTGTATGAATGTTTAATCGTCCGAGTGTATCAGCCGGAATGGACGCGCGGCCCTTCTGAGTTAGGCTAATCGCGCGAAGACTCATTACCAACGGCGGAGGTTGAAAATGAACACCGCGCTGGTATGTTTTTAAGAAGAGGAGAAAGAAGCCACCGTGGAACGATCGCGTTTAATGAGCCGCTAGTGTGTCTTGTGCGGTGACTCGACTACCAATATGATTGCGGTGACACGGGAACCAATATGACTCGGCTTATTAGTGGTAAGAACAGTTATGACCCATGAAAAATTGGCAAGGTCATGTTGTTTCGTTATTGTTCTCTTTCTTTCTTTCTTTTTTTTTTGAGAACAGCAACCTAACGTGGTACCCCGGTACGGGATAAAACAAACGATTTTCTCTATGCTAAGAGTTACATAGGTGTAAAACCATAAGTGAAATTGTGATGTGCGCATCGCACGGTCATTCTTTATTGTGGACCGCACGGCAGTGCCCGGCAGCGAGGGGCAGCGTGCTGATCGGGACACGACGATATCAGTTTATCTGATATTTTTCCTGTGTGCTTGATTCATGCGCGTCGACTGTGGTAACTGAAAAGCTACACGGTGGTTCATACGAAGGGCCAGCTATCGAAGTGGAGTAGAAATTCAGCCTTATTAGTTGGACACTCTGTAACTAAAACGAAAAACAAAACGTGCACTGAAGGTGGACATGACACATGTGTGCACTTAAAATTATTCCTTAGTATGTGTGCACAATGTCAGACACATTTATGTTGAGGAAGTTGTTATAGGAGGCCGAAGAGAGAGCACTGCAAGCGAAGTATTTAACCTTTAACTATGTTTACGAAGTGGAATTTGAAGCGACCGTATTCTTTGTGTATAAGAGTGGCGATGGAATAAGAGATGGTGATTAACAGACACAATTTTAAATCGAAGATTGCATAACAGATATGCAACGAGCACAGAATTGCGCAATATGGTGCTAGTTCGGGAATTCGGCACCTTGGGTGAACTCGGCACACAACCTTTGGGTGAGAACCTTGGCTAGCTAGTACCTCCACCAGCTACACAGTCTTCAGCTTAGGCCCGAGATGCGGCCAGAGCTCAAGGCATTGTCGAATGAGGACGACTCTCCGAAGCCTCTTCTGGACAATAAGAACATTTGTTCTATCTCAACAATACAATCTCGCGAGCAATACATCATATTCTCATAACATGTCATATTGTCACTCATTCTTAAAATGACGCCTGAGGTGTTCAAATTCTGTCAACGACCTAACTAATTAAAATACTAAAGCAAGCTAGTTTTTTACTGCCATTACGGTTCACGATTTTTGGAAGCGCAATAGGACGGGGCACATCAAGAAAGGCAGAGGACAAACACCGAACTTCAACTGAACTTTACTACGGAGTTATACTCAAGAAAAAGAAATAATTGTCGCCGCACACGTTATCAAGCATAATCATCACACTACCAACTAAGTAAACGCATGCGAGAAGGGTGCGGGTGTTCCGAGCTATGTTCCATAATAGCGTTGTCAATAGTTCGATCTCTATGCAGGCACATGCATGCTGATCAGCGTCATCCTTCGTCTTATCCGCTCGTGCCGTCGTTCCGTCATGGATGACCTTTTATCATTGATTCGCCTTCTTTACCACTTGACAAGATCATGCCGAGGCAGAGTCAGAATAAAAACTTTAAATTAGAAGTCTGGTAATATTACAAATATATGGTGTGTAGAAGGAGGGCCCACAGTCAGAGTCAAGGAACCTGGGCATATTGCCTTATTCACGAGCTTCGTCTAAGCTGATACAAACTGTTCCATCGTCAGAAGGCAGCAAGATTTGTTACTTTAGCTAGGCAAATTAAACTGCGTACAAACGTGCAGGATCGGACAACCGATACGCTGCCGTCGTGATCTGCACTGATGAGCAACAACTTTTCAAGCAATGAATTGAGATCTTTTGCGTTTATATATATATGTGAGAAAGAGTGCAGCATTAAGGCGCTGTTTTACAAATTCGTACTGGCATTCGGAACACATTAGCATTGATACATTGCGCCAGTCCTTACCATCGCAGAGAAGGCATGGCGGTAAATATAACAAAATTATACTTGTAAAGACGTATATTGGACGGAACTCGGCGACGACGCAGAAAGGCGACGGTCAAGGCGGAGCACGGACTCCCACCACGAGCGGCATTCTCTCAGAAAGGAGCCGAAAAGGACGACCCACTAGAAGGCCCTAGAGAGGACGACCCATTACAGAGTTCTCAGGCTTCCCTACATACTCAACGTCTGAACGGCGTCATTTTATTAACTTATTCGAATCCTTCGCACTTATATTTCAGAATCGATGCCGCCAATTTTGCAAAGTACTCTCTTGTCATCGTAATGAGATGGTACAGCTTAACTTTGTTTAGATACATACTTATCAGCAGTGCTATTCGCAGCAATCCCACTTCAGAAATAGAGTGATCACATAATAACAGGTAGTGCTGCGTCATGCACTGCGATGAACGTGCGCTATGCTGGGGAACGGACCTGCAATGCAAAGGCCATAGCATTATCTAATGGCCCATCATTATATAGAGAGAAATGCGCTGCGGTCGGTGGAAAAGGGGGGGGGGGGGTTGTATCACCAGTCCAGTCGGAGATGTAAAAGCGAACAAACCCGACAAATAATAATTTTTTAGAAGGTTGGATGAAAGCGCACAGGCTTGTATGACGAGCGATCTTCGAACAGCGGTCGTTATGCCTCCGTAAATTCCGATATCCACAAAATAAAATGAAAAAAAAAAAAGATAGTGGTGGTCACCCCCACCCCATTTTTATTTTCTTGAAGTTGAGAGCAAGCAGAGTGAGAATATTTAGGTCGATAGAGCTTGCTACAGTCTTGTGATTTTGATTTCCTGAAGCACGAATGGCGCAGTTTCCGACAGTACACGCACGGCAACTCGGAAAAATGAGTAGCGATGCTGAAATCGGAGCAGCGAATGTCGAGACTCGAGATTACTTCGATTTTGCTGCCTAAGCCTAAATTATTCAACGTGCAGCCGTTATTCCCACCTTATTTTTCTTTTCTTTTCTTGGCTGAGCAACTTATTTATATGTGATCGATATTCCCTCGTGATAAATTCTCGAACAGAGTGAGATCTGGCCATTCCATTGCCGCAATTTCTGTGTCGGCCCACATAATTCGTTTCCACCTTTGCGGCCACGGTAAAGATAGTGCTAGGCTCTCACTTTTTTTTTTTTCAACACCTTCTCATTGCAGCGCGATGTGCTTTTGCAGCGCGGTGCACTGCTGTAGCGTCCGAAGCCTTGCAGATCCGTGTAGACTGCAGGACGTATTAATATTCATTAAAGCGAAAGCCTTAGATACCTCATCAAACGCGAAAATTGACCTGCGTCCCGCATCGACCTCCCCTCGAGTAATGCAAAAAATCATCATCACGTGATGACGTCACCATATGACGCCATCATGACGTCACAAATCGTCAGAATTTGTGACGTCACAAATCCTGGCGTCAGAATTGTGACGTCACAATTCTGCTGCATATGGACACGGCAGCAAATGGACAGGGCACGACGATGCCAGCAAGCAAAGGGGTCAAGACAATGCACGCGGCGACAGCAGACGACGATGCACCACTGACAAGCCGAGACCCTAACGGGCTTCGCACCTAAAAAAGAGGTGATTACGAGATTATTTAAAGTCTGTCTCTAAGCCCGGTTCTTCTAAAAGGTGCTACAGAGTTTTCAACGCCTTCTTCGCTGAGGAAGGTCTCGGCCAGTGTCCCAGGACCCTTTGTTCCGGCAAAGGCCGATTGTACCATATGTCCAACGCATTCGAGAGCTATTTTCTGCGCCCACTAAAATGGACACCCTCCCAGAGATGAGGGACAATCGTTACTTCGCAGCTACCATTATCACACGTAGATTGCTTGACCATTCACATCCGAAATGAAAAGGCTTTAGTAACGCTAAGCCACAAGCGGCGCTCATGACGCTAAGACAAGGCTAAGCCATAGACAGCTCGGAAGCGTCTCCTCAGCCCGAGACATAGCTAGCATTTCCGCACGCGCTCGGAGCTTCTGAAGAAAATGCCGAAATCAATTGTGCTGTTTCTTTTTTTGTCAAGACCTGTGACTTGTGTGCATGGTGGTACACCCGGCATGCATTCTAGAAGCCAGCACTGGGACGTCAAGTTATAACTACAATGGACGTCACGTGCTTGAACCATACACATAACGAACTATGACAAACAACTGCTGTGTTTGAAGACATGTAGTGTCCTTCACAAAGGTTAAAAATGCCTGCTAGCGTGGCAAGGGCCTAGCCAGAATATATTTTTGCTTTGGTGGTAGGGTCCGAACATCCTTTATGTAAGTTTGTGCATGTGTTTGTATGTTTGCATGCATACATACAGATAGAAAATACAAACAAGTCGTGTGGGAGGAAGGGAGGGTTAGAAATGAACCCCCCCCCCCCTTCCAACCGCTTCCCTCTGACTAAGACAATGTTAGTTGCGTGGGTAACACATGTAGCGTTTATCCGCGGAGAAGGTACCTGTAGCATATTTCCAGGACCCTGATTATCGCTGGCGTATTTTCAGTGCAGAAATTAGGACAACCGTTTATAAAAGAAATAAAGCACCTAAGCATATGAGGTCACCCACGACCTTCCGTGCGCGGCACAGATGACGCGGTTGCAACCCTTTTCGCTTAACATATAAGATGTCATTTCTTTCTAGATATACCTACACGGATATTATTCGAGGCTTTCGTTGAGCTAATGAATTCGATAGGTATTTAGTATTTCGCGCGCCGGATCTCAATTAGCTGCTTTATTTTCTCTTTTGTTCTTCTAAACTTCATTTAGGTGTTTAGTTGTCTGCTCAGCATGTTTAGATACTTGATTAAATCCAAAGCAAAGAGATTATGTCCGAAGAACTCAGCTCTTGATTATCATTATTTTACCAAGTGAGGCAGTAATACTGATGAAAAGCAACTTTACAGTAATCCTGAAAAGGTGATCGAGTGTTCAAACCTATATTCTTTTTTTTTTCAACTCTCGTTAACACAGCTCACTCCCCGGCATTTCAGCGCCGGAATTCTATGACACGTGCGTTACATAGGCTGATTATGAAGTACACGAACGTAATGTACCACCGGCTGTTCGGCAGTTTTATGTAAACAGGATATGTTCTAAACTTTCAGGTTTGTTTAGCGCTGGTGTCCCATCTGCGTTGTACAATAACGCTGCCTCCCACTTTAAACATGAGGAGTCTTTTGAAGCGCTGAGCAAACCAAAACGTCCGGCAGCCAAACGTATTCGTATACGCACAACTAACTAAACTAATGAAAAAGCCCGCATTGTACGAACTTGTGTGTGTTTTAACTGGTATGCTTCTATGCAACAGTTAGGCATATTTATGAGTTCAGGATCTTTTAATTCTTTGAGAAGGGGGGAGGGCGATGTGGGTGTGTAAATGTACGGACGGACGGGACATACATACATACATACATACATACATACATACATACATACATACATACATACATACATACATACATACATACATACATACATACATACATACATACACACACACACACACACACACACACACATACAGACAGACAGACAGACAGACAGACAGACAGACAGACAGACAGACAGACAGACAGACAGACAGACAGACAGACAGACAGACAGACAGACAGACAGACAGACAGACAGGGACATTTATTTAGGTCCTAAGAAACGCTACCTCTCAAGGATGCAGCCTGCTAATTATTCACCAGCAGCGCTCGAGGGTCGAGGGGTCGCCAGTTAGCGACTGAAAATGGCGCGGTGCGGCGCAATGGGCAAAAGCGCGCTTGCGCCGAATGTTAACCCCGAGCGCAACTGTCGTCTGCTACGCTCTTCCCACAAGCACCGCGACACAGCCCCTGTCCTTATTAACTCGGTGGTCAGCATGTTGGATTATCAGAGATAGCAAGAGCGTATGTGTTGCTGTGTTGCGTCTTTTTCTTGGCATATGCCGCTGCAGTGCGCGTGCGCCAAAGGTAATGAACAAATCACGCGCAGCCGCGGTAAACCTGTGTTACAGGTAAGGTAGATGTGGAATTTTTCGATGCGGGAAGCGTATTCGGTTTTGATTACGTGGTTTATCGTCCCTAAGTGACTCGGGATATGACAGACAACGTGTAGTGGAGGGTTTCAGATAATTTCGACCGTCTGGGGTTCCTTAACGTGCACTGAGATCACACAGTAAACAAACCTCCGCACTCTTAATCAGGTCCTGATTAAATGCTGCCTATATCCAGGAAACCAGACGAAAAATGCCCGGTTTCCTGGCTATATCTAGCTTTAAGCGGGACCTGATTAAGAGTGTAGCGTTTCGCCTCCATAGGAATGCGACCTCCGCGGCCATGATCGAACCTGCGTCTTTCGGGTCAGCAGCGAAGCACCGTAACCACTCGACCGCCGCGGCGGCCAATTGGAAGGATTGTTCCCTAATTATTCAGTGGTCCGGGCTGCGTAGTGGTGATCGGAACACGAGCCAATAGCATACGAAACTTGAGTTTCAGGTTCGTCGTTCGGCGCATGCGCTGAGGTTTGCTGATTGCGTCAATCCGCTTCGCTATGAAACGCTTGCCGGCCGTGCGGCGGACACTGGCAGTGTACTGATTAAAAAAAGCTTATTTACAGGCTCTACTTGAGAGCTGTTATCTTTTCTCTAGAACGCCATATTGGACCTATGTGACATATACTCAACCATTCCGCTCCAACGTTTTTCTTCCTTATCATGAACAGTTCACAATCGACCGACGGGGATAAAAACGTAGGCGGAGTGCTCTTGGGAACATTGGCGATACGCGAAAGGGAACAGCGTTGGAATAGAATCAATACATTCGCCGGTCTCCGCTTTTGTTCTAACCAAGGAGAGTGGGGACTCAGCGATTCCTTTGCGTGCCTGTTCAGGAATTCAATGGATTTTCCGCGGGTGCTAGAATTTCTTTTTCTTCGGAGAATCGCCACGCTGTCAAACGCTTTCATTTAAAGCTTCGGCTGTTTGTTTGGCACGTTCTTATATCTTTGTGAATACCTGCGGGATTACTCTTCGAGAAGTTGTATACCCTATCGTAAGACCAGACCGAATTTCAGCTCACTTCGCGGCCAATGCATTCGGTCGTGAACTTTTTTTTCACCGAAACTAAAAGAATAATCAACTACAAAATCTGGATTTATGGAAATATTTTTGCGTGGGATCTATAACTAGGAAACCATCAATTCGGGCTAAACGTTTCAATTACACGTAGCTCAGAATAGTAAAATAAAGTAATAATAGCCTCATTGCTAAGTTTCCAGACTTTCTGGGAGCAATCCTTCATAGTGTAAATTACTGTACGAAGTGTGTCATGGTATCATTTGCGCTAAGTAGCCTTGCTGTAATAGTACAATGCTTGTTATGAGGTGTTATAATGGTCTACTTTAGCGTATGCGCTAAGCCTCTAATCGCTAAGCCTTTAACAGATTAATCAGATCTGTAAAAATGTTGTGAAACGCAGCAGCGGTCGCACCATGAAATGCGTGCTGCGGGTTTCCGTTACACGGCGCGTTCGTTGTTGTGGAGAAATTTACAATTTTATTGCGATAGCAATTATATGGACAGTCTCGGCTGAATTTTGCCGTCGCCGTCGCCGTCATGCACCGCATATGTATAAGTATGTATATATATATAAAAGCCCCAAAGAAAATAATTCAGAAAAATGCTTCCGAAGCGCGGAATTGAACCAGGGACCTCTTGCTCCGCAGCGAGTGGCGCTATCCACTACGCCACGAAACGCAGATCCTCCACGTAGCTAACGGCGAGCGTTATATACACACCATTTACCGCTGGACGGACTCAGAGATGCTAGCCGCTTATAAGCGTTTCTTCATTACCAGCGAGATGGCGGTAGCAGCACGACGGGCGCATTTAAAAGTCGTCGGCGAGCTCACTCGCTTCTTATATTTGCGCCGGGAGAACCTTGCCCTTCCGCAGTCTGCTCGCGCGATTTTCTGGTGGTGAGGGGAAGAGGTATGTTTCAAGCTTTCACCGTGGTGTCCGCGCTCATGTTACGGAGCGTACGAAAGTCACTCGAGCAAGGGACGCCGCTAAACGAACAAACAGACGATGAGCGCGAACTATCAAGTGTCACAGCTCGACACTTGAAGCACGCTAATTTCCTTCGCTGCTTTGGCCGCCTTTGCAACAGGAGCGCTGTTCAAACTGAGAGCTAGTATCCATTGGCGAGCCTCACTTCGTATAACATTAGTTTCTTGCTATCGCATTCATTGCTTCGCCCTTGCGGCGAAACTGTGACTTTTTATTATTAAACTTCACTCACTCTGGCAGGCTTTCTTCAAACGTTTTTTTTTTTTTTCAGATTTCTTGGCTTTTCATTTCCTCTCTGGTGATTTTACATAGGCGCGCCTATTTACCATGTTTCCCAAACTTCCCAACGACGATAATCCGCAAGTGACGAGCGCTGGCCTCACAAGCACCTCCAGTGCATGCGTCTCCTAGTACGCTATTCCTTCTAGGACGAGGCACTCCCTGTTATAATTTCTTGCTTAGCCTCTTCAGAGAAATCGAAAAGAAGTAAAACAGCAGCCAAAATTTTGTGACGCTTCTATCTGTGAATGTGCGAAATTCGGCCCGGAAGCCAACAGTGGTAGGGAATGTGTTTTCCTGAAAAAAAAAAACAATAAGAAACCAAAAAGAACCAGCTTAACAGGTGATATTTTCGTCTGAGATTGCTATGCGCACATGCACATATTACTGCCGGCCTCGCATATTTTCACCGCCGTAAGGCGCTCACATAGCGTGCAGCCAATGCTCGCGCGACGTAGTTAAATATGCAGGAGGCTGTGCATAACGGAATGCAGGCGGATACTATTGAAAATGCTTCTACACTAGAATGGCCGCCGTCAGAGCAGCGGAGGCGCTATTTCATGCGCTAATGTAAAGGGGAGAACATTCTTGTTCGACACATACAGTTAAATCAATCAAAGTTTCTAGCTATTTGCTTTTACTTGGCTGTTTGCTTTAAGCTTTAACCTCGAGTAAAAACAATTTAGCATTCGGGCGGTCACACCAGCTTTGCATGTTTTTAAAAGACAAATTAGCTGCTGTACAGGCACGCTTTTCGTACTTCGACGACCCCAAAACACGTAAAAAAATAACGCCCTCATGTACAAACATAACTGAAGTAGGGAATGTGTGAGCCGTTCAAATAGCTCGTTTAACACGTCCTACTTCAAAAGCGCCTTCGCGGTCTTGTGATGTGAAAACAACCTCGCAAACCGCAGTCAGTACGATCCTATAGACTGAGGGAATGTTTGGTCCTGAAGGCATGCCAACATTGTCACGAACGGCTGTCTCTGGGATCATTAGGAGGAGCCATAACTGTTGCATACCAGGAAGCGGAGCCGAAGTAGAGAACGTCCTGTTTATTTGACGCTGGGTGAAAAGCTAAAAAAAATGGAATGTGAGTGCGCGCTGTAACACAAGGCGTACGTGGCAGTGTGCCAAAAAAATTGGGATTTCGAAACCACGAAGAATCAAATGAATAATGCGTTGTTGGGTGTTAGTCAGGTATCACTTAGAGACGCTGTGTCCCCGGTAATTGTATAATACAAATCTCAACTCTCAGAAATCAACACTCTATTGGTTATGCATAAGGCCTAAAAAAAAAAAGAACTCACAGGGGCCCTTAAGCATACGCCTATGACTACTCGAACGTGAAACCCGTCTTCTTTCTTTTTCTAAGTAAATTAATCGATCCTCCCTCGCGCCCCTCCGAGAGCTTTCTGCACCTAAGGTGGTTTTGCAATGCCTCCGTGATCGGCCTATCTTTGACCAAAGGATGATGTCATGTGATTACGTTGTCATGTGACGTCATATAACGTCACGTCATATGATTTCACAGTAGCGTCATTACGACGCCACAAATATTTGCAATCTGTGACAACATGATGACGTCATATGGTGTCGTCATCATGTGATGATGGTTTTTCGCATTACTCGTATTGACGCCGACGGCAACCATTTGCGTTTTATGAGGGGTCTAAGGCTCTCGGCTTAATAATCGCGATTCGTGCATTCAACCAAAAATACTAGTATTTCTGGAATGTCTGTGTTCTTTTGTACACTTGTTACGGCGTCATATAGCGCCACGGCGCACGCGAATGCCAATTCTGATAGCGCTTGATCGATGGCGACCTTTTTACTGCTGTGTGAGGGCGAGGCGTTGTTGAAGGTCTTCCATGACACGTTCGTACGGCGCTCATAATGTCTCTTAGGGAACGCGCTGTACCATGCTTTGATGTACCTGGGGGCCTCCACCGAGGGTGGTACGCACGCGCTGCTTTTGTTCTAGTGAAGGAGCGAGCTGATTATTCTTCATAAAGCTGATAGCGACTCCTCTAACGCTGCTCATCATATAACACATTGCGTTGGCGTTGCATCCTCCTGTTCGCTGCGCGCTTACCGGCACCTTGGTACGAATGAATGAGAATACATCCTATTGCAATGCATACAGTATGCGCGAGAGTTTCCTGTCTTCCTCTTTTGTCGTAAGGAAGTATCGAATCGAGAAAGTTTCTTTTAGGACTCCCAAATGGTCGAGACTCTAGTTATGACAATTTATTATGCACCAACTGTATCGCATGCTGCTTTTTACATGTTGCGAGGTATATGTCAACATTGCGAATAATCTAGTTTGACTAACCTGACGCAAAGTCTATCTCTTACGAAGTGGCCCGACTTGCACTACGTTCCTGAATAATTTGTCTTTTTCCGGGATGCAGGTAATGAGACTCATTAGGTCGGATAGTGCGAAGGCGGTTCGGATGTCATTGATTAATGTTCATTTTTTTATTAGAGCCAAGAGTAGTGCGTCAAGGGTCGTGTCTCTCGATATGTACTGGTGGACTAGTTGGTTGATCATTATAGCATATGACAGCTCACACCGGTTGAAAGGACAACACGAAACGTCTTGTTTCGTGGCGTCCTTTCACCCGGTGTGCGCTGCCATATTCCATAGCGCTTCCCAAGGAAGTAAGAGGCACGCAAGACGCGACAGAATGAAACGCAGTCGAATGAGCATAGGCGTGCGCACGGAGGGGGCAGGGGGGGGGGCGCCCCCCTATTCACCTAAGAGGGGGGGGCGCGAAGTCAGCCCCACACATTGACGTAATGGAGAGGGGAGCGTTGCGACTCGGGGGTGGGGGGCGCAATTTCAGCGCCATACATTGACATAATTGGGAGGGGGGGGGGGGGCGCTGCCACGAACCTTCGTCCCCCCCTGAAGGGGAACCCTGCGCACGCCTATGCGAATGAGCATTTTTTGGGGGGGGCGGCTGTCCTATCGTAGCTCGTAATAATACGTTTCCCAGAAAAATTGCAAAAGTTTGAGTTTCTGTTCAGTTTTGAAATTGTTTTATTGTTTCTTTTTATGAGAAACAAGGTGTTGTGACTACAGCAGCCCTGACAAAGGACCCAGCACTCATATACACAGTTCGTACAGCCATCTTATTTGCAGTTCAGTCTATTTGTAGTGACGTGCATATAGACATAACATTCTACGCTGGGTATAGGCGGCAGGTAATTTTGTTCGGCTTCTGCGACATCTTTTACGCTATGAGTTGTTCACCGTCTGAAATGTTTGCCGTTGAGAGCAGCAGACTCGAAGTCTACAACTGCCGTGATCTCCGGAAGGCAAGGTTTCAACGTTCGCAGCTAAATTGTAACGAGTGCCAACACCATGTTCTCAGCCACGGTGTTAAATAAACAGTGACATCGAAAGACGATTCAGTTGCCTCGCTTGCATGGTCTTTCCATTTATGTTCGCGTCAGTGTTGAGAAGAAAAGCGGGCTCCGATATTAAGGAAAGCGAAAGTTCATTTAAAAAGACAGAGCTACACATCCGCGCAGTATATATATATTTTTTAGTTTACACCATACTTCTGCTCGGCAAAACAGCCAGCACATTATTCCGCAGATTGCAATTAGCTCTTACCTGGATATCATAATGTAAAGTGAAACACAGGGCAACAAAATGAGCAAGAAGTGCGGCTTGAGAAGTTGGACTGCCTTCGAGAGTAGTTTTTCTCTTTAATTCACAAGAGCATGCCGCTAATATCAAGTGAACTTGCGAAATTTTGTAGGACACTGCTTTTCGCACACAGAACGTAGAACGCATTTCGTAAGACATCGTCGCCCCCCTCGTCTTCCAATTTTTCAGAAAGGCGCTTTCGTATTCATGTAGCAGGCTCTCTAGTCCATAAAGTTAGTTAATGCACTTTTAAGCCTTGTCATTAAAGAAGGCGTTACAGACAAGCACTATCAGTCACTACGCGTGATGTCAGGTGGATACAATCGTCGTGGTAAGCCAGTTTCTGCGGAATTGCGATAGGTGTAGAAACGTTTATATAAATAGAGAAATCGCATCCGATCTTAGCTCCAAGCAACGAAGGAAAGCCGTGCGATTTTCTCAAAGTGAAACTCCTTCGTCAACTGATCAAATCGGAGACTAACGCCTTTGTGATATAAACTTACCGGGTTTATTATTTTTTTTCTGGTGTCAACCAACATGGAGGCGAGCCAATGGCTCGCAGAATCATGGCGAATGAATTGGGAAGTCGAAACACAGGGAGGCTGAATGCTTTTCCGGTTCAGTTCTCCGATAGAGATGTCTTTTAATGCGGAACAACTTGGATAGGTCTCCCGGAAAAATCGCGTGTGTGTACGTGTTTGCGTTGTGTTTTCCACAGTGTAAAATCGTAATAAAAAAAAATTCAGGAGCCTTTGCCTTCTCCGGAAAATGGGGTCAAGCGAAGTTTGGCGGATGCGTGCCTGACGGTACTGTTTCCTTTCTTTCTTCTTTCTTTCTTCTTTCTTTCTTTCTTTCTTTCTTTCTTTCTTTCTTTCTTTCTTTCTTTCTTTCTTTCTTTCTTTCTTTCTTTCTTCTTTCTTTCTTTCTTTCTTTCTTTCTTTCTTTCCTTCTTTCTTTCATTCTTTCTCCATGTGCAATGCTCCCTCCTAACTTCTTCGTTCCTCCATTCCGGGTATTGGACCTTCCATCCACATGCTTAGCAGCGCAACACTTCAATTGCTACAGGCAGCAACGGCGGTCGTGCTTGAAACAATGAAATGCAACAATGAAAGCCAACAATGAAACGAGACAACGTGAAATGACAAGCGGCCTCGATGAACGATGATATTGCCATATCAGAAAACGGCTGATCGCCGACAAGTCCGCGATCGAGAAATCATCAGTTATTCAAAAACGGCGCGTACAAATACGCGCGTGGCCAGCGCACCTTCGAGGACCGCATACCTGTATACGCTCGCCGTCGCCGTGTGTTTCGTCTAGGACGCCGCCACCGAAATCACTGAGTTACAAAAGCTTCGCTTAAAAACGCTATCGTTCTATTATCGCTCTGAGGGTAAAAAAAAAGAAGAAAAAGACTTGGTGGTTCCTGTTTTTTTTTCTTGTTTCAATAGATGATGAAGTTTAATTGACGGTTCATCGGGAGGTCCCGGAAGTGCGGCAATCTTCGGCATCTTCGTCATGTATTCGACTACTTCCTTTGTACACGTGTAGCTTTTGTTCTTGTGACTGCGTACGAAAAGGACAAACGCACTGAGCTAAGGCTTTCATCACGGGCTGGAGAAGGGTATGCACGTATTTCTGTTTTCTTGCTCTGCGTAGGTTTACCACTACTGGCAAGCCCATCGTGCTAACCTAACCCATTCTGTTCGCTATGCACGAGAACACAAGAGCAGTTCAGACTGAAATTGGTGTGTGCTGAAGCTGAGGTGGGATTAGGCTGTTTAATCTACTTTCTGCAAAAGCGACACTCAGTGCGCCGACATAGCAAGCCTTAAAAGAATCACGATACAGGGTGACGCCTGAGCAGAGCGGAAAGCAAAATTTTTAGGTGAAGCTAACTTTCTGCTAGGCCGCGTAAGAACCTTTGAACGCAAAGTTTTCTGCATCGCAGTTAACTCACTTTCGCTGTTCGATGCACTTTCGCTGTTCTCTTCAGCAGCGACAAAGGAGTGTTGCTAACGCAAACTGGGTTAAAAGTTAGATTAACGCTTCGCTGGCTTCGCTCTGCACAAAACTTTTGGCGCATGCTTAATCAGTCAGAAGTATGCCCGCCCACCCCAGTTTGTGCCCAAGATGAGTTGAGTCAGAAATAGAACAGATGAATAAAAAACGCGCGCGTAATATTACCGTACATTGCGTGTCACAGTTCGTGCAGCTATTTGACGTCATGCCTAAACTTTTAAATGATCACTGTAAGCTTTAAAACAAAAGCGCCATCGCCAATAGAAGCGAGCGAATAGAGAAAATAGAGGGTAAAGAAACGAAACAAGAAAATTACACAGGCATGTCTAACAGACACCAGACTATCATTTGATTTTCTGCTCTATCGATAATGATGCATATATATCATATATAGTGGAGGAATCACGCAGACCCAGATAGAATAAGAAATTATATATTGTAGAGAAGCATTGGAACGCTCTAATGGGTCGTAATGGGTCGTCCTCTCAAGCGCCTCCTAGTGGGTCACCCTCTTCGCCTATCCTCGGAGAGCACGCCCCTCGTGCTCGTGCTCGTGAGAGTCTGCGAGTCTGCGCTCTGTCGTTGTGCATCGTCGCCGTCAATCTCGCCGTCAATAAACGTCTTAACAAAGTGGTGGAGAGTGCTGTACCGCAACGGACGCCAGCATGCTGACGCCGACGCACTCTCGCGCTCCCCCTTGCCTGACGACAATACCCACAGCTCAATGTCTCACAATGCCGTTTCTTCCGTCGACATTCACACCATCGCTACCGAACAGCGCAAGGATCAGTGGACCGCTTCACTGATAGACTTGCTCACTGATCCATCGGCAACACCGTCCACTCGCGCGTTGCGTCGTCAAGCCCATCATTTCGCCATTCGCGACGACCTCCTTCACCGACGCAATTATAACGCCGACGGCCGCCAGTGGCTACTAGTAATACCCCGCAGTCTCCGTTCTGACATATGCGAATCGTTCCACGCTGATCCGCAGTGTGCGCACTCTGGGGTATCGAAAACATACCACCGCATTCGCCAACGGTACTTTTGGCGAGGGATGTACCGCTACGTGCAGAAGTTCGTTCGCTCCTGCATCGATTGTCAGCGCCGCAAAGCTTCAACGCACCAGTCACCAGCAGGTCTACAGCCTTTACCTTGCCCTGACCGGCCGTTTGGGCGAGTTGGCATCGATTTGTATGGGCCACTTCCTCTGACGTCGGCTGGTAACCGCTGGGCCATCGTCGCTGTAGACCACCTTACGCGATACGCCGAAACTGCCGCCCTCCCCGCGGCTACAGCGCGCGATGTAGCCTCCTTCCTGCTCCACCGGTTCATGCTGCGCCACGGTCCACCCCAGGAGCTGCTCAGCGATCGAGGCCGTGTCTTCCTGTCGGAAGTCGTCGAAGCCATCCTCAAAGAGCGCAACGTTGTTCACCGCAAAACTACTGCTTACCACCCGCAGACGAATGGCCTCACCGAACGCTTTAACCGCACGCTCGGCGACATGCTATCGATGTACGTCGCCGCCGATCACACAAATTGGGATTCGATTCTGCCTTTCGTCACCTACGCCTACAATACCGCCCCTCAAAGCACCACTGGTTTCTCACCCTTTTTCTTATTGTACGGCAGGCACCCGTCGCACACAATCGACACAATCCTTCCATACACGCCGGATCGATCGGAGTGTGCGCCTATTTCTGCCACAGCCAGACTTGCTGAGGAGTGTCGCGAGCTAGCCAGGACCTTCACTACGCAGGACCAAGAGCGGCAGAAGAGCATTCGCAGTGCCACCAACACTTCTGCACCCACGTTCCTCCCTGGAGCGCTCGTATGGCTCTCGGTTCCTACCACTGCAAGTGGCCTCTCTTCCAAACTACTACCAAAATACGAAGGCCCCTACCGTGTCGTCGAACGCACATCCCCGGTGAACTACCTGATTGAACCTATTGAACCATCTTCCGACATGCGCCGTCGAGGGCGCGACATTGTCAACGTGGAGCGCCTCAAGCCCTACCATGACCCGCTCATAGTGACCAGCTGTTAGGTCGCCAGGCGGCTCCCTTTTCGTACCCGGGGTAATTGTAGAGAAGCATTGGAACGCTCTAATGGGTCGTAATGGGTCGTCCTCTCAAGCGCCTCCTAGTGGGTCACCCTCTTCGCCTATCCTCGGAGAGCACGCCCCTCGTGCTCGTGCTCGTGAGAGTCTGCGAGTCTGCGCTCTGTCGTTGTGCATCGTCGCCGTCAATCTCGCCGTCAATAACCGTCTTAACAATATATATATATATATATATATATGACCAGCGACACGGACGTGTGTATCTATGGGAAAATCAGCTGCCTGAATAAACAACTCCAAAGGGGCTTGACGTCAGGAAAATGAAAAAAAATGTGGTTGATCCCTCTGATATAGGAATCGGTATAGAACACGAAAGTGAAACAGTTGGCACATAAGAGGAAGTTTTTGAAAGACTCGCGACCGGGATACATTGTCCGGAGACACTGCATTGGACACGCCGGAGCATCGCGCAAATCACACGTGAGGCGTTCGCAAACCGTGCAGGCGAAACCGAACGGATTGTCACTGAATCGTTTGGTCAACTCGCGGTCCACTGCAGCGAAGGGTGCATGATTTGCGGGTCGTAGACCATCCTGTGGGTGTGCTGGGCATCCTGCGTCGTATTGTCGAGCGGGGTCCCGCTGGCGGGTCGCTTCGGCGAAGGTGCGATCATTTCGGTCTTGGTTCGGTGCGTGTATGGCAGCCAGTTGGGTCGCGATACGGTCAACTTCTGGAAAGCGAGAGGCAGAGTTCTCAGCTTGAGCCGTGAACGCGCGAAGGCCTCCTGCTCCCCCCTGGCGTGCCCATCGCTGCACCAAACTCACTTGCGCGACGTTAGCTCGCCGACGTCGTTGTCTTTCGACGGCGCTTATTGCCGCAGTTCTCGTAGTCGGTGCCATCACACTCGTATCAGTAGACAGCGGAGAAACACCGTTTGTGCATATGGAAGCTGCATTACGCTGCACACGCTAGCACAATGCGAAAGACCAAGCACGTAACTGACACACTAATACAACGCGAAAGACAAAGCACGTAACTGAATCGTCACCGAGTCAAATCAGCGCGTATAGCGCGTCGCAATTGCAGCCTCCGCAATCAACTTCAGAAACATTTTCAGAGCTGATTGCGGAGGCCACGCTCCGCTGTGCTGAGTAGGGCGAACACCACCTAGGTGGCGTTGGTAGTGCTTCTTGATTAAGGTTCTTGATGCCAGCCTCCCTTCGAATGCTGGCATCGAGGCGTCGTAGTGCTGAGACCACCGAAGCGTTCACTGTCGGTGCGCGTTAGTGTCATAATGCAGTACTTCTCTTTTCTGCTCGTAGGCGGCGGCACCGCCTCGAGCAAGAGCGCGGGTACACGGAGGAGTGTTAGATATATAAGGCGCGTCTGTGTAGCTCTCTGCAAGTGCGTTTGTGGCGCAATGGGTTAAACGCTCGGCGATCTATCGTCGCGGTCCGAGAGGTCGTGGGTTCGATTCCCAAATTTTCCATGTTTGTGAAACTTTTTCTTCTGGTTTTTTTCTTTGTATTATGTTCGTGTACATTTTAAGAACGTCATATCCGTGACGGAAATACGTCAGTGAAGTCTTGGTGGACCCCGGCATAAAACACTTTCGTGTTAAAATGCGATTGCATCGCGCATCGATGAAAATTGTGTCTGGATGGGACAGCGACAGCTGCAGGCGGAGATTATATTCATTCATAGGTTGTCAACGACTGTAAAAGTTTTGCATTTTAATACGTTATCCGCAATTTAGGCAGTACATAAGTGAATTTCCGTGCACAGTTAATGTCTGGTATTATTTTTAGTGATTCCCCTTCCTTCGCTGGAGCAACGTCGTCATCATCTCGAGTTGTTTATGGAAATGATGCACTTATTCGGGCGATGCGACCGCTCTTTACAGCCTGCGGCTCAATAAAATGAGGTTACATGCGAACGACCTCTATTTGCTTGCAGGGTTACCGTGCACGGCTGAATGAATCGGCGAGAAAGCACGGGCGTGTGACGTGCGAGTAGTTATCCAGATAATCTGTGCGCTCCATAAATAGCGGTGCCCCGGAGTAATTTGGTATAGTTTGGGCGGTACGCAAGGTTGCACGAAACACCGTTTGTAATTGGATTCACGCCTCAATCACATGAGCTCCTTCTCCCTCCCCCCTTCCTGTTTTGCCATTGGCTTTCTCCCTTTCCACCCTTTATTCCGCACTGCGATGAAGGCTTCAACTCGGAAATGTATTTTTTCCTCCTTGGTCAACATAGCACGCATAACACTTACTGACACCACCAGATGTTTCGGACGCTTACTACGTCTGCCACGTGGCTGTTGTTTCTTCGTTTGTTTTACCCAGCCTTGTCGAGCTGCTAAGTCTCTTCGTGGTGCGCCGTTGCGCTGCCCTCTTTGCGAGCCCCTTTCCTGGCGGTGGAAGGGCTCTTGTGATACAGCCGGCATTTCTCGAAAGGGCGGAGGGAAAATGACCTTCCCAGGTGTCCATACTCGGCGGCTGTAACCGCGCGTGAACACCAGAGGCGTTCTCCCAGGCGTTCCTTCTGTTGCCTGGATGCTTTTCCCTGCCTTAATCTTAACGGGATACTCGTCCTTGGGATCTCCGTGGTAGCCCGCACGCTTTGAAGGAAGAAAGGGGAGCAAAGACAACGCGGCGCGACGCGAGCTCAGCGGGGTGCCGCACATGCTGCCTCGGCGGTGATTGCACTAGGCACACTCTGACTACGGGCGTCCTTGCCCTCGTTTAGCCGGCCACCACAAATGGAGCAGGAGGCCAGAGTATTGAAGGACCTGTAGAGCATCCCATCGACCGGGACGACCATGAGGTGGCGACTTCCTTTCCACGCCAATTTGCATTGCAGCTGAACTGGCAGGATCGCATCTGGCTGCCAACTAGCTGGCTGCCACAGCATCCGAACTGCCCTTGGCGATACCGACCGACTTCCGGCCAACCCTACAAGCACGCGTGATCGCGCCGGCCTCACTGTGGCGCTGCTGCATGCCAAGCTCACTGCCATCAGAACTAGCGGCGTGAGTCTGTCCCTCCATTGCCTCCCCTCACACGTTGGGATAGCCGGGAGGCAGATGTTGCCGCGAAAGCGACACACCCCGCGACGCCCCAATCACTACGGCAGTGGCTGTGTCGGATTTCACCCGGCAGAGATTACGGCAGCTGCTGCTCACCACCCACCCGGACCAATGGGTGGCAAGAGAACCCACCACTCCCTCTCCTGGAGAACGGCCTGAAGTGGCATCAGCGGTGGCTACTCCTCCGCCTACCTACTGCCTGTTCCTGGCCCGCAGCCCGAAGCTTCTCCAAGGGCCGCTGTGCCTCACCCGCGTGTAGCAGATGCGGCTGGACATCGAGAGAATTGAACACATTGTGTCCTGCTGTCCGGCCCTAACCAACGACCGATGGAAGCTGGTGCGATGTTGTCGCCTCGCCTGCTTGGGCTCTTCAATCGTGGAAGACTTTGTTTCCACGTCACATTTCCATGCTGACGCTCCAAAGCTTTCTTGGAGTTTGCGGCCTTTGGGGACCTTACATCCATATATCCGGATGATCCCCGGCCTCCAGCTCCCGCGGACGTCGACATCACGATGCTGTGCTTGCACCTCCTTTCTATTTCTTAATCTATAGCTTTACCTCCCACTCCCCTTTCCCAAGGCGCTGAGCCGTGCTCCCATAACGGGAGGCAGAAAATAGCGCAATTTCCCATACGGTTTCAAGATTGCGATAGCAGAAGCACGTGGTGTACCCCAAGAAACTTACGGTCACCTCATTTATTGTTCTGCAACACCGAATCGTAAAGCGTTTTTTAAAGATTTGTCAGAGTAAGGGAATACTCTTTTTCCAGTTTCACATAAAAGAAAGGCGCTTATAGTTAAAGACTAACTCTTTTAGCGTTATGTGTAGCTTAGAAGAATATTTAATTCAAATATTTTGCTAGACACAGGGAGAAAAGTGTTGAAACTCTACGGGCTACTCGCCAAGGCTTTTGTTCCCTGCCAATCCTGCTAGCCTACGCCAGCGCAGGAAACCGGAAGCGGTCCAGGGCCTGTGATTGGCCGTAAATACTGTATGTGCAGTTTCTACAGCAGACCTGTCATGCTCGAGGTTTGCCGTGTGTTGTAGATAGAAAATTATCATCAACTTGAACCGGCTGTCGCTCTCTTCGTCCTCTTCTTCCTCGCTCCGAGAGCACGTGCGCCGATTTGTCCGGCGTAGGATGCAGTAGCTCAGATGGGCGAGAGAAGGAGAGAAATTCTTGGCGACAAAATTTCTTGCCAAGGCAAGATTCGTATCCACGATCCGAATGTGAGCGTCGTAACTAGTCGGCTATGCATGCACGGTACCGGAGCATAGCATAGCTTTGTATAGTATAGTATAGTATAGCAAGAAGGTGGAAAAGGGAAGTTACGGTAAAGAGGGGGGCAGAACTAGCAGAGAGAGACAGAGAAAGATATAGAAAGAAAGAGAGAAATAGATAGAAAGAAAGGGAATAAATAGAGAAAACGAAGGCGAGAGAGCGACTACAGAGAGAAAGAGAGAAATACATGGAAAGAAAGAAATTCGGCAGATCCCACGCCTTGTGGGAATCGGTATCATGCGAAGCAGTCAGCGAGTAGCTCTATGCTGCATATTTTTTTTAATTTGAGCCAAGCGTTACGAGGTGGATCGACGTGTTTTTGTAATTGTAATAGTTGTGTGCAGATCATGGGCTTACCGGGCACGTCGACAGCACTGGCGTTTGCAGGGGGTGTGACGTAACGTCAGCCCTCACGTTAGAGCACGTATGTCTGTATTATCGAAACGAAGTGCATTTCACGGTGCGATGATGTGAATATCATGCGTAGGTTTCGTTAGCGTATTCATCCGGGGTTGAGCGACACTTGAATTTAGATTGGTGAATCATAGGAATACAAATGTATTGTTTATTAGACTGCTATAAAAACGGAGCCAACACTTGAACCACAGACGCTAACCTGACATGACGCCTTATTATAGGAGTACATATGTAGTGTTTATTGCTTTGTTATAAAATTAGATGGCAAGCACCACAACCATAATTGACTTTGCAGCGACATTACGCCTGCACAGGGCGTTTTTCCAAAGCACTTCCTAGACCTGGGGTGGCTCTGTGGTAGAATACCTGACTGCCACCCACAAGGCTTGGGTTCGATTGCTGCTGGGACCGTAATTTTTAATTTTTGCATTCGTCGGGTCAACGCTGCCGATGTCGGTTTTTTCTCAACGCTCTCAAATTTAATTATCAATGTCTGTTCTCGCCGCTCCTAGGTAGATATAAACTGTCAATCACTTATGGCGCATACCCGTACACGCGGCCCGCGGTAAACGGGTATGTGCCACACGTAACTGGAGGAAAGGGTTTGACGACGAACTCGACAGGAATTTCACATCATTCATGACCAGACAGTCATATTCGTCAAATCATCTTATCCTCTCATGCCAATTTTGGACTACACTAGGTTAAGGAGGCGATCACGAGAGCACCCAGACGTAGGCATAGATAGATAGATAGATAGATAGATAGATAGATAGATAGATAGATAGATAGATAGATAGATAGATAGATAGATAGATAGATAGATAGATAGATAGATAGATAGATAGATAGATAGATAGATAGATAGATAGATAGATAGATAGATAGATAGATAGATAGATAGATAGATAGAAACGCTCAAAGTTCCAAAATTTCGCTAAGAAATGCTTCGGATTTAAAAGAGAAAAATAGAGTAAGACAGCGAAGAAAAAAGAAAGATAGAAAGGCAGAGAAAGAAATAGACAGAGAGAGAAGCAGATAGGAACAAACATTCATAAAAAGATAGAAAAGAAGAGAGCCAGCGTAGCAACACATAGTACAGCATAGCAAAGAGTGGGAAAGAGAGGTCAGAGGGTAACAGCCAAGCCAGAACCAGCAAGATGCCCCCCAGCTCATCTGTGAGCCATCCTTGCGCGGCTTTGTACAAGCTGCGCTAGTTGTTTTGAAACACTCAGAGGATGCTTGAGCTTGGACTTCAAAGAAAAAAAGAACAGAGAGAAAAAAAAAAACGCGACAGCCTAATCGGGCCCCGTGCGACAGGCCTTCAGGCGTACCTCAAGGAAATGAACGTTTGTGCGCGTCACATCGGCCGTTTCAAACTGTCCTAGAATTCCTACTGCAAGTGCAATTGCGAAGTACCCACTACGTCATAATTATTCCTTTTAAAAATGGGCAAAGTGCTCACTACGCGTCCGTAAGGTGCCACACGCACCTGCGCTCTTTTGTAATAGGTGGGCAGCTTTAAACCACCCACTCGTCGCGCAATTCACAAGTCGTGACGGCACGGGGCGATTCTACGATTCTGCCGCGCAATATTACACGTGTTAAAAGGACTGCTCCCATTACATGGCATTCTTATAGCGTCTTTTAATGAAGCAGTTTCAAGCACTGGTGTGACTCCGTGGTGGAACACCTGCTTGCCACGCAAAGGTGCTGGGTTTGATTCTCACTCGCACCGAATATTCTTTATTATTCATTTATTTGCATATCTCTCGAATTTTCGCTCACGGATAACGTCACTTTTTCGCTCACAACCAATGACCCCGCCGCCGACACTGGAACTTCTGCGAAACGAGCTCTTTAACGCTATCGCGTTAAAAAGCGTCCTGGATGTCGGGCTCTGTGCTCTGACGTCTCGCAACCCTTCGTGGTGGCTTCGGCACCCACGTACCCGGAACCCCAGTTGCAAAAGAGCCCAAGAAATGGCAGGCAAGAACACGCGCGGTATACACGAATCGCCGTGTAACAAGCGAAGCAGGAATCGAAGAGCAAGCAGCCGGCAGCGAACAGCCACGGATGGGAACGCAAATCCACCGCTGTTGCGCGTGTGCCCAATCGCAGCACGGCAAACGAGCCCAATTCCACCTGACAAAAAAAAGAAGAAAAAAAAAATAATTGGGGCAGCTACGCGCTGGTGGTGCGAAGACTGAGAAAACAGCAAAGCTGGTGGCTTTCCCCTGCTCCTTTTCCTCCTCCTCACCCTCACACCACTTTCTCAACCCTGGCTATACTATACTATATTGTTATACAATACTGTACACGACTATGCAATGCTTCACCATCTCCCCTGCTGCCCTTTGTCCGCACCCTCACTTTCATTTCCCACTTCCTTGCTATACCACGCTATGCTTGACTATGCTATCCTTTACCCTCCCTCCTCCTCCTTTCCCACCTGGTTTTCCTCCTGCTCTCCCGCTTCGCTTTCCTACCCCCTTGTTATACCATAGGTACGTTCCTTTCTTGGCTTTGCTTGCCTTGCATAGCTAGGCTGGGCTCCTCCTCTCTCAGCGTGGCTCCTCCTCGCTCACCCAGTTAATGCGGGACGAGAACGGAGTTTTGCCAAGCTAAAAGCTCCGCTGTGAAAATGAGCCGTGGGATTTCAACGATCTCGTTATAGAGGCGAAAACCTTAGATGCCTCATCAAACGCCAGAATTGACCGTCGGCATCGGCAGCGTCTGCGTCAGCACGAGTGATGCAAAAAATCATAATCACGTAAAGACGTCACCATGACGTCACAGATCGCCGAAATTTGTGACGGCACTATGGCGTCACAGGACGTGACTTCACATGACCACGTCATTTCACGACATCGTCGCTTGGTCAAAGCTGGGCGGATCACGGAGGCAGTGCAAAACCGGCGAATGTGCCAAAAACTTGAAATGCCTCCGATCCTGTAGGCCGCGCAAAAGCAGGTTGCGTGCGGGAAGCTTTCGAAGGGGGGCGTTGGAGCTCGTTACGTCGACTGAAAAGAAGAAGATGGCTTCCGCTTTCGAGTCATCTTACACGAATGCATAAGGGACCCTGTGTCGCCAGTGGGGTTGTACAACACGAGAAGCGTACCATGCACGGCTGCGAAATATATTCTGTGCTAATTACCTTCTGTGTTCTTCTGCAAAAGTGGATGACGATATTATAGTATTTTGTACTCTACCCCAAGATACCAGCAGCCTAAGCCTTCCCAAATCCTCGCAGCCTCGCAACACCAGCCACATAAGGACCTTGTGGTAAGACCAGAACGTGAACGATCTATAGTACCATTTGTAATCTACTTTGGGAGAGCAGCACGCCGTCCCATTACCCACAATATCGAGATACACAGGCAGAAGAGATCACAGTGACCACTCATTGCCAATGGAGAGAGAGAGAGAATTTATTTACAGAAAGGCAGAGAGAGAGAGAGAGAGCCAAGCATGCAAGGCGACGCCTACCGCATCATCCTGAATAAGCCTCCGCGCTCGATCTGGTTATAACGCAGAGTTGTACTGCCCATCCAAATATCTTTACTCATCAGCTGCACAACGAAAATACTTCAACCAACAAAGCACGTTTGGATTTCATCCTTTAACCAAACGACTGCAAAATAACTAAATGTATTGAATGGCGCCGTTGAAGTGCCTGCGACGAGTTCCTCACCAAGCGAGAGACAGGTTCAAGCAGTAGAAGCACTGGTCAGGAGCACATCAAGAAGGTTAAAAAAATTCAATTTTTTTAAAACCTTCTTGGTAGCAATGGCAATAAGTGAATGCATGAATGAATGAATGTGTGGCAGACTTTTCTTCTTCTTCTCGCGCAAAACTACTTGGGACATGAACTGTTTAAAACAATGGCGTACGTGTATTGATAAACCGCTCCGTGTTTTCCGGACCGTGCTTCGGAGTGCTACGAATGAATGAATGAATGAATGAATGAATGAATGAATGAATGAATGAATGAATGAATGAATGAATGAATGAATGAAAAAGTAGTCATCCCGTATACACGTGCGGTGCCAGTGCCCTCAAGTGACACGGACAGATCACTCAAGTCTAAAATATGCTGCGGCGTCATACAATTCGCATGCCGCATATGTATAAATGATTCACCGTCAGTCTCTATAGGGGGGCCTGCTTGCGCTAATACTTGTTAGAGCTGCGAATGAGACACCAATTCGTGCATCAGTTTCAATATCTGTGCTGCTCGACGCCACTGTAGCGCTGTCGAATGGTCTACGCAAGGCGTAGCCTTGATCAATGCACTCTGCCTTGTATTTCTGCATCAAGGCAAAAAACCATTCATTCCTCCATGGCAAAACACAGAATTCCCCTGCACTGTGAACGGCTGGTGTTGTAATGCTTTCATATGTCAGCGTTATTCTGTTCAGTCAGCTTGAGTGAGCGCGCGTTCCTCGTTCCACGGCGTTTTATTGCGTGTTCCGGCTTGGCCCTCGTCACTGTCGTCTTCGTGTGGCATCGGTCACGCTGGTGGCCCTGGAACCTACAGTACTCGAAGGCAACAACATTGAGCAACCATCTGTGAAACCTTGCACTGCGTGTGTGTTGTGAAATGTGTCTCTCCTGCTCTCCCTCTCTCTTTATTTCTCTCTCTTTTGCCCCCTTATTCCCTTCCCCATGTGTAGGGTAGCAAGCTGGACTTAGTCTAGTTCACCTCCCTACCTTTCCCATAGTCCTTTCTCTCTCTCTTGCGGTGTGTTTTCGTGTGTAACAACGCATAGCACGGTGCCTCGCGAGTTAAAGGTCCGTCCATTCGGGCAGCTAATCCTTTTTTACGCGTTTTGACCTTTCATTTGTGAACACGGAGTCGCCTGCTAAATTGTGCGACACTGAATCCGTCAGAAAGTGTCGCGCCCGCTTGTGGGAGGAAGACCACCATGTGCTGCAACGTTCCGGCACAGCGAAATGTAAGGCGCGTTTTGATTGGAAGCAGACAAACCCAGCCTGACTCGTCACTGGGTAAGTGAAATACGAAAAGATATGTCAATTTCTGTCGTCTGCTTTTATTTTGAATTTGGAAGTTCGATAACTTCTGTTTGCGAGCGTTTACATAAGAAAATCGTTTTTTTTTGCATTCATCTCAGGACGATACAAGGTACGCACTGCAACGTAAAACTACGTGGGTGAAATTTGTGTGCTGGGCCCCTTTAAAGGGTCCCTGCAACACTTTTTCGGCATGGTCGGAAAACGCTGCTGATCGGTAGTCGAGGCTCCTGAGGACACGCGAGCCAATCATTGCAGAGCAGCACGTGGCTTAGAATTAACAATCAATTCTCAAAGTCAGCTAGAAATCGTTCGCTCTTCTCTCTACAAATGATGCCATATACCAAAATGACCGTACGATATACCCAAATTCATGGCCATTGGCTGATTTGAACATCGTGTGCTGCATAGTTACCGCGACCGCCGCTGGAGGCCGCCACGTGCCCGCGCTCGCGATCACACTGATCCACGTGTTCGAAGAAAAAAAAAGAAAAGGTGCTCAAGTGCATGAGGCGCGCGTGGCGTTACTTCTTCGCCCCACGACATCCCCCTGCTTAACTTGCAGTGCGCTCGTCGGGGCGAGAGAAGAGAGAAAGCAATTAAGGCTCATTCACACCGGCGACTATGAACGGTCGCGCGACCGTTTGCGACTGGCGGTCAAAAACCGACTCAAGGCGACCGATGTTCACACCTGCGTGCGACCTATATGCGTCGCCATATAGAATTCACGTCTGCTCGTATAGAGCTTGCATTGACGTTGCCCCGTAAAATCGGCTGATGTCCTGTTCCTGCGCATCTGATTGGTTCGGAGGTTTGCGACTGCAGTCGCGCGACTGAAAACTCGAGCAGCGGGCGACTGAGCCAAAGCAGTCGCTTTGCGACCAAAACGGCCACTTGCGACCGTTTGCGACCAGTCGTTTGCGACTAACTTAGTTGCGCGACCATTGCTAGTCGCCGGTGTGAACGTACCTTTACTGCGTGCGACAAATCTCTAATACCTCTCGTACTTGACGGATTCTAAAAATTTTTGCGGCAGTCGATTCGTTGGGCAATAAACTCCGTTAATGAAGTCATTCGATGATTACTTGAAAACGTGTTGCAGGGCCCCTATAAAGAGGCTGGCCCCCTCAGCATAGTGAGTGCCCATGTCACACGCTCAGCCTGCATCCTATCCAATAATAGCCGACATTATCCTTCACATAGCCGCCGAAAGTCATTATGAGCCATCATGCCGGAAAGCCGTCTTCCGAGGACTCGTCACCTGATGCCATAGGTCGGCAAAAAATTGGAGCTCACTCAAACTCACTCATGAAATATATTTTGCTCTGAGGGCTCACTCAGACTCAGACTCACCAAAATTTTCCTCAACCTGACTCACTCGGACTGAAACTCGCCAAAAAATTACTCATCCGGACTCACTCAGACCCATACTCGCGGCCCGATCTGAGTCTGAGTGAGTCGTCTCACGAGTGAGTTTTCCTACCTATGCCTGATGTGGAGTACAGCTGAGTGTCCTCGGTTCCGGTAGATGTGTCCTCGCTTCCTTGAAGCAACGCTCGCTGCAGAAACGGAACCGCATGGCGCCTCTGTAGGTTGTACATCCATCATCGCAATGTAAAAGTCGGTATAGACACCACAACTGCACTGAGAAGTCAAGAAAAACACTAAGACTGGCAAGATGTGTTCCACAAAAGTTTTATCGTGGGTTGGGGTCTTTTCTAGAGCGCTATTTTCGAGCGGCGTCTGCATGGCGTCTTTCATCTTCGGTCCAGCGTTCGCCAGCGTCTGGAGTGGCGCCACAGTTGGGTGCCTTGATTCACGCTTTTTCCGCAGGGGGCGCACACATCGAGGCACACTACCCCACAGAAGGTGCTGCCGCGACCGCTGAAGCGCAAGTACGGTATACATTTTCCCAAAGTATAAAGTTTGCTTAGGTGTGCGATCCTCCGTGTAGGCTTTACATCTTGTCCTAGAGATGAATTTTGAATGCGTAAACATTTCTATATCGGTTTAACGAGAAAATTGTCCGTCCGTGCCTATGTCATGTAACACGAACATCGCTATAAAGAAATCATTCTATAAAATGAAATTAACTTTTTGGGGGAGTTGCTGTGTTTTAACACAGGCTCTGATACTGAATATATGCACTCCATAAGTGGATTTCATAGCGGCAGTCGTCGTTCCGCTACACTCCAGAAACATTGCTTGTTCGGCGATATTGAATCACTCCAGGTCTCCTTCATATCCTTCATATGTCTTGGTTATCTTGGCTTGCTTTTTTTGTTGTTGTTTTTCTCTTCTGATAATGCGGAGTGCACTAAAACGCAAAACGCACTAAACAGATACTTGTTTCTTTTTTTAGCCATTTCAAATGTGCACTGTGTAAAAGCGTCACTACTTATATTTGCGTACCGAATGTTTGTCACTACAAGTTGTGTTATCTGATGCAGTGCCGTATGCGACACACCAGCTTACTTTTCTCTTGTTCTGTTAGTAAGAGAGCTCTCTATTGTTATTCACGTGCATTGTACTGAAAATATAACCACTCCATTCCTGCTCAAGACCTGGAAATTGAGGCCAGCAGTATTCAATAAATAATAGTAATATTAAATATCCTGTATTTCTGTCTTGTTTTGTTTTACATCACATCCTGTTTATCGGTTGGGTTGACTGTTCATTAGCACCAATTATGTTTAGTATTTAACGAAGTAAATATGATTTATAGAAATGTTACGTAACCATGTCTTTCGTCTTTGTTGCACCTTCTATACAAATAAATAGAGCCCAGGCTCTGTTTATTTGTTTGGAAGGTGGAACGGTATAAATTTTTACGAGATTAAAACTGTTTGTTTAGTCCTTTTTGAATGCGCCCGTGAAGAAAAATATTGGCTAATCAATTATTCGGCGCAAAAAAAAAATCTCGTTGATGGGGTATCATTGATTACTGGCTGAGGTGGTGAACGGTTAAACGTTGATATTTTTAAAGACGATAGTCTTTCTTGGGGAACTTAAACGCAGAAATTTTGGTCTGTCTTTCTGTCTTTGTTTGTCGGCACGTCACCCGATTCAGCCAACCGGCCAAAGTTGAACCACTTGCTTACCGCCCACCCATCTTGAACTGGTACGGCTGTTCATGCTTGTGAACGTTGTCGATCAAAAAGTAAATATTACGCATATCTGAGGCGTAACATCATTAGGTAAGTAGTAGGTAGTGTGTTCGTTTAATAAAAAATACATAGATACGCAATTTTAAAGACCTTGATGGTATGCGTTTAACGTTGAGACAGTAACGCGTTTATTAAAAGATTGCCACAGCTGAAGCGATCAGCGGTCCAAGCCGAGCAAGCGCGAGCGCCAACAACAACCGTCTTCGTCTTCTTCTTTCGCAGGCGTTCTTGTCTGCGCCCTACCATGTTACAAATCACTCCCCCGCGGAAAAGGAGCCATCCTGGCGACCTAAGGAACAGGTACAACTGGTGGGTCATAATGCGGCTTTTGTCGATCGACGTGAACAGTCTCACGGCCGCGACGACGGCGGTCCGTAGATGATTGAACAGGCTCAATCATATAGTTAACTGGGGATGCTTGACGTAGGACGCGATAGGGGCCTTCGTACTTAGGCAGTAGCTTTGTGGAAAGGCCAGGAGCGGAGGAGGGAACGCGAAGCCGCACCAAGGTTCCAGGCGAATACGAGTGAGGAGGCAGGTTTTCGTCGTGACGGTCCTTCTGGTCCTACTCGCCCTACATTGTTACAACCCTAGTTTCTTAAGGTGCGCTGAAAATGCGACTGCGCTGAAACTTGTCTTCCTCCGTGCCCTCTGCACAAGCTCATGTTGTGTTTCGGTTTCGGTTCAGTATTGCATTGTACGAATGACAGGGGGCGCCGCTCTGGCATTCCTGTTTTACCCAGGCGACGTGTAAGTAGGAGATTTTGTGGAGAGTACTCATTGAGTGCGGACGTTTCTTCTCCTTCGGTGCATCGCGCCAAACAGCGTGTTCTGGCTGGCCGGCGTCCCCACCGGTTGCGTTGGTCACCGCCGGTCTTCGCCTGCCGCTGCGCCGGGAGTACCAGCCCGCAACACAGCACTCATGTTTTCCGACGTATTGCCAGATGGCGTCCATATCTCACGCAGCGCCTCTTCTATCGTCTTTAGACGACATTTGCAGCGAAGCACGCAGATACGCGGCCAATTTTTTAAAACATTAATCGACTATCGCTATCAGAGATAGCAGGAGCGTATGCTCTCGCGTTGCGTGTTTTTCATTCTGCTGAGAACGTGGTGCTGCAACGCGTATGAGTCAAAATTAATGAACGAATCGTGCTAGGCCGCGATACAACTTCATTACAGAATGGTAGATGCGTGATTTCTCGAGCCGGGAAGCTGGTTTCCGAAATAAACGTGGTCTGGGCTGCGTAGTTGTTGTGGGAAGACGAAGCTTCAGTTCTTTCTTTCTTTCTTTCTTTCTTTCTTTCTTTCTTTCTTTCTTTCTTTCTTTCTTTCTTTCTTTCTTTCTTTCTTTCTTTCTTTCTTTCTTTCTTTCTTTCTTTCTTTCTTTCTTTCTTTCTTTCTTTCTTTCTTTCTTTCTTTCTTTCTTTCGTTCTTTCTTTCTTTCTTTCTTTCTTTCTTTCTTTCTTTCTTTCTTTCTGTCGCATTGTGCAATATTCCCTACTAACTGTTTCCTGTAAAACGGCGATCAGATTATGAAGGACGCCGTAGTGAAGGGCTCCAGAAATTTTGACCATCTGGTGACCTTTAGCGTGCACGTAAACCTAAGTGCACGGTCCTCTAGCAGTTCTCATCTATCGAAATGCGGCCGCCGCGGCCGGTATTCGATTCCGCAACTTCGGGTCAGCAGTCGAGCACCATGTAACCACTAGACCACCGTGGTGGGTCTGCGAACGAAATCCGTAACTCATAACAAGCTTCCTGTTTAAAAAATTGGCATGCTATATTTTTAAGCTCTTACCTGCCTGCCTTTTATACAGCGACGTACTGTACCGCTGTGATGCATGTATACACGCTGAATTATTTCGCTCGAATGAAGCGTTCGCGATTGGCCGGCGCCGATGATAACGTACACGCGGAGTGCCCTGGGTACGTTGAGGATCCGCAAAAAGCAATAGCGGTAGAATAGAATGGAAACATTATCCCGTCTCCGCTTTTGTTCCCACCTAAAGGAGAGTGAGGCCTCAGCGATTCCTTTACGTGGCAAGCACTGAGATTGGGCTAGTTGGTTCTGATCCATAGCTTCTGTAAGCGCGAAATACACGCCACACGGACGAAGAACACAGGACAAGCGCTGGACGTGCCTGTTTCTGAACGTGCCTGTTCAGAAATTCAATGCATTCCCCGCGGGCGCTAGATTTCGTCTTCGAAATGCCAGTGCTGTCAAACGTTTTCATTTAAAACTTGGGCTGTTTATTCGCCACGCTTCTATGCCTTTGCGAATAGCTGCGGCATTACTCTACGGTCCGGTGTTATTTCGATGTCGTAAGATCAGACCCAATTTTTGCGCAGGGGGCGGGTAAGCAATTTTTTTAAGGCTATTAACGAACCTAAAGGTATAATCCACTGCAATATCTAGGTTTATGGAAGCCTTTATGCATTGTACGTAGAACTTGTAAACCATCAATGAAGGCTAAACGTTTCAATTATACAAGCTCAGAAGAGTTAAAGAAACTAATAATAGCTTCACTTCGCACTTATGAAAGTCTTAGTTTCCAGGCTTTCCGAGAGCAATCCTTCGTACAGTGTAAATTGCTGCACGGAGTATTTCACGGTATGGCTCACGCTAAGTAGCCTGGTGACAATAGTGCAATAGGCCCACCTGAATAACATGTTGTAAGGGGGGTTGCTTGAAGAAGCTTGGCCCTCAGTAATCACATAAAACGAATCACTGCTCTCAGAAATCAGCTCATTATAATTGTTATACACAAGGCCTCAAATAATCGTGATTGGTATATTGAACCAACGATATTAGCATTCTTGGAATGTCTGTGCTCTTGTTCCCGACACGGTGTTACGACGTCATAGAGCACCAACGCTCGCGCGAATTCCCATTCTGAGAGCGCTTGATCGATAGCGCCCTCTTTACCGCTGCGTCAGGGCAAGGTACTGATGAATGTCTTCCATCACGCGTTCGTACGGCATTCATTGTGTCGCGTAGGGAACGCGCTTTAGTGTGCTTTGATGTTTACCTGGGGGCCTCCACTGATGGTGGCACGCGCTCATTGTGTCCCAATGAAGGAGCGAGCTGATTATTCTCCATAAAGGTGATCGCGACACCTCCCACGCCGCTCACCTTATAAGACAGCGCATTGACGTTGCATTCTCCTGCTTGCACCGCGCTTACTGGCACCTTTGTACGAATGAATGCAAATGTATCCTAGTGCAATGCATGCGGTATGCGCGTGGGTTTCCTGTCTTGCTCTTTTTGTCGTAAGGAAGTATCGAAGCGCAAAGCTTTCCTTTAGTACTCCCGAATCGTCGAGACGCTGGTTATCGTAATTTATTATGACCCTTTGTTCTTCACTGTGTGCGCGCATTTTTTTACTGCTGAACTGTATCACATGCTGGTTTCTTTTTTTTTTTTTCGTGTTACCCACGTATTTTGCAACACTGTGTATAATGTCGTTTGGCTAACCTGACGCCAGTCTATCTTTCAAGTAGTGGACCGACTCGCACTATATAGTTCGGTATTTTGCCTTTTCAGAAATGCCTATGATGGGACTATTAGGTTCGATATTTCGAAGCGTACTCGGATACCACTGATAAACGTTTTGTTCTTATTTCAAGCATCGTGCCTCCCTATGAAGTAAAAGGCGCAGAGAGGCATAGAGAGAGTTTGCTTAGCATTGTTCAATAACATTACTGAAATGTTAGTTCTCAATGGAATAACTAACTGTTCTCAATGGAAGGGAGGAGGGAGGACTAGCGCTCCCCTTGGCTCCCCCCCCCCCCCCCCCCCAGCCCAGTAGATGCGCCTAAGGAGGCGCACGAGATGTGACAGAAAGCAACCGAGTTGAATTACAATGAGCATTCGTTCAATCTCGCAGTCCTATCGTGCTCTTCAATCGCTTCTTTCACAGAAATAATTGTCAGAAATTGAGTCTACGTAATGTTATTATAATGTTAGTACACGCTGAGTAGGCCGCAAGTAACGTGGTCCAGCTTCTTCAACGTTCCTTCATGTCACGTGTTCTGCACTGTCATGGATGTTTGCCGTTGAGGGCAGCGAAGTCGAGCTCTACAAGGTGTCGTGGTCAGCGGAAGGCAGGATTCGATGTTCGCAGCTAAACCATGACGAGTACAAACACTATGTTCTCAGTGGCGTTCTTAAGTAAACGGCGACATCGAAATGCAGGTCAATTGCCTCGCCTGCACGGTCTTTCCATCTATGTTCGCGTCGGTGTTGAGAAGAAAGTGGGCGCCGATTTTAAGGCGTGACAAAGTTCATTTAAACAGACAGAGCTATAGTTGTACACCATACTTCTTCCACTTGGCGTAAAAGCCAGCGCATTGTTCCGCCGATTGCAATCAGCTCTTAACTGTATAGCATAACGTAAATTAAAACTCAGGGTAACAAAATGAGCACGAAGTGTGGCTTGATATGTTGGAGTGCCCTCGAGCGTAGGTTTTCTCTGTAATTGAGAAAAACATGTTGTTAATGTCGTGTGAATTTGCGAAATCTTGTAGGACACAGCTTTTTGGCATCACAACGTAGGAAATATTTCGTAGAAATGCGTCGCCCACCTTGCCTTCTAATGTTTTCGGAGAGGCGCTACCAGGGCATCGCTTTCATGTGCTACTTTCAGGTGGCGGGCTTTCTAGCCCAATAAGTGAAATAACGCACCTTTAAGATCTAACGTTGAAGAAGGCGTTTTAGACAAGCGCTGTCAGTCAATACGCGTGTTTTCAGGTGGATACATGCGACGTGGCAAGCCAGTTTCTGCGGAATTCCGATAGGCGTTGTAAGCGTTATAGGCGTTATAGAAGAGAAAAATCGTATCCGACCTTAGCATCAAGCTACAAGAAAAGCACAATCACGCGGTTTTCTGAAAGCAAGGCTTCTTGCACAAATGATCAAATCCGAGACTTATGCCCTTATCATCTTAACTCACTGTTTTTATTCTGGTGTCAACCAACATGGAGGCGAGCCAATGGCTCGCAGAGTCATGGCGAATGCATTGGGAAGTAGAAACACAGGCACGCCTAATGCCTTCCCGGTTCATTTCTCCGATAGGGAAGAATTAGTCAATTTATCCGATAGGGACGATAGGGCATAACAATTATTTGTATAGGTCTCCATGAAAAAAAAAAGTGGTGTGAGACGAGACGTGCGTGCTTTCCACGGCGTGAAATCGTAAAAAAAAAATCACGAGTATTTTCTATACGAGAAAACGAGGGCAAGAGCGTGAGCGCGCCTGACGTATTGTCTCTCTTTCTTTCTTTTTTAAAGCGCATTGCTCCCTTCCAACTTCTAACATGAAAGTGTTTTATGCCGGGGTCCACCAAGGCCTCACTGACGAATTTCCGTCACGGAAATACGTCGTTAAAATACAGATGACATAGAAAAACCGGAAGAAAAAGTTGCGTTGAATCGGAAGAGCTGGGACTTGAACCCACACCCTCTCGGTCCGCGACGATAAGTTCCGGGCGCGCTGCCTACTTCGCTACCGACGCTTAATTAAGCACGAGGGCTTCACAAACGCGCCTTATATCTTTCACACCTCCTCGATTTCACAGTGACCAGGGTTGGCAGGCTGGGATGTACTGCATCATGACCGTTGCCTCCGAGATTAGCTCCAGCAACGCGCCGCTACCGGAGCTAATCTTGGAGACCACGTCATGACACTAACGAGCGCCGACAGTAAGCGCTTAGGCAGTTTCAGCGTTCGGTGCAGCTGGAAGCGAAACGTCTTCCCGCGTTCACGGCTCAAGCTACGAATATCTGCCTCCCGTGCTGCTGAAGCGCAGTGTGCTAGAGTATGCATGAGCACAGGCGTATGTTACCGTATTACTTGGGAGCAGACACATCGGTCTTTCTCTCCTGGAACGACGACGCTTTGAACGAGTGCATATCGAGTACCAGTGCTTATTACGCGTTTGTTGATGCCACGTTTGCGCGGGATTCACCATATTCTGTGTCCAGGTCGACTGCATCGAATGAAACGTCCATATTCAATAGTCGTCGTAGGTGAATGCATAAGGGACCCTGTGAGCTTTTCTTTTGTACCTGGGTATTTACTCATTTCGTTCCGATTGTCAGCTAGATTTCATAAGCAAAGCTTATGATTTATATTACGATGCACTGCTTTTGTAGACCAACTTAATAGACATTTGGGAAAAAGGAATACCTGTAATCCTACGCTGTCATGACAAAGTTGTGAATATTCGCAATGAGATAACATAACCATTCTTCCGTTTTAAACCAGATCAGGAATGGAGGCACACTGCAAACGGGTTTGAGCCTTTTAGGGAGTTTCGGGCTCGACTCATAACGTGCATCCAAACGGTACTGCGCAAAACCCCCTTCAAAACGAGGTTCAAAAGGACGTTTTATTTAGATCCTTTAAGGGAGTGATTAGACGGAACTAAGGAGGTAAATTTGTGTTTTTATTGAACTCATTTTGAGGGCTTGAACGGAGCGCATTGGAAGTTTTTCTGGTTCTTTTGCGAGCTTTTAAAGCCCCCTTTTGGAGGTAAAGTTGTTGTTTTTATGTAAGCCATTTTGGGGGCTTGAACAGAGTTTTTCTGCTTCTTTTGAGAGCTGTTAAAGCCTCCTTTTATACGAGGCCCTAGAGCGGTCGCGAAATGAAAAAAAAAAGTATTTATCAGCTACTATTCATCACTAGAACATAATAGAAAACGGACACCAAGGTATTTATGCACAATCATGACATTTGCATACATGTACGCACGGCACAGGAATCGAACTCGCGACCACACGCACTCAAAGCAAGCACTATAACCACTACACCACAGCGCCACCACTTGCAAGCTCGCTTTTTTCGTGGGTTTATATATGTACCAATGTATGTACAAAGCGGCTGGTAACCCGCCGGCACAACTTCGAACTTCCGTTCTTGTACCATCGGCGTGTGTTTGCTCTTGCGGAAGGTCAATACATAATTTGTGGGGCGTCATGCAGGCCGAGCCGATCGACGTAAACACCCTCGGCTCCGAATTCTCCGGTTCACCGTGTCGTGCCGCTAGAAAAATTATAAACGTGTGCCCTCTTCGCTCGCGCTAAATTCGTGAATACCAGCGTGACAAAGGTATCTTCAGATGAGCGAACGTATCTGCATTCCATGAGCGTATGCCGTGGAGCAATTTTCGTTATTTCTGCAGCCGCGAACTGCGCGCGTCCAGATGCGGCAGCGTGTTATGAGCGGTTCGAAGACCGCCTGCGTTCTCATATGAAAATTACACACGCAGAGGCCCGACTTAGAAAAACATTGTAACGCGCCTACATTAAGTGCATTTAATGCGCGCGTACTGCCGCGAGCTGCACGCAGGGGCAGCAGCGCGCTCTGAGCAGCTGAACAAAAATCTGTTTCCGCAATTAGCGCTTATTCGCAATGCACCCTTTAGCGCGGACCGCCTGCGTTCGCATATGAAAATTACACACGCAGAAAATTCCAGAGTTACAAGGACATTGTAACGCGCCTACATAAAGTGCGTTGAATGTGCGCGTACAGCCGCGAGCAGCGCCTTCTGAGCAGCTGAACGCTTATCTATTTCCGCAATTAGCGCTTATTCGCAATGCACGCTTTAGCACAGCATTCATTGATTCTCTATAACGCATATTCAGTATTTATTTGCTTTCATACTCGGATACTACCTACATTTCTTACTAATTAGCTTTTATTGGTAAGCATCACGCCACCGCGTTAAAGCGAATGCCTAACGCGTGCCCCAAGGTCAAGGACAACCTCCCCAGTTTACCAGTGACAGGTCTCCCACAAAACAAAAAAAGTTAATGTACTTGCACTTCTCTCTTGTGAACGTCCATGTGTACATGGCCCTCCCCTCAGACAGATGATGCAGTACCCATTAAAAAAAAGCATTACCCCCTTCCTCAATGGAACAGCTGTTCTTGAGAAAATATGGTTCTGTTGAATTACTTCACCACAGCAGCAGAGAGGTTGGCTTGTTTGCAATTCAGTATTTCACAATTGTAACACAGAAACACAAGGACTGTAGCAAATATGCAGAAAACTGGAAAACTATCATATGTGCACTCCCTCGTCCACCTGCACACTACGTTAAACTTTATTTATACAACAGCAACCTTCAATTATGCTACTATTGATAAAAGATCACCCAATCTACGTTAGAACACAGTGATGACTTTCTGTCTTTCTGTTGCCTATCTTCTACAATGTGTCATAATCTGTGAATCATCTGTTCAATGTGTTTGGTAATAAAACACAAGCAGTTACATTGAGCAGGCAGTGTTTCAGCAATTTGTTTTGCAAGCACAAATTCATTTCTTCAATTTGCATGCACGACAAGTAGTGATACTTCAATTGATACAAGAACCAGTGGTTGCAACATTTTATTGGAATCAAAACAGCAGCAGTTCTCGTGTCATTGTAAGGATATAGGTATATATTTCCATCGTTGTGCAGAGAACCTACTCCCAAAACTGAACACATGGAACAACATATACAGTACAGCCTAAGCACTATACATAATTCACAGCAGTAAAACAATACGAAAGTAGGGTGTAAAATCTCATCATGATGCGCACTAACGTGTGCACTTCACCGTACCAGTATGTAAGTATAATCGAAAAAAATAAGTTACCCAAGGAACTTGGTGTCAGCCTACACACGAAGGCAACTAATTAATACAATAAGGCTAGCATCACTTTTGGGAAATATGAAACCGTGTAGACAGGCAGTTGTACAGTTTTTTATTGCATTAGTGTGCCCTATGGCATCAAAACATGTCGCACATGATTTTGGAGTTGAGTTTCCTACAAAAAAGCCCGAAATAGACCTGTGGTGTTGACTGTAGGTCCGCTTACCAAGGTGCATAAAAGCATTCAGCAATGCCCACAAAATTACAAGGTTGCCTTCATATGTTGCTGCACATATTTACTCACAGATACCTGGAAGCCATCGTTAATTTCTGGAAGTGTGCTTGGGAACTTGTCGGCATAATCACATGACTGCAGTGTACCAACACTTCTAATATGCATAACAAGTACAGCCATGCTTCAATGTTTTTATGCCAGCTAGTGCCATCTGTAACTCAAAAGTTCATCCTTAATTCCTCACTTGATGGCTTACGCATAATTACCACATTGAAAATAATCCAAGCACCATGGCTGCAACGTCAACTTGCAATTAGGCAATCACAGGCACTAAATAAAAAAATTCCTGTAAATAGTGACTGGTCGCTTTGCACATTAGATCCTAGGACTTGATATGCCATGAGGATGAATAAAAATTGACCACACATATATAGAGACTGTGAAATAGTCAGGAGTTCATTTCATAGGTAAGGAAAACGTGAAAACGAAATCAGAACACATAGCAACAAAGGGGACGGAACATCACACTACTAACAACTGAAGCTGAACATGTGCGGCTTTTTTAGTCATGTGTGTTTATATCTTTCTGTGGTTTTGATTACACTTCAGTTACTAGTAGCGCACTGTCCTGTCTGCCCCCTTCATTCCTCTGTGGATATGTGATTGTTTAGTCTTGTAATTTTTTCGTACTGTGTGTTTACATCTTTCTGTGGTTTTGATTAAACTTCAGTTGCTAGTAGCGCGTCATCCTGTCCCCTTCATTTCTCTGTGCTGTGATTTTTTTGCACCCTCTTTAACTATGAATATACACCAACTCGCCCAACTGCCCCTGTTAAGACTTATGTTTGCTGAATAACACTGGGCCCACTCAGCGTCTTTTTAAACAATGCGAAATTTTCAAAGGCACATGATATCAGAAAGGTTGCACGCAGTATTGCGCATAACACTCTGCACCAATACCAGTGTTGGCCTAAATGTGGCAAGATGTACGAGCTGTTCGACATAGTGTAAAGTGAGGCACATCAAGGTGTTCCCACAATCATGGGTGTCGGCAGGGGTTTGCACAAAGGGTACCTGCCGCCATCAAGACACACCAGCACTTGACCCCACCCAAGCTACACCAATGCTCTCCTGCTCACCAGGCCGACACGTTACGCCGCCTTGCACCCCCAAGACAAAATCCTGCCGACACTCATGCCCACAATACACTTGACTTGAACACAGACTGGTGGGCAAGCAACACTTGCTGCTTTGCCAAAAGTGTATTCCTGAAAATTACACAAAAAAGATGTCCACTAAGATTTCTGTATACATAAAAATTAATGTCTTACCGAAGATTCGCACTTGACTATCCTTATTGCAGACATTTTGTCGAAACACGAAATACATACAAAATTGAGATGCTGCTAAGTATTTCCTTGTGAGCGTTTCACTTCGTGTGCACAGGGCGAAAAACAAACGGATGTAAAAAAAAATGCGAAACACCACCAGAAGTGTACTCTTGCCATGTTTACCATTATGTGGGTAGTTTTTGATGTCAGTAAAGTTATCATTATAAGTACACTTTAAAAGGGTTGTGAATGTTAGCAAGGTCTTGATTAACCGCACCTACTCTGTTTAGGAGTGAAGATTGGGCAACTTGGCACTGAACCATGGCAAAAATAAACAGCGCACTTCTAGTGAGGATAAACTAAGGCCTGGGCACAATAACGGCGCTTTCACCTTGTCAAATTGTGTCAACAGTCATGATACTATGTATTGACCTTGAAAACTATGGCAACATAATGCAAAACAGCAAATTAATGAGAGGGAATAAACAAGATGATTCAACAATCTGGTTCAACAGACTCAACAGCTGACTTATATCAATGCGATTAAATTAGCCTTGCACATCTCCTAATGGCTAAGAATATACAATGTAACCTTGGCAAATTCCACTGTTGATACGTGACCAATGAAGTTGCATTCCTTCCATGCCGTTGAATGGCCGTTCCTTCTTTTCTGTTTTCACTGTTTTCTGATTTTCATTGTTTTCACTAGCGTAAATGTTCACCCTTTTTGATTTTGTCACTTTGCAGATGGCATAGGTGTTTTGCCTTTGAATGTGCACGTTTCTTCTGCTTTGTCTTTCCTGTTTCTTTTTGTATGCGTATATGTTTTGCCTTTGAACGTACACACGTTTCTGCTGCTCTGTCTCTATTTTTGCTCTACTGGGCCTTGTGCACTTCTCAAGCTACCATTGTCGCTTTTCACTTGAGGCCCATTTCCTGTATTTTGCTGGAATAAACATTTATCCATTCATTCAATACCATAAAACGCATGTGCTTCACAATACACACTGCACTTAGCAGATGTCTGTCACATGATATGGCCGTCATTGTATAGCTTTAACATGATTTATTCGTTCTAGCTAAATGAATCCAAGCTAATGATGTTAATGTACCTTGATATGCTATTTCACTGTTCCTTGATGCATATGTATGAAGGTACAGTGATTATGTACCTTAATATGCTATTTCAGGAGACGGGCAGAGTGCGCAATGCAAAATTGTTGCCGAAAAGTCTTTTCACTTCCTGACAATCTGTGCTTCGGTGGGTTCTCACAGTTGCATAGCAGGAGAAAGATGTCCAGGGTAGTTGACTGCATCCAAGGTAGATGCTGCAAAATGAGAGCGCACGGTCTTGTCACACGTCAATGTACGCAAATTGACACGATGACGAAGGATTAAAACAAACAAATGAAGTTGGAGAAAAGAATAAATAGAAAAGAAAGTTGTCCTTTATGCACATTCCATCATGTGACAATGTGATAACCGTGACCTTTTGCTCTAATGTATATTCCCTGAAAGCATCATGCCTCATTCACGCTTTATCGCAGGCAAGAAAATTATATCGTGCAAACAACTTTATCAGGGCGCACTCCTGGGTCGATTGACTGGTCGTATGAAGCAGGAGTGATATTCACAGAAGTTCCAAAACATGCATCACACATCATTGCTATCTGAGTTTAACGACTTAAATGCGAAGCATTTGTTAAACACTTCTACGACTTTGAACGGATCTGTCTACCTATCTATCTAGCCGCCTACGACTCATAGCTCGTGTGAGTGTTTCGTTAATGGGATGTATGCCAAAATTCGTGTGGCATGACACGACTGCATGAAGAACATGAATGATGGGTCTTAACCTGAAAATCATGATATGCATTTCATTAACGACATGATTTACACGTCACTCTCTTGGTTCTCTTGCGGCTGTTTCGTTAACTTGCTATTTACCAAAATAGGTATGGCGTCGCAAGAGTGTATGACGCACATAAACGACAGTTTCTGTTTCTAACGTGCAAATCATGACACGCTTGTCATGTATGGCGTTATTTTGACAACATGGTCTCAGGGGCGCTAGTGGCCGTTTCGCCTGCTTCATATACACCAAAATTGGTATTGTGCAGTGTGACTGTACGTCCAAAATAATTGACAGCTGGCAACATGAAAATAATGACATGCATGTCATGTACACACGCCACGCTCATGGTGCGCTCGCGGCCGGTTCGCTAGCTTGACATACACCTAAATTTATATAGCGTGACGTGATTGTGCGACGAACATAAATGACAATAGTAACATGAAAATAACGACATGTATGTCATTTACGGCATGGAGCCTGGTGCACTCGCGTCCGGTTCTCTAACTTGATATCATACCAAGATTGGCATAGCGTGACGTGACTGTATGACCTACATAAATGACAGCTGGTAACATGGAAACAATGAATGACATGCGCGTAATGTACAGCATAGGTTACATGCCACGCTCATGGTGCGCTGGCGGGCATTTCGCAAGCTTGACTTGCCGATTTTCTTTTCTTTTTTTTAAAGACGATAATCTTTCTTGGGGAACTTAAACGCACAAATTTTGGTCTGTCTTTCTGTCTGTCTGTCTTTCTGTTTGTCGGCACGTCCCTCGATTCAGCCACTCGGCCAAAGTTGAACCACTTGCCCAAGGGCCAGCCGTCTTGAACTGGTACGGCTGTTCATACTTGTGAACGTTGTCGATCAAAAAGTAAATATCATGCATATCTGAGGTGCAACATCACTAGGTAAGTATTAGGTGGCGTGTTCCTTTAATAGAAAATGCATACATACGTAATTTTAAGGACCCTAGTTTCTTAAGCTGCGCTGAAAATGCATAAGAATGGAAGCTTGAGCGAGTTGGTATGCGTTCATCTTTGTTGAAACAGCGCTCACTAGACGACGACGAAGTAAAAGAAGGCACAGGACAGGCGCTGCCTGTCCTGTGCCTTCTTTTACTTCGTCGTCGTCTAGTGAGCGCTGTTTCAACAAAGCTGAAAATGCGACTGCGCTGAAATTTGCCTTCCTCCGTGCCCTTCGCAAGAGCTCATTGTTGTGTTTCGGTTTCGGTTCTGTATTGCACTGTATGAATGCCATGGGTTGGTGTTGAAAAACTTTAGTTTTCAGAAGGCCAAGAAGGTGAAAAAAAATATTTAAAAAATGAAAAAGCAGCGTTGTGGGCGGCCTTCAGGCTGCCGGTTGTGGGCGCCGCTCTGGCGTTCCTGTTTTACCCAGGCGACGTGTAAATAAAAGAGTGTGTAGAGTGTACTCGTTGAGTGCGGACGTGTCTCTGCTTCAGCGCTTCGCGCCAAACCGCGTTTTCGGGCTGGCTGGCGTCCCCGCTGGTCGCGTTGGTCACCGACGGTCTTCGCCTGCTGCTGCGCCGGGACTACCAGCACGCAACACAGCACTCATGTTTCCCGACGTATTGCCAGATGGCGTCCATATCTCACACAGCGCCTCTTCTATCGTCTTTACACGACATTTGCAGCGAAGCACGCAGATACGCGGCCAATTTTTTTTCTTGCTTTTCATAGCACTTTTCAAGCGACGCAATGTGCAGAAGGTCATCTACAGGTGCATAAGCGACGATAAGGGCTCGTAAAGAGGGAGAACATCAGTATTACTTACCATTTTTGTTCCTGACTGTGCCGAGCACGCAGGGCGCCCATCATCTGCTTGGTAATGCACAGCGGCACACTCGCTTGAGTCGACGGGCCGTCGCGATTATCGCACTCGCAGCGCAGCATGTCGCACTGTCGTCAAACCACGCATATCACATCCAGCGGCGAGAACACAGTGAGGCTGCAGGCACAAAACGCGCACACACGACCGACACAGCTGATCACTTGAGAAGTGGCGTTCACAAGGCCTACGATCGCGCCGCCGCGGGAACGACTCCCTCCTCACGTTTCTTTCTTTTTTTCTGTTTTTTTTTTTCTTCGCGCGCGCATGCGGCGCGAAGCTTTGTCCCATTTCAGTTCGGTAGCGCCTCGTCTGGCTTGCTTTTGACCTGGCGGGGGCGGGCCGCAGTAGGCTGCAGAGGCCAAAGGGCTTCCTCGCTTCCCCTCCAGCCGTTCGGAGGGTCTCTATATCTCTTTCTCTGGGCTATCTGTGCAAGGGATTTTTAGTGCGCTGAAGCATGCCGCCTCTTTCTTTTACTTCTTTCCCCCGCACAGCTGCATGCATGCCCGCCAGCACTGAAGGCATTACGGAAAGCTTCGGAAAAAAAAAGAGAAAACATGCCAGAGGAAATGAGATGGGAGTTTTTTGTTCCTCTAACTCCATTCGACGAATGGCGTCAGATAGTAAATTTACCTCCTTTCTTCCACATAATTTCTTAACGAAGTAAAATTGAGGACGCAGAACTTTATTACACCCACGTCATTACACCCTAAGGTAGTACTGTCCAGATGAAGGTAGTATTAAGGAGGATTGTAGCCCTTAAAACGCCCAATTCGGCTAGTTTGCGTTTGCAGTGCACTTTTATATGAATTATGCTTGCGGTGAAAATTCATTCGGCTCCTAGGGGACGAACGATGCGTGTTCTTTCTTGTGGGATTTGGAAGATACAGCTACATGTAGCTATTACATAGTCAAGTACAAATTGACCCGAAGGTCACGGGATCGAATCTCGACCGCGGCGGATGCATTTTCGGTGGAGCCGAAAATGTTTGAGGCCCGTGTACGTAGATTTAGGTGCACGTTAAATAGGCAGTTTTAGAATAGCGTACGCAAAGCTTTGCGTTGGGTTTTCGCGCAACTGCGCATGCGTCATACGCTAACCGCTTGCGGGCTCCCGTTAAGTTACGAAAATAGCGGGCCGCAAGCGCTAACGCTAACTTAGCGTACGCTATTCTAAAACTGCCTAATAACGCCAGGTGGTCGAAATTTCCGGAGCCCTCCACTACGGCGTCCCTCATAATCATATCGTGGTTTTGGGACGTTAAACCTCAGATATTATTTTATTATCGAGTACAAATTACTCTTACATCTTTTTTTTTCGAAACGGACAGCGTTACTGTGAACTATATATATGCATCCCTCCCATGCAGTAAAATACGTAGTACTTCACATCCAAAGGAGAGCATGGGGGACATTATTTCCCTACCTAGAATCCTGCTTCCTTTCTTAAAATTTTACTTCTTTCGTTGTTCTTCACATGGTTTATTTTCGTTTGAAGTACATCGTCAGTCTTTTTTTGTGAACCCATTTCTACAAGCACACATACTAGCATAGAGGAGCCCACATACGCCATCACGATGTTTGTATGTCACAAGGCAAGCACTCTCAATGTAGGAGGAACGGCACGAAGAGCACGTCCCTTCAGTGCACTTGGTGGCACCCACATGCAGCTGGCGCTATTCCCAGTAATATCGCTGAACAAGTTAGTATTAAGGATTTACGTTCTCTTGAATCATTGCCAAACGCGCTCTTTTTTTCTGTTTTATGTTACCGCCCCCTTACACTTGTTACTACTGGCTTGCGCAAACCGTGCCCGAATGTCTGGGAACGTGCTAGGTTATTTTAGGATCATCTGTTAGGCTTGAGCGTGGAAAAGCACACAGCTGAGTCTATTCTGGAACTAACGCGGCCACGAGCGATAAAGGTGGAATCTTCGATATGTCAAATGTATAAATGCCGACGCGCCTTACCGCAGATGAGATTACGGACGGCCGACGCCCTGTTCGCCGCTGTAAGTGTACAACGTAAATTGCTTGTACCTCGCCTTCTCATTTTTCGGGGCACAGGTTCGCCCAAATACAAAGTTTAGTCCTGAACGAGCCGACTAAAATATTATGATTTCGTCTACGTCACCACCCCGCGACATTATGACTTTATCCCCGTGGCCAAGGCAATCGTCAATAGTGAACGTCTGATTGAAATAGAACTCGATTTTTCAAAAAAAAAAAAAACTTGAGTAGCGATTGGTGTAGTTCTAAATGCTGCGCTAAATGCAGTTCCACAACTGTGAAACCGGAGGCCGTGCTTAGCACGGGCAACCAGCGATTCCCGTTCGTAGAGTTTCCACTGCTTCGTTTACCAAACCGCCGATGACGTCAGTTTTTGATGTAAGCATATACGGTTCCCCCGGCACGTGTAGAATCTTGGTATGGAGATTCACAAACTCGGAGTGCGACATGCACGCTACTTTTTGCAAGGCTTTATCGAGTTCCTACTTGTTACGGGAGTTGAGATACGTGTCGTCTGCAGCGAGTTTCGTCAGGTTATTCAACGCAGAAACTTGGGCTAGATGGTGGGTGTAGAACATGTGCATCTTAGCAAGCGCCACAGAACAAACACAGAAGCAAGACGCACGTAAGCAGGACGGGCGCTCTTTCTTCTGTGTTTGTTCTGCTGCGCTTACTAAGATGCACGTGTTCGTCAGGTTGTTTCCCCTTTCAGATGTAGCGACGAAGGCGCCGGAGATTCGCTGGTGGAGGAGCAATCGCGTGCTTGACGAGGGGGTGGCGCCTTCTCTCGTGCGGTGCGGGCGTTAGCCGCATATTTCCGACTGGATTTTAGAGATTTTAAGTCAATTATAGCGATTACTTGGCTATTTCCCTCAATCATATTATTTTAGACCTTGTTCGTTTATTAAATGCGAAGCCTTTCTTAGCGAACTTCTGCGACTTTGAGCGTATCTATCTATCTATCTATCTATCTATCTATCTATCTATCTATCTATGCTATCTATCTATCTATCTATCTAGCTATCGATCTATCTATCCTATCTATCTATCTATCTATCGATCTATCTATCTATCTATCTAATCTATCTATCTATCTATCTATCTATCTATCGATCTATCTATCTATCTATCTATCTATCTATCTATCTATCTATCTATCTATCTATCTATCTATCTATCTAGCCGCCTACGACTTTGTGCTGTCTTGGCCGTTTCGTTAATTGGATGTATGCCAAAATTGGTGTGTCATAACATGGCCTTATTACGAACATAAATGACAGGTCATATAATGAAAATCATGACACGCATGTCATGAACAGCATGATTTACATTCCACGGCCTTTGGGCTCCCTGGCCATTCCGTTAATCGGATGTATACCAAAATTTGTGTGTCATAACATGGCCTTATCACGAACATAAATGACAGGTAATATCATAAAAATCATGACACGCATGTCATGAACAGCATGATTTACATTCCATTGCTTTTGGGCTCTTGCGGCCGTTCCGTTAATTTTATATATACCAAAATTGGTACGGCGTGACAACAGTTCATGACGAACATAATGACAGGTCCTAACATGCAAATCATGACGCGCATGTCATGTGCAGCATGATTTACATGCCACGCTCGTGGTGCATTCGCGTCCGTTTCGCTTGCGTGATATACACCAAAATTGGTGTTACGCGACACGACTGTATGACGAACGTAAGTGAGACGTGGTAACAGGATAATCATAACATGCAAGTCATGTACGACTTCATTTACATGCCGCGCTCATGATGCGCTAGCGGCCGTTTCACTAGATTGATATGCATCAAAATTGGTATTGCGCGATGTGACTGTATGAAGAACATGAATAACAGTTGGTAAGATGAAAACCATGACATGCATGTTATGTATGTCATGATTTAATTGCCACGCTCATGATGCATTCGCGGCCGCTTCGCTAGCTTAATGTAACCAAAATTGATATTGCGCGAAGCGACTGTATGAAGAACGTGAATAACAGGTGGTAACATGAAAACTATGACATGCATGCCATGTATGTCATGACTTACATGCCACGCTCATGGTGCATTCGCGGCCGTTTCGATAGCTTGATATACACCAAAACTGGCATTGCGCGATGTGACTGTATGATGAACATTAGTGACAGGTGGTAACATCAAAAACTGTAGTATGCATGTCATGTACGGCATGATTTACATGCTCTACTCACGGTGCACTCGCGGCCATTTCGCTCCTTTGATACACACCAAAATTGGTATTGCGCGATGTGACTGTATGACGAACATAAATGAGAGGTCTTAACATGCGAATCATGTTATGCATGTCATGTACCGGTATGATTTACATGCCACTGTCATGGTGCGTTTCCGGCGGTTTTGTTAACGTGATATATACCAAAATTGGTATGGCATGACACGAGTGCGTGATGAACATAAGCGACAGGTCATGCATTTATATACCAGAATATGCGTTTCATTAGCATGGTGTACACTAGATTGTGCATGCATGCGTGCATGGCAAACATGCGATATATGGTGGACTAGATGCCATGGCATGAATGATTTCATTTGGCTCAAAGACAAACAAGGCGATGTATGCAGCTCTTTTTTAACCCGCTTTTGAGAATTGCAAGACTTGTTTTAGGCATATAATGCCTTAGTTTTTTCCTCGTTCTTGTCACGCTGTAACATAATGAAACAGTACAAACTAGCCCAGTTCCCTGTACTCATATATTGACCACTTGATTTTGAGCGTGATCACGCCATGTGAGATATACGCATGGGCGACAGGCTGAGCCACTAAAGTGCTACGCACTTTATAAAAGACTTGGCAGTCACTGTTTTGTTGTATCGATCACTGTGGAAATTTAGTTGACGGTTATTCGGGGACCCGGAAGAATGTCAACCTTTAGTAGCTTCATATTCTTTTCAGCTGCGTACGAAAACGACAAAGGCACGTATACTGAGCTAAAGCTCTACTTAATATTTGGAGAAGGGCGCGCATATCTTTCTGTGCTGAAAAACCCATCGTACTAACCCAACCCATTCTGTTCTCTATGCACGCGAACATGAGGATAGTTCAGACTGAAATTGGTGTGGGCTGAACCTGAGCTGAGATTAGGCTGTTTAATCTAATTTCCGCGAAAGCTACACCGAGTGCGTCAACGCAGCAAGCCTAACAAAAATCACGGTAGAGGCTGAGACCTGAGCAGAGGGGCAAGCGATATTTTTTAGGTGAAGCAAAGTTTCTGCTAGGCCACGAAAAAACCTATGAACGCGAAGTTTTCTGCATCGCAGTTAATTCACTTTCGCTGTTCTCATAAGCAGCGACAAAGCATTGTTAACGCAAACTCGGCTAAAAGTTAGATTAACTCTTCGTTGGTTTGTCGCATATTTAATCCGTCAAAACTCCTCCTGCCCGCCGCAGTTTGAGCGCACAATGAGTAGAGTCGAAAGCAAAATGAGTGCACAAACATTACGTGTAATCTTACCGTACACTGCGTTTCACAGTTCGTAGAGCGCTTTGACGTCACGCCTCAACTTTTAAATGATCACTATGAGCCTGAAAAAAGAGCGCCATTGGCAATCTAAGCGAACAAATGGAAGCGTTATATATATATATATATATATATATATATATATATATATATATTATATATATAATATATATAGAACATGACCACATTGCTTTCGTCAACAGAACCTCACTTAAGGCGTCCGCAGTTTGTGCTTGCCACGAAAAGCAACACATCGAAACATTAGCGGAACGAGCAGTTACTACGCTTGCACCAGCAATTCCCATGCCTAATAGTTTTGCATTAATAGCCTCGAGCCGCAAATAACACTATGTAAGTGGATTTCCGTCTATAGTTAACCTCTGCTTTTATTTTTCGTGATTTGCCTTCTTTAGGAGGGCCAACGTCGTCATCATCCTGAGCTGTTTATGAAAATGTTGCGCCCACTTTGGTGATACGAGCGCTGTTTTCAGCGTGCCGCTCGATAAAATGTGGTTGCATGCGAACGACCTCAATTTGCAAGCGGGGTTACCGTTCCCAGCACAGTTCCTCAGCGAGCGCGCGGACGTCTGCCGTCTGAGTAGTTATTCAGATAACGTATGTGCTACAAAAATAGCGGTCCCGCGGAGTAATTTGGTGCAGTTTTGGGTGGTTCACAAGGCTGCACGGAGCACCATTTGTAATTGGATTCACGCCTCAATCGCATGAGTTGCCTCTCCGGATCGTTTTTTTTTTTTTTGCCATTGCTTCTCTCTCTCTTTCCACCTCATCTTACGCAGTGTGATGGTTTTCAACGGTGCGAAGCAAGCTTTCTTTGTTTTATTGGTTTGTTCGCTTTTCATTCCTCCTTGGTAAGCTCAGCACGCATACTACACAATGATGCCCACGAGATTATTTGGAAAGATACGATGTCTGCCACTTGGCGGTTGTTTCTTCATTCGTTTTGGTTTCTGTTCGTTTCCCTATAGTTCTCAAGCGAAGGTTATTATTAGTCACAGATTTCGGGGGTGGTCGCGGCGGCATTGTATGCGAAAGAAAGAAAGAAAGAAAGAAAGAAAGAAAGAAAGAAAGAAAGAAAGAAAGAAAGGAAGGAAGGAAGGAAGGAAGGAAGGAAGGAAGGAAGGAAGGAAAGAAAGAAAGAAAGAAAGAAAGAAAGAAAGAAAGAAAAAAGAAAGAAAGAAAGAAAGAAAGAAAGAAAGAAAGAAAGAAAGAAAGAAAGAAAGAAAGAAAGCAAGAAAGAAAGAAGAAAGAAAGGAAAGAAAGAAAGAAAGAAAGAAAGAAAGAAAGAAAGAAAGAAAGAAAGAAAGAAAGAAAGAAAGAAAGAAAGAAAGACGGAGGGATGGAGGGATGGAGGGATGGAGGGATGGATGGATGGATGGACGAATGAATGAATGAATGAATGAATGAATGAATGAATGAATGAATGAATGAATGAATGAATGAACGGACGGACGGACGGACGGACGGACGGATGGATGGATGGATGGATGGATGGATGGATGAATGGATGGATGGACGGATGGACGGATGGATGGATCGATGGAAGAATGGACATTTGGGCAAGTTGGAATTGATTATGCATATCCGCCTTAAGTTCCTCCTCACCCCCACATCACTACCCCTCACCTTCACTTCCCTTTCCCACCTCTTGTACACAATACAAGGTTACGCTATGATTTACCCTCTCCCCTCGTCATTTCCGTCCTCACCCTCACTTTCCTCTCCCACCCCTTACTCTAATATACTATACATGGCTATGGTATGCTACACGCTCCTCCTCACCCTCACATCACTCCTTTTCACCCTCACTGGTGTTGAGCAATGTTAGCCTTGCTTTAGGCATGCTTTGGTAACTTACTAATGATTCTGAGCGTGATCATACGATAAATATTGCGAAACACATACGGATGCTCACTAGCGGTGCCCCTACACAGCTCCGCTCTTAAAAGTTATGTATACACGTGCGGGGCATGTGCGCCCACGTGTTAGTGTATGATAAGCGCTTGTATGATAAGCTCACATGTATGATAAGCGCTTATTTATGTACATTACCCTCGGTGTGCACAAAGACGTTACAGAGGGTGGCGGCTACAAAGGTTGGTCCCTTCAGTGTAGTGAGGGCGCATAGTAGCGCCCAAGTCTTCGTTATCCACCACTGACCAACGCAAGCGTTTACTTGTTTACATTACCTTCAGGGTGCACAAATACGTTACAGAGGGTGGTGGGTACTGAGGCCGGTCCCCTAAGAGTAGGCAGGGCGCGTTGCAACACCGTAGTCTCCATTATCCACCACTAGCCTACATTAGCCGTTGTTTGGTGGTGCTGTTCGATTTCAATAGGCATGTACATACGGCATCAGTGGGGCCAAACATAAGCGCACGCATAGCTTAAGTGAGCCTGAAAAGCCTCCAAGAATGCAGAGTTCCGATGTCTATGCGAACGGCTTTACTCATAACCTAATCAATAAAGACAATGTGACAAACCAATTAGGCTTCAATTTCATCCTTTGACCAACGACTGCGAAATAATTTAAATGCTTGGAATGGTGAAGTTTAGAATGTCTGCTAAGGATTCCTCCGCAAGCAACGGACAGGTTCAACCAAAATAATCACTGATAGCAACAGCAATGAATGAATGAATGAATGAATGAATGAATGAATGAATGAATGAATGAATGAATGAATGAATGAATGAATGAATGAATGAATGAATGAATGAATGAAAAACTGTTATCACGTATGCACGTGCAGTGCCCGCGCGTCCAAGTGACACAGACAGACTAATCAAGCGTAAAACATGTTCCGTCGCCTTACGGTTCGGATGCCGCACGTGTGTGATCAGTATTGCGGCGTCAGTCACGATTGTACATTTCTTAACGATGCGGGCTCCCTCAACGTAGTCAGTGCCCATGGAAACACCGCAGCCTGCATTATCCACCACTAGCCGAAATTATCCGTCAAGCCAACACAAGCCAATATTAGTCATCACTTAGCAAACTGTAGCCGGAATTAACCATCATTTATGCTACACTATAGCTTCTATCGTATGGTTACTAGTAGTGGCAACTGTACTATAGGCAGTAATGTGTCTTTGCCATATAATACCCAGCGTAAGAACTCATGCATCTGTATGGACAGCAGCGCGTTAACTTACGGACGCACGGTGTCTTTTTGAGTGAGAAGTGCCCCCAGAATGCTTGACTAAATGCAAATAAACATACGTGGAGCGCAGCATTCATATGGGGAATGAATGAATGAATGAAAGCAACTGTCATTAGGTCCAGCAGGGCGCGACGGATTCGAGTTTCTGCTGTAAATGCCTCTCCGCACGTTCCTCCGGCGTGAGAGATTGCAGACGGCGACGTTTTTCCTCGGACTCACTGCATTCTCCGCTTTTGCACGGTCCCGCTTTCGCTGTATATATTCGCGTTGCTTCTGTCGGCGCCTCCTCGCATGTTCCTCCGTGGTAAGTGCTCTGCCCCACCTCGCCTTCTCTGGTTTCTCCCAGTTATGTACGTCATACTGCGGCAAGGTCAACCCACTACGACGACGCCAGTACCGCCACCGCCGCCGCCACATTCTTTCCCCTTCAAGCCTACCGGACTCTTCCTGTAGACATCAGAGCCGGTGCGGACATGAGCCGCCCTGAGTGCACCCCCCCCCCTCTCAACTTTACTTGGAACGCATGGGCTACACGTTAATCACTACGCTCTAAAACTTACGCAGAATCCCAGTTGAAAGTATTTTGAGAGATGAGAGAGAGAAAGAGTTGAAAAGGAAAAGTTGAGGCAGCGATACACAAGGGGGCGAAGACTGAGGAAACAGCGGAGCTGGTGGCATTCCCTCCTCCTCACCTTCAATTCCCTTTACCCCTGGTTATACTATGCTATGCAGGGCTATGCTATGCTTCACCGTCTCCCCTCTCTACTTTCCCTCCTCCTCACCCTCGCTTCCCTGTCCCGCCCCTTGCTATACTACACTACATAATACTATGCTAGGCTTTACCCTCTCCCCTCCTCCTTTCCCTCCTCGTCACCTTCCCTTCCCTTTGCCACACCTTTGCTATTAGCCCCGAGAACGAACACTGGCAGCGCGGCAGTCGCGGCGATCTGACGTCACGGCAAGGACTCGCTTGCTCCGCGGCCGAGGATCGCCTTTTCCTGCGCCCTCCGCGTACCCGCTCTTTCGCGATACGGTGCTGATTAGTCTTGCGGTGCAAACCTCCCAAGGTAGAAGATGGAAGTTTACACTACTAGCGAGAGTTAGCTGTAGAAAGCATGGATAATATAGCTTATAATGGGCAAATTCCCGTCAGGACGAAAGATTCACTGTGAAAATGGTGATGCACGTACGAGAGCAAGGCATTCGTTGTTTTCACCACGTACTCCAAGACATTGGTGCTAATAAAAGTTGCGCCAATGGTTCTAACTTCATTAGAACTTGGCGTAGACTCCACGGTTAGAACATGCGTCCCGAAGAATTACAAATGAAATTAGGACATTTTTAATTCACTAACTCATGCGCAGGTCTTGGCACACCGGCGAAAACGCTGTCCGCAGATCGCGGATACGTCCGATGCAAATGAGACTTGGCGAATCTATCATATTTTTAGAGGAATCGCCCGTGAACAACGCTACCTAATAATGTGAATAAGGTGCCTTGCGTGCCAAGACCAAGGCATGATTGTGATATTAATTTTGACCGCCTCAAGATCTTTAACGTGATCCTGTATCTAAGTAGAGGGATGTTACCCATCGTATTGCAGCTGCTGTGGTCGGGAATCAGACCCATCCCCGAGGTTAGCAGCGCGGCACAACAACAAACCTGATCACGGGGCTTTCAAGCGTGGGCACCGCTGGCGACTGTGAAGAAAAAATGTATAGCTTTTTGCCATTTTACTAGGAACATTATCGATGCTGTTTTCGCCATTCATCTAAAGCTTGAGACAGGCAAAAAGCAAGTGCAAACAGCGGAACGGCGTACGAAGCAAGCGCGCGATATGCCGGCGCGTCACGGCGGGCGTCGAAGAGTCCTTGCCGTGACGTCATCCAGGCCTCCCGCCAGGCGGCGCCACCCCAACTTCTCGGGGCTAATACTATAAGCCTATGTTTTACTCTCTCCCCTCCTCCTTTTCCTCCTCCTCACCATCACATCTCTGCTCCTTACTTCCCATTCCCACTCCCTTGCTATGCTATACTCGACAAGGCTATGCTATGCTATGCTCTGCTAGCGTGCCTGGATATCCTAGAGATTACGACGCTCACCTTTTAATGCTGGGTACACGTTTTCGAATCCTGCCTCGCAAGGCAATTTTTTCAACAAGAATTTTTCTCTCTCTCTTTCTTCATCTCTTTCTTTCTATTAGACTCTTCCCTCTATATTTGCTATGTATTCTTTGTCTCTGTTTATTTCTTTTCTTTCTTCCTCTATCTATATATTTCTTTACATTTCTTTCTTCCCTTTCTTTCTCTCTATGTATTTCTCGCCTCCTGTTTCTTTCTATTTCTCTCTTTCTGTCTACATTTTTCACTCTTTCTTTAATTATCTGTTTCTCTATTGCCGTCGGTTTCTCTTTCTATTGTTACCGTCTATTACCGCTATTTCTCTCTCCTCGTCCTCACACTCATTTTTCTTTCCCACCCTTTTGGTATACTATACTATAAAAAGCTATGTTAAGCTCTGCTATCGTTCCTCGGTTGCCGCGTGGTTACTATGCTCGCCGTTGGTTCGTGGGTACGCGGGTCCGAATCCCGCTTTGCCAAGAAATTTCTTTCGCCAAGAATTTCTCTCTTTCTCTCTCCCTCTCCTCCTTTCTTTCTCTATGTACTTGTTCTCTCGCCCATCAGGGTTGATGCATCCCGCGCCAGACAAATCGGCGCACGTGTTCTGACAGTGAAGCAGAAGATGAGGAGGACGAAGAGGAAGGAGAGAGTGCGTGCCGGTTCATGATGATGATAATTTCTGTTTGCGACTAACGGGCCATCCGAGAATTAAACTGTTAAAATATGTGGGTCAACCTGGTACTAGTAACCAGCTTTCTACCCTGTATAGACGATTTTCCGCAGCTGGTTTATTTAATCAAACTAGATGGCGCCACTGGCGCCACCGCACCGTGGCCGTCCCCCTACCGTGGCCGTCTCCATGGCCATGCCCCTGCCGTGGCCTTTGGCAGCGCTGCTCAATATGTCTCCATCCGCGTCGCGTCGTCTGCTCGGCGTTCCCATAGCGTCTGCGCGCATAGAGTTTCCTAAAATTAACTAGAGGGGACTCTGGCGCTGCGATCGTTCAGCTACCATGGGAATGATGGGTAGTACACAAATTTGCCTAGTCTTCGTGCTTGCGGCTTCAAACGTACTTGTGGCTTTGTTTATTGCTGTGTTTGGCGTTCGTTTCGGATAAAAGAATAGACCGTTGTGAACTTCGTGACCAGGTTTGAATCGCTGAGCCTAAAGAAGTTAAAGTGGCGAAGTGAAACTGCTGACTTTTGCTGAACTTCGTTTTGCGACAAGCGGATGCAGCCGACGCGGAGCCAAACGGAGCCGAAAGTACGAAGTTTAGACAAATTTGTGTACTACCCATCATTCCCATGCTGGCTGAAGCGTCATGCGTTGCAGCTCCCATAGACACTAGCGCCAGAGTTCCCTCTAGTAAGTATTGTAGGAAACTCTATGTCTGCGCGCACACGAGTAAAAGCGAGCAGACGGCGCAGACGGCAGCGCCGGAAAAGTAAACATGGCGGCATCTGTGGATGTAGTTTCCTTCCGCCTCGAATTTATCACGTCGTCGTCCTGCGCTGTGTGGCCCGTAAGTTCAAAACCTACGCATTTATTTGCTTTTATATTCGCGTCCTGAAGCTTCGAGAGCGATGTACTCGTCGGTATTTTGCAGTATTTCCAAGATTCATTCTCATGTTTCCGTGACAAGGCTTAGCAGGCATGGCTAAATAAACACAGCTGATCGCAACAATAAAGACAAAGCATACCTGACGTTTCTTCTCCAGCGTGAGCTGACACAAAGCGATGGCCGATTTTGCCATTTATTTATTGCTGTGAGGACAGTGGGCCAGTAGCAAGCGCGAGTTCGGATCGAAGCGGGGTGTCGCGTCTGCATGGGTGCTGCCATGTTGGCTTGTAACCCCAGCTACTGACGGTTACGACGCAGATTAAACAATACGACGCAGATTAAATTTTCTAAGGGTATGATGATTTTCTAAGTGGTAGAGCATCGGACGCGTTATTCGAAGGTCGCAGGTTCGGTCCCTGCCGGCGGCAAGTCATCTTTTCGTCCACTTTACTTTCTTCACATTTATGTTCTAAATACTACAGATAACACCCCCTATACTTTCCTTGGCGTTATTGTCCGTTAGTTCTCATTAATATTGTGTCTAACAAAGATAAACGAGCCCTTAGAAAATCATCTCCCTTCCTTCATTCATAGCGAGGGTCTCGTCCTGGCAGACTTAATGCCTTCAGGTAGTATGCGAGGGATTATTGGTCAGCTGCCAGCTCGTAAAAAGATCACGTGCTACGTGACGCCACCAGGCAAAAAAAGAGTGTTCTACACTCGCCGCCATGGCTGCGATTGGCGCTGACTAACACTCCTACGTTTAAATCAACATATATACCCCAAAAAGTGGACGGGAGGATGACCGCCGCCGTAGCTCAGTGGTAGAGCATCGGACGCGTTATTCGAAGGTCGCAGGTTCGGTCCCTGCTGGCGGCAAGTCATCTTTTCGTCCACTTTACTTTCTTCACATTTATGTTCTAAATACTACAGATAACACCCCCTATACTTTCCTTGGCATTATTGTCCGTTAGTTCTCATTAATGAAATGTTTTATATCATAGAACCGAAATATGTGTAAAAAACAGAGAGAAGTAAAAGCATGCAGGGAAAGGAGGAAGATGTAGAATAATATGACCCACTCTGATCCCCCCAATCCCTACAGCCTCACTGAAAGCATCCGCAATTTCTGCTTGCCACGAAAAGGAACATTTCGAAACATTAACCTAACGAACAGTTGCTGCGCTTAGACCAGCAAATGTTATGCCGAATAAATTCGTATTTGAAGGTGGTAGCCGCAATTTAGGTCATGCGTAAGTGATTTTCTGCACACAGTTAACCTCTGGTTTAATTTCCAGTTTTTGCCTTCCTTCCACGAAGCAACGTCTTCATCATCTTGAGTAGTTTATGGAAATGATGCACTTATTCTGGCAATACGAGTGTTGTTTACAGCCTACGGCTCAATAAAAAGGGTTATGTGCGAATGACCTCAATTTGCTGACGTGGTTACCGCTCCCGCCAGAGTGCATCAGCGAACGCCTAGACGTCTGATGTGCAAGGGGTTATCCGAAGAATCTAGACAACTCCAAAACTAGCTGTCCCGCGAAGTAGTTCCTGCAATTTGGGCGGTACGCAAGGCTGCACGGAGCACCGTTTCTTATTGGATTCACGCCTCAATCACGTCAGCTGCCTCACCTCTCCTCTTTTGCCACTCGCTTTCTCCCTTTCCACTGTTTCTTCCGCTCTTCGATGAAGGCTTCAATAACTCGAACTATTTCTGTTTGCCCTCCTTGGTAAAGATAGCACGCATAACATTCATTAACACAACGAAATGTTTTGGGAAGATACAATGTCTGCCACGTGGCTGCTGTTTCTTCATTTCTTCCATTGTAATAGCATTTATATGGACGTATACGCTAACGGCAGTATGCATACTGCATACTACCGTTAGCTTACGTTAGCATATGTTATAGCAGTATGCCATATACGTATGCTAACGCCATATATGCCATACCTCAGCGTGCGTTAACATATATGACAGTATGCTAACGGCAGCTGCTTATATTCGTTTCAGCTGGTTTACGCTATAATTTTTGTTTCATTTACAACTTAGTATCCCATGTTCCCTGTCGCGCAATAAATGTATGCTCGAGAAGCACAGTGATGCACAAGAGCAAGCACCACTTAAAGTTTACTACTTTTGTTTACCGGTGAAGTGACCAATGTACGAGGTTACTAGTGCTGACTCGGCAAGTGCTGTCCTGTGCTCGCTGGATACATAGTGGATGGAAGTGCTGCCTTTTGTACCCTATTGTTTAAGGCGAAAGCCTTAGATGCCCCATGAAAAGTCACCGTTGGCGTCAGCGTCAACACGAGGAATGCAAAGAAATCATTAAATGATGACGTTCCCCTATGACGTCGCCATGACGTGACAAATCACCAACATTAGTGACACCACTGTGACGTCACAAGATGACGTCATCACTTAAAATATGTATAATAATATGTAAAATAACAATCACAGAAAGCGCGAAAGAAATTGAATTTCTTCATTGTACAGCTAGTGGATGTGTCGCTTACGTGTAAGCGACACATCCATTACACTGTACAATGAAGAAATTCAATTTCTTTCGCGCACTCATATTATTATATATTTTTTTCCTTTAGTCGTTGTGACGATGCGCCTGCGCAGCTTGTTGATATATAAACCCGCGGATCGGCCTTCAATAAAATCGGTTGTTAGTTTGCGCCTGTGCTCGTCTGTTCCTTTCGGTTGTCCTGTCTCGTTGCGCTACTCAGAATGGTTTATATGTCCAAACACCAACTCGCCCAACAGTCGACTCTTTTAATATAGCATGACGTATTGTGTTGACAGGTGTAGTCGCAACCCTATCATGTTGAATTGTAAGGGTTCGTGGTCCTCTATGTAAAACGATACGCGGTTTAGGATAGCATGTTCAGCTGCTTGTCCTATACAGGAGTTTAGGGAAATGGGGCGTAGATTGTCAAGGTTGAGTGGTTTGCATGACTTTGGGATGAGGACTACTACTACTAATATTATCTGGGGTGTAACGTCCCAAAACCACGATACGATTATGAGGGACCCAGTAGTGGAGCGCTCCGGAAATTTCGACCACATGGTGTTCTTTAACGTGCACCTAAATCTAAGTGCACGGACCTCAAACATTTTCGCCTCCATCGAAAATGCAGCCGCCGCTGCCGAGATTCTATCCCGTGACCTTCGGGTCGGCAGTCGAGCGCCATAACCACTAGACCACCGTGGCGGGGCGGGAGGAGGACTACTTTGGCCGTGAGCCATTGTTCAGGCATGTGGCCGGTTTCCCACATGAGGTTTATGTGTTTCGTGAGTAGTGTGATGGCTTTGTTTCAGTTTCGCAGCAGGCGGTTGGTTACCCTGTCGGGACCAGGGGCCGATCTACTGTTGAGGTCGTATAAGGCTTCCAGAAGGGGTGAAGGTGTTGTCGAGTTCAGGTACAGTTTCGCATTCTATTTGTTGGTAGTCGGCATGGTGTGTGGTGTGTTGGGGAGGTGTCGTTTGGCGATTTCCTCAAGTAATGATGCCTACGTTCGTCCCGCTTCTTTCGTGCTAGTATAGGAGGCGGTCTATGCCATGGCTTTGTTTTTCTTTTGCTTGGCGGTCGTCGAGCATGTGTTTTAGGAGGTTCCATTTACCCCCCATTCGCATACGGCCGTCGACCGCCGAGCAGAGTTCGTGTCATTGGAGTTGTGTGAGCTCCGGGACTTATTCAGCTATGTCTTGGTTGAGTATTGCTAGGCGTTTGCGTAAGCGTCTGTTGAGTCGTGTTTTCCAGCGTGCGAGTATCGATGCTTTCGCCTCGAGCATGTGTGCGTAGCGTGGGTCCATTCTCGCCAACTCGAGTTCTCTTTGTATGGATTTCGTTGTTTCGGCTAGGTCTTCCTGGAGTGAGGAGAGTAGTTCGGTGAATGTGATGAATGCGGTTGTGTTGTTTTTGTGGAGGGTGCGGAAGGTATCCCAGTCCGTTAGCGTGAATGTACGGGGTGGGGCTGTTGCGTCGAGTAGTTCGGTGGGCGTATGATGGCTGGTTCGCCTGCGTATTGGTCCAGGTGTGGCCTGTGATGTTACGGGTGAGTAATAAGTCCGGTGTAGTGTCGGAGAGACACGTTCAGGTGAAACAACTATACTCGCGGAGAGACACGTTCAGGTGAAACAACTATACACGCGGACAACTTTTCTTGGCAATCAGTGCTTCGCCCTTGCGGCGAAACTGTGAATTTTCGCCGCAAGGGCGAAGCAATGAATGCGATAGCAAGAAACTAATGCTATACAAAGCACGGAGAGACACGTTCAGGTGAAACAACTATACTCGCGGACAACTTTTCTTGGCAATCAGTGCTTCGCCCTTGCGGCGAAACTGTGACTTTTCGCCGCAAGGGCGAAGCAATGAATGCGATAGCAAGAAACTAATGCTATACAAAGCACGGAGAGACACGTTCAGGTGAAACAACTATACTCGCGGACAACTTTTCTTGGCAATCAGTGCTTCGCCCTTGCGGCGAAACTGTGACTTTTCGCCGCAAGGACGAAGCAATGAATGCGATAGCAAGAAACTAATGCTATACAAAGCACGGAGAGACACGTTCAGGTGAAACAACTATACTCGCGGAGAGACACTTTCAGGTGAAACAACTATACACGCGGACAACTTTTCTTGGCAATCAGTGCTTCGCCCTTGCGGCGAAACTGTGACTTTTCGCCGCAAGGGCGAAGCAATGAATGCGATAGCAAGAAACTAATGCTATACAAAGCACGGAGAGACACGTTCAGGTGAAACAACTATACTCGCGGACAACTTTTCTTGGCAATCAGTGCTTCGCCCTTGCGGCGAAACTGTGACTTTTCGCCGCAAGGGCGAAGCAATGAATGCGATAGCAAGAAACTAATGCTATACAATGTGAGCCTCGCCAATGGATACTCTCAGTTTGAACAGCGCTCCTGTTACAAAGGCGGCCGAAGCAGCGAAGTAAACTAGCGTGCTTCAAGTGTCGAGCTGTGACACTTGATAGTTCGCGCTCATCTTCTGTTTCTTCGTTTAGCGGCGTGCCTTTAGCTCGAGTGGCTCCGTAACACGAGCGCCGACATTATGGCGAAAGCTCGAAACATCCCTCTTCCCCTCACCACGAGAAAAGCGCGCGAGCAGACAGCGGAAGGGCAAGGTTCTCCCTGCGCAAATATAAGAAGAATCGAGCGAGCTCGCCGGCGACTTTTAAGTGCGCCCGTCGCGCTCCTTGCGCCATCTCGCTGGTAATGAAGAAACACTTATAAGCGCCTGCCGTCTCTGAGTCCTGCCAGCGGTAAAGGGTGTGTATATAACGCTCGCCGTTAGCTACCTGAAGGATCTGCCCTTTCTGGCGTAGTGGTTAGCGCCACTAGCTGCGGAACGAGAGGTCGCTGGTTCGATTCCGTGCTTTGGAAGAACTTTCCTGAATTATTTTTATTTGGGACTTTGATATATATATATATATATATATATATATAATTATATATATATATATACTTATACATATACGGTGCATGACGGCCGCGACGGCGAGATTGCCGTCGGCTGCTCCAGCCGAGACTGTCCATATAATTGCTATCGGAATAAAAAAACACGATTTTATTTTCTACTGGGCGCTGTTTCAAAAGAGGGTCAGCACCAAGGAGATATTTATATTTGTTTTTCTTTATGCAGTGTCATTCTGCGTTTTTGCACCTGTGAATACGTCGCACCTTTTACCTGCACCTCACAGTCAAAATGGCGTCTTCGTCTTGAGGTGAGCGCTCGTCACCCTCCAGCTTTTCCGACGACTCGCCGAGGGAGCTTGCGACGAATTTCACTAAAAAATGGCTGTGTAAGCCTGTGACGGCCGCTCGAATAATCAACTGGCCGTCACAGGAGGAACGGAAGGTTCACAAACCAAAACTAAATTCGAAACGCGCGCCGAACCGAACTACTTCGCGGAGCAGTACATGTGCAGTAGCTCCGCCCCCGTAGTCATTCCTTCATTGCCAAGAAAAGTTGTCCGCGAGTATAGAAGTGCGCACAGGAACACACCGCGTCTATTGTGTCTAGAACGCTTATAGCGTCGCCTTCTAGCTACGCCGCGACACTGTGCGCGGCAAATGAGGGTGCTGTATGAAGCTCTACCTAAAAGACAGGGCGTGCAAACACGGACGCAAGAAAAAAGTCAAGGCACCACAAACGCCGACTAACAACTGCAAAGGCGCAGAAAGAAGAAACGAAAACTTATCTGCGCATGCCCATACGACAGGCGAACCTATCATTCCGGCACGCGTGGGGGGTCTACGTGAAAGATAGCTGTTAAGGCATTTGATTTTTTTTTATGCAAGGTAATCGACGGTTGAGTCACGCATGCGCTACCGTTATTATTTATAGGCCATGCCACAGTCATTAGACGCGTTTCTTCATACCTGTGCCTGTACAAAACTGCGCATTCATTGAATTTTGGCGTGCACCTCTTGACAATGTAACGATAGATTAGAAGGTGAGCCCCCGGTTAGCGATTGCTTATGTTCCATTAATCTCTGGTTAGCACAGCGGCCTGTCTGTCCTACGTAGATGGTGTAGCGGTTACGGTGCTCGACTGCTGACCCGAAGGTCGCGAGTTCGATCCCGGCCGCGGCGGTCGCATTTCGATGGAGGCGAAATGGTAGAGGCCCGTGTACTTAGATTTAGGTGCACGTTAAAGAACACCAGATGGTCGAAATTTCCGGAGCCCTCCACTACGGCGTCTCTCATAATCATATCGTGGTTTTGGGACGCAAAACCCCAGATATTATTATTATTGTCCTACGTAGAAGCGACCGCAGCTGCTACGTAGGATAGACAGAATGAATACTTACCACCTAGCTCAGCTCTTTGTTATGCTAAGAAGCGGGAGCTTCATGACCAGTACAGAAGTATTGAAGGATCCGTGTACTACGTATTGTGCTATTGGAAAACGCCGAGTTGTTCCTTATAATTCGAAGAGGACCAAGAACAACGAATTTGTGCTTGGAGAAAACAGCAACGATTCACACTAGTTCGTAGATTACAATGGGGGAGCTGTATGTGGTCCCGATAGTTCAAGTCGAGCGGCGCTCTTAGACATGTGTTCTGAACAAATTATTAACGATTTAGCCCACCCTACTACGGTCCAGCAGTAAGCTCTCTCAGGTAGCTACAGTGTCTAACCTAACCTGGAGTAAGCAGGGCCAATATCACAAGCTAATCTATTGTAAACGTAACCACCAAATATGCAAGGGCACGCCTAGCTTAAGACATCCTAAAAAGCCTCCGTGCTCGATCTGGTTATAATGCAGAGCTGTACTCCCTATGTAAATTGCTTTGTTCACAATCAACACAACAGAAACAGTGTAAAAAACAAACAAATTTTCCATCTCATTCTTTAACCAAACGACTCCAAAGTAATGAAATGCCTGAAACGATGTGGTTTAAATGACTGCTACGGATTCCTCACCAGTCAGAGGACAAGTTCAGCCAAAATAAGCTTTCATAGCAATAGCAATGAATGAATGAATGGATGAATGAATGAATGAATGAATGAATGAATGAAATACAGTTATGTATATGCATACAGTGACTCTGCGCCCAAGCAACACTGGTAGACCACTTAAGCCTAAAATATGCTGCGGCGCCATACGGTTCGCATGCCGCACATATGTGATAAGTGTTGCGGCGTCAATCACTATAGTACAGGTGTTAAAGAGGCAGGCCCCTTAAACCAATGCCTCCTTGACTAGATGCCCGCCGCGTCGCTCGCTTTGCCATTGCGACGGCGGTTCCCTCAGTTCCCCACAAAATCCGTGAGGCAGTGCTCGTAGCCTGACCGCCTTCCGGCGGCAGCGGAAATACGCTTACCGCAGCAGACGATGTCGTCAGTTCCGCCGCGCGCCGCGTTTGCCACCTCGGAGACTGTAACAGACGTGATGGAAATCTCGGAGGCAGCAGCACGTGACCTTCGTTAGTAAGTACGGAAGTAGGTAAGGTTAGTAAGGTGGTTCTATTCCGTTTAAACGCAGGGCGGGCGTTTTAAGCGCCACGGGAAGAAAAAACCATTGCATCCTTTGCAGGCGTGCGTTATAGGCGGCGCTCGTTGCCTGACCGCGGAGAAAAAAAGAGGGAGAGGGTACGGAACCGGGTTACCGGACCACGCGGCGGGCATCTAGTCAAGGAGGCATTGCTTAAACATAGTAAGCGGCCATGGCAACACAGTAGCCTGCACCTTATCCACCAATAGCCGACATCATCCGTCATTTAGCCACCACAAGCCAATATTAATCGTCATTTAGGAAGCAGTAACCAGCATTAGGCTTAATTTATGCTACACTGTAGTTTGAACGGTATGCCTACTTGCAGTGGCAACTGTACTACACTGTTTTCCTTCTGCAGTTATGCAGCATTGTCACATAATACCCAACGTAAGAACTCATGCATCCGTATGAACAGCAGCGCGTTACCTTGCGGACGCACGGTGTCTTTTTGGGTGGGAAGGGGCCCTGATACTTGCCCACCTAATAAAAAATATGAAACTAGAAGAGCTGGAAAACATAACGAATATCACTTCAAGCGGAGTCGACATAGTATTTTCAAAAGCCTTCACACTCTCGACTTATACATTTTGGATTTTCTGTAAAAGGAAGACGAGAGCATGTAAAAGGAAGACGAGAGAAGTTGATCGATCTGTATATAAACGACTGCTAAAAATACATACACAGAACGGCACGGCGACGTCGACGCCAACGGCAGAAGTCCACCCAGAGTGTTCTATAATGGCTGTCACAATAAAAAAGCCAACGCGAACGCCTCAGGAGCCTCAGCACCGTTGTACATGGTAGTCGATGTGGGAGCCCGTTCCGAGCACTGTAATGCTGCAGCAACGCCGCTCGTCAACGACTGTTGTCAACTTCTACGCGCGTCGCTTACGCCTGACAAGGGAGAAAATGAAGGGCCTAATGAATGGTCATGCGTAATTATAACCCGCTGGCAGTTCGTGCCCAAAATGAGGTCGTCTAATAGACTTTCATGGTGCTTGACGTGATGTCACCACGCACGACAGCGGTGCTGTCTTCGATCGCGAATGCCTTCGGATATTTCTCAGCAAACGACATGCCCGCTCCGAGCGTGACGTAGTGTTCTATGGCGTCAAGTCTGTTCTAGCAATATTTTGTTTTTGTTGTGTTGTTTATCACACTAACTGACAAAGAGATTAACTGTCTTCGCAGTTGAGCGTTCCACGCTTCGTTGACAAAGCACGGCAGGTGCGCATGTGCTAGGAAAATCCTCTCCATTCCCTTCGTCTTTTCCCTGTTCCAGAAGCGTATATATTTACACCGCAAAAATGAACGCGTTTGTTGGTAGTCAGCGCTAGTCCTGTTTCATCTGTCTCGTACTTGTAGTTTTCGCGCTGTTTTTTACTATGAATGTGTACCAACAAGCTCAAGTTCGCACGCTTCTCAATAGTAGGTCCGGCACTTTAGCGTCTCCAGAGAACAAGGAAGGAGAGAAGTGGGAATGGGAGGCTCGTCTGACGAGATTTCATGATATCACACAGCACTACAAATTTCAAAGGTGCGTTTCCCCACCCCCTCACCAAAAGCTAAGCAACGAGTGGTCTCTCTACTGGAGGCCGTTACATACCCGAACTTATCCGAACCCGCTGATCTCTCACCTCATTTACCCAGATATATTCGAGACAAATAAATCAAGCACTGTGGCTCTAGATCCACTCCGAAACACATACCATAGGGATATAGATGAATAACACAAGATACTGAGGATGCGGTCTCTGGCGATCGCCTGCGCGCGCGCTGGGAGACTGTGTGGCACAGCGCTGCCCTTGAAGTTCACCATCAGTACACTTTGAATGATGGAACACAAGCGTCAGTCAATTTCTCCTTTCTTCGACATTTCCTTTTCGGCGTTTTGTTCGTCTTTTCGGCATCTACGCGGCCTGTCTGCGTCCATCGATCTTCCTTGAGCAACGGCCGTTACATAAAAACAGCAGCGGCCGTGCTTTAGCTTTGCTGCGGGGAAGTCAACCACCCCCTGCAAAAGTGCAAACGGAATCGAGCGAAGCGCTTACTCCACGCAGTTGCATTGGCGAGGTGTACTGCGTTTGGGAGGTGTCGCTCCCAAAGTCATTGCCTGGCTGCGGCGGTTTACCTGGCCCTCCGATCGATAGGGAAGGAGTTCTGGCCAAAGTGAAGGTTTTGCATTTAGTGTTCCCAACGATCCTTATGGCCCTTCTACGTTACTGCTGTTGATCTCGCGCGTTGGCTGTATTTCTTTCTTCATTTTCGTTCTTTTTTATATAGGGTGTAAGAGAACAGACCGCTCAATTCAGTGTTGATGAAAGTTTCACGATCTCTTTGCGAATCGGCCGACGCTGCCCACGCACCCGCTCTGTGTTGCTGTTCTCCTCCCTCTTTCTCTCTTTTCTTTTTTGTTCTTTCTTCTCGCGATAAGCGTTCGTATATTCTACAGAGGAGTGCTTAAGCAGGACGTATCCGGTCATTCTGGGAGTCTGTGTTATTACTCTCTTTTATGAGTCGACACTCGATTCAGCACGCGAGGTCGTTCACCCGGAGCACCTTTAACGCCTCTGTTCGCTGGCGTATATTTTTCATTGTCTAAATTGAGATGCTAACATCACGGGTCCCGTAACTTAAGTGCAGCTTCCTGATATCAACTCTTGATTTCGTATACGAGATAATTGGCGGTGCTCTTGTTGCCAGTAGCAGTTTAAATAAAACACAAATTGCGTGATTGCATTTTTTTTTCACTAAAAATGTTTTATTTTTGATTGTCATCATCACCGTCGTCGCCGCCTATGAGGCGTTCGTCCTGCGCTCTTCATTGCACAACAATTCACACTACACCGAACACATCTCGTGATCCATGCATTCCCTTAATAAAAAGTTAGTATACAGAACGAAAGCTTAAACGGTTGTGACTCAAGTTAGATTTAAACAGCTTCATCGTCACCAACATTCCGTTCTGCATAACGCGCAGTATTGTCGGGGCTAAAGAAAAATTCGCTTAACAAATCGTGCAGTTCCACGCGTGCCGTGGTCCGCTTTTGGATTTGCGAATGCTCATGTGAACCCGCGTTTGAAACTCCGCGCCGAACTGCCAAAGATGTGCCGGTGGCCTTGCCGAGCTTGCCGCCATACGTGACGGATTGGCCGCTGTTCTTCCTTGTCTTCAAGCTGATATTCTCAACTGATCGTTCGTAATGACTCGACGCAAGCTACCCACAGTATACGCAGGGTGTATCGGTCTACATTACTCTCGGATAGCATTCACCATCTTGCTGCCTCCGTAGCTGTATGGATACGTGTTCAGTGGGTGCCTTTGGCCGCTTTGCCGGACCTTGTCAAAGCTGCTTTGGCAACCCATCCACAAGTTGCAACGCATTTTCCTGAAGACGCTCACATACAGATGCTCCGGGAAAGAGAAAGCCTCCGACGGACCACACGAGCTCTTATGCCTCCGTGTGGGTCAGACCTCCCTGGTGATTTAACTCGCCGAGAGGAGGTTACTTGCGGAGGCTTCGTGTCGGGGTTTGCGCTTACTTCACCTGGGACGACTCTCTGGGCGCAACGTTACCGCGACCATGTGGTTAATTGTGCCCATTTTGTGACGCCCCGACCCACGATGTGACTGCTACACACTTGTTGTGGACTTGTACAGGCCTACAGTTAAGCCATCTTTGCCACCTCCGTGCAACGGGCCTCAGGCCTGTCCGACCCCCCGACGTCGACAGCTGGATCCATGGGCTATGTTACCACCGTTCACTGTTAGGCTTTATACACGAAGCAAAATTGCGCGTGTATTTTGATACCACGAATTACTATGCCTAAGGGCAGGCTTTCGAAACAAACAAACAAACAAACAAAAATTGGAGCAGATCCTAATCCTTGACAGTCTCTGGTGGTGGCACTCGCACAGCGGCGTTCGTGTGCCCTGATGTATTCCTTGGTTTAACTTTGTGTTTAGTCACGCTCCCGAAGCGGATCTCAGAGGCCTCGTAGAAAGAAGCGCATGGTTCAGATCCGCTCCGTCAGGTGCCGCAATTATCCCAGCCGCTCTAAAGTCCCTGAAACTTCGTAAAGTAGCGACATACGTGCATAAAAGCGCGCCTCCTCTCTTTTCTCCCTCCTCTGCCCTCTCCGAGGCTGACGCCGCGTCGGCATTGGCCAACTGCCGTCACGTGGGACAGCGCGCCGCGTTCGTTTGTTTACAGTCGCTCGCGACTGCCATCTTTGCTCTCGAAGTGCGGGCAGTGCGGGCTCACTGGTTCTCAGCGCACGTGTTCTATAGATACGCACTTTCCATACCGCGTGCGTTGTGCTCTGTGATACCTTGCACACAAGACCGACGTCGCGGTTGGTTACCATGGGCTTCTGCTGCGCTTTCGGATGCCGAAACAAATAAAGCCAAGGCAAAAACCCTCCGGGAAGCGCAATGAGTTGCGAAGGAAGGCTTGGTTACACCGAATCGGAAGATAGAACTTTCGGCCGACGCTTTCGACGCGACTGTGCGAGGTAAGTTGCTATCCTCCCACTATTAGTACTCGTCGAGGTTCGCGCAAATAGCTGTGCTCTATAACGCCGTAGACAGGTGTCAGTTAATTGTGCTGTACGTCGCTATTCCTCACACGTTTTATTGCTGCTTCTGCGGGGTCTGTACTCAGTGTTTGTTTTTTTTTTCAAGAATATATGGTTAGGTTTTCTGCTTGACGTGATGCGCCTACTGGTTTGAGTTTGCGGTATTAGTTTGTGCGCCTAGCATGGCACGCCTACTGACGATCGAAAATGTGATTTCGAAACTTCAGAGATTCGGCGCAGTTCTTTTGAAGAAACAAAGCTGCAGTGTGAAAACTCACATTAGGAGTGGTTATCTCTGTTTTTCTTGTGTGCTCGGTTGCTTTTGTTTTTTTTTTCCTGGAGCAAAGAGCTTTCTCTGGCTCTTGTACGTCGACTGATCCGGGGGTGGACTTGCGATAGAAGGTAGGTAGGCAAAGCGTGCGTGCCCAACCGAGTCGCAAGGTGCGTTCATCGTTTAGGAACCTCACGTACACGTGTTATTTAGCGCGAAGGTTTACGTGCCATTTCGTGTGGAGGTTTATATCCGCGAGTGGCTTTCCGCCGCGGTGGAGCAGAGGTTATGGTGCTCGGCTGCTGACCCGAAGGTCGCGACCGACCGCGGCGGTCACATTTCGATGGAGGCGAATAGCTTGAGGCCAGTGTGCCGTGAGATGTCAATGCTCGTTAAAGAACATCAGATGGACAAAATTTCCCGAGCCCTCCACTGCGGCGTCTCTCATAATCATATCGTGGTATTGGGACGTAAAACCCCAGATGATATTATTATCCGCGAGTGGAGCTCTCGCGAAGGAAACGTTTACGGTGGCAGCTGGCTAGTTTATTCTTTCGCTTGCTCGTTCATTGAGCAGCGAGTATAGTTCGTATGTCAAGTACGTCTACGAGGCGCACTTGCACACTATGGTTGGTGCGTCTAATCTCTTAACGAATCAACCAACGCTGTCTTGACTGGAAGCGATGTACGCCTTCTGGTGCATTCTTCTTTCAATGAAGCTCCGAGCTGCTGCTTGAACTGACAGTCATTTTCTAAATAAATATTAGTCGCCACTCTCTAACTAGCATAATACCGCCAACACCCATTGCCCATGTGTTTCTTGCACTCTAAAAAGTGTCCGTACCCTTTGTGGAGTCTTCTTGCCCCTCCTCAACAACCTTCCTCTGGCTAGTTTGCGCTTCCTTTCTTGAAAACTCGGCGCTTGCCGCTTTCCTATCAAGGTGCTGTTTAATAACACGCACGCCATTCGTGCCTGGAAGTACGGTGCGCCCGGCGATAATGCGAGGAAAGACACGCGAGATTGATGGTTATTGTTTCGGGACAGAAATACGCCTCTTAGCACGCAGAGATTTGGCGAAAAAGAAAAAAAAAGAACAAGCGAGCCAAATGCTGGATATCGTTTTGTGGGAAAGAGATGCCTCAAATACGCCCCCTTTTATACTGCAGTGTACAGTGCCACATAATACAGGCACGTATAGCGGCGTTAACTATATTTACCCAACCGATACTTCGGAACGGCTACCTCTAGTGTGTACTGGCAGCCTCAGTGTGTCATTGGTATCCACGACGAATTCGCCCCGCGAGGATGACGTATACAATCTATAAGTTTCAGAAGGCTTCATGTAGAGCGGGACATTAACGTTCAACATTACGCATGTCCTTTACAAACGCGTCCTAACATCTCCTAACAATATATAATTTAAAAAAAGGATACCAAGAGCTAGACGGCTAGTGCAAATGCTTAAAGCGCGCCGCCTGGCAAGCGCGCGCTCTTTTTGCGAAGCGTCGTCTGCTACGCGGGAGCAAGGTAGGTGGCGCCATGCTCGAAAAGAGAGTGCAAAGGAGAGGAGAACGAGGAGGAACGCGAGCGGAGGAGGAAAGTGTCGCTACTTTACGAAGTTTCAGGGGCTTTAAGCCGCTCATAAGAAAACAGTATGCTTTTAGATGCGAAGTATCTCTTGCTCGGGGGGATGTAACGCGGCGTGGTCATCCGCACGCAGCGTTGTGCTCCGCACTCACACTACGCATGTGCGACTCTCCTCCTTCCTTCTCTCCAACAGCCGTTCGTTACTCTCTCCACTTCTCTACCAGCACCTGCTTGCGCTTCTCCTGCGTTCTCGCTTCTGCTCTCACGGCGCATACGCTACTCTCATCCTCTAGTCTCCTCTCCTTCAAATAGTAGAGCGCTGCGCGCGTTCAGTCCAGCGCTTGCCTCGGTTGGCTCCTCCGAAATGCGGACTCGACGTGCCGAAATTCTCTCCTGCGCAGCGCCGCGATGAGGGCCAGCGCATGCGCGTCCCTTCCCCCTCTCTCTCCTCTCCTACACTGCCTCTCTCTCGCGCGCCTGTCGACGTTCCCCGCACGCCCTGTGAGAATTAACGGCCAGGCTAGAGGGAAGACACGACGCGCGTATTGTTCCTCTTCGCGTTCCACTACGCGAGGTCGGTAGCATGCCCAGCGAACGCCAACGGCTCGCGATCGTGCAAGTGCTGCGGCTTCGCATCGCCTCATGGTCCCCTTTAGCGGGAGATGGTGTAATTTTTCCACTGAACTCACTCACTTTACTTTCATTAATTATTGCGACAGTTAAATGGCCTTATCTTAAGTACACTTAAGCTCCGATATCATGTGTATTCGATATGACTCTTAACTTGAACCAGAACCATCAATTTCATACCAGTTGTATTTTTTAGATGACTTTTCTGAATATAATTGAAACCGGAATTAAGTGCTCGGCCGGAAGTGCTCGGAAGAGAAGCAAGAGTGTCGGGGCTCGGGCCATTAAAAACTCAAACAAAAGGCAATGAAGTGGATGACCAGGAGAAGCAATTTAATAATTGCAGTGTATTGAAAGCATCTTGTGGTAGGAAGGAAGGAACACGGCAGGCAGAAGGCAGGGAGGTTAACGATGAAAGCTTCCAGTTGGCTGCCCTACACTGCAGGATTCAGGGAGAGGAATAGAAAGATGAAAGAGAGAGATAGGAGGGAAAAGAAAGAAAAAAAAGAATAAGAGAGGCAGTGAATGGACGGAAGCGTGCGGGACTGCACCACAAGTCAGAGGCGTTCGCACAAGCCCGTCGTCCTCAGAAAGCACAAGAGTGCCTTCACTTCCTTGTAGGCCATCGAGAGATGGGGACGGTGTTCTAGTAGCACCTGCACGGAAAGTGGCCGATCGTCCAGTAGTCGCAGTGCGTAGTAAGCGTACAAAAAATGAAGAGGTTCAAAAGGGTGCATGGCCTGATTGCGCAACTTGTACATATTGTGATTGTACTGAGTGTTATGGATATGGCGACTACTTTTATTCCTTCTCGACGTAGCTTATGGGTCCTAAACACTCTGTAAGGATCAGTAGCCGAATTGTCGAAGTCCTCTCATTCGTAAGTGCTGTTTGCCATTGACCGTTTGCCCTCGCTAGATATATGTCCAGCGTCAGGATCCACAGAAATTTTCTCCTGGGATCAGTGAGGCGCACGTGTGTGTGTGTGTGTGTGTGTGCGTGTGTGTGTGTGTGTGTGTGTGTGCGCGCGCGCGCGTGTGTGTGTGTGTGTGTGTGTGTGTGTGTGTGTGTGTGTGTGTGTGTGTGTGTGTGTGTGTGTGTGTGTGTGTGTGTGTGTGTGTGTGTGTGTGTGTGTGTGTGAATACGGGCCCTGAGGCCGAATCCACTAGGGAGTATCAATTTCGTTTCGGTATGAAAGGTCGCACAGGATGTCGAAAATGGCCCACCTTTACGTGCGAAGGAAGAGTCGCCCTTGACAAGAATATCGAAGTCGGAGCTGGGAATGGGGTCTTTTCACTAAGACTATTGGAAGTAACTGTAGACAGTGAGCGTAAAAAACATTCACAGGCATATCCACGCGTGAATGATGAAGAGCTTGGGCGAAGCTCCTGAAGCAATCATGGTTACACCGTGAAATCTTCAGTGGTTTAGCCCAGCAGTAATAAAAGCGATAGCCCAGTACATCATCAAAGACGTGACAAACACTGTATATATCTATACAAGAAATTTTATTAATCGTAAGTGGTAGCTAGACGTGACTTCCGTTCCCCCTTCATTATAACGGCTTTATGGTTAGTGAAGTGATGAATCGGTGATGGGTCGTAGTGGGATGTTTGCAAAAACGAAGTAGTGGGCAGTTTGCAAAGGTGGCTTCCGTTCCCCCTTCATTATAACGGCTTTATGGTCGGTGAAGCAATGGATCGGTGATGGATCATAGTGGGATGTTTGCAAAGACGAAGTAGTGGGCAGTTTGCAAACGATCGCTGATGGGAGATACTGTTCGGGAGATACTGCCGGTTACGCCTTACGCTGGACGCGTGACAAGGTTAGACTAAGAGGAGCTTCGCCCCTAAAAAATGAAGTTTTTGCGTGAGGCAGCTGTCACTGCCTTCTGGACAGTAAACTTACCCTTATAGGTGTATGACTGTTGCGATACCAGGTACCTAACTTCACTTCCGTTATGTGCGAGATAATGATATTACGGTGTTTTTATGCAGTGAGAATGCGTAAAGCCTGTACAAAACAGCCTTTTTGGTTCCTTTAAAAAAATCGCGAAGCTTGCACTAAGTCGCGCAAGGCTTGGAACAGCGTAGCTTGACGATTCTGAAGCCTAATCTGGTTGATTCTAGCTTGTTGCTAAGCTTTCGCTAACTGATGGTAGGTTGTTTCTAGGTTGCTTCTAGGTTATTGCTAGGCTTTAGCTAGGTGATGCTAGGTTCTTTCTTGGTTGCTTCTCAGCGCAGAAGGTTCGAGTTAAACCACAGACAGTCGCAGACACGGCACGGATGTCCATACTCGGGAGGCAGAAACTCGCGAGGAAACCGAGCGTTCGCACTTCCCATAGATATACAGAGACGTCGTCGTTGGCGTGGGCCTTCTATCACTTCGGGGTCTTCTCGCAGCCGCCGTTGCATTTCCCGTTCACTATCGTTCTCTCGTTGTACGTACTCGGGATCTTCGGTGACCCTTTCGAAATGATTCACTGCAAAAGCGCTTAGTACTCGTGTACTCTCGACATATATATAGGATACATGGTTCCGCACGCTTCGAACTCTGTGCCGACGCCAGGGACTAGACCGAAAGGAGCTATCTACACACAGTGCAGCGCATGTCGCGCGAAACTGTTTTCGGAAATGGTGCGGGACACCGAAACGAAAATAAACGAGCGCGTGTCGTGCTTTATGGGCACGGTTTCGAAGGAACATTGAGGAGAAAGGCAATGTGCGAAAGCGGGGAGAAAAATATTGTTATTTCAAACGCTTTTCTCCTCGCTCGCCGCTAGCCTCCTTTCGGTTTTACGCAGACTATTCCCATTCAAGTACCTCTGGCATCCGTCTCGCAGTCTGTGAAGAAGCCTTCGCAGCTATCTGACCTTTCGAATTTTTAGAGACGATAAATCGGTTCTTGCGACAGTAGCCATTGGTCCCAGCTGTTCTAACCGCGAAGCTTTTTAGCAAATTGTTCCTTGTATCTCGTATCACGAAACTATCAACAGAAACGGGTATGTGCCACAGAATTCGTGTAAATGCCACTATTCGCCCTGGTCCACTAAAAAACAAGAAGGCAACAATTATCCCAACACTAGAGAACGGGTACGTCCCACAGAAATTTGTGTGGCTTATCAAAAAACTATCATCATCATAAACGGGCATGTGCCACAGAAATTGGGTGATCCCACTATTCACCACTAATCCACTAAGAAGGAAGAGTCTCTAGAGTTTGGACGTCCGTGTCGTGACTGTGACTGCCTGGTTGAAGTCGAACCTCTGTGCGCTGAGGATCAACGTAGATACAGCCTATTACCACCTAACTAAAGCCTAGCAACGACCTAGAAGCAACCTAGAAACAAGCTGGATTCACATAGCTAAGGCCTAGAAACAGCCTAGAAGCAACCAGATTAGTTTTCAGCATCGTCCAGTTTCACTGTTTCAAGGCTTGCGCGGCTTAATGCGAGCTTCAGCAATTTTTTTATTAAACTGATTCCACATACGCCTCTACAAATTGCAGCTACAGTCGGCGTCGAAATGTTACAGACCAGTAGGTCTAAGAAAAGTGAATTTCCGATCGCTTTGTGACTGTGCTCGGTCGAACTGCATAGTGCGTGGTCTAACGCGTTATAGAAGAGGCCAGAAATATAATTTCAAGGCTGTCTGATGAAGCAGTTGGAATATTCAGCTTTAATCTTGTGTCTCGTGGTCTCTCAAATTTGAACGCTGACTGTACACAGCACTTCCTTCATAATGCGTACAGGAAAGAGCGAAGAGAGCGGGGCTCCAACGCGATTTCACAGGGAATTTGTCGTTGTTTTTTAACAGAAATTAAAAGAGTGCAAAAGACAGAGGAACAGCAAAAGAAGAACAGAGACAACAGCCCTGTGCCCTCATTTTGCTAGTCCTCTGTCTTGCCCTGTTTTAATCTCTAAGTGTGTTGTCCAAGCACTCGCCCACATAACTGGCCCAAGCACCCACTATTATGCAGAGTTTCGTTAAAAAATACAGGAGCGCCCATGTGCGACGCTAGGGGTTCCAATTCTCCATGATCGGTATAACAGCTAGCGCAGAATCCATCACCTGGCTCTCTACGTTTGGCCGTTTCAGGCATATGCATGGACGCATTCTGTCAGCCACAATACGTACATTAATTTTTTCAAGGGCTATAGATTCCTCTTTATCAGGGTGTCTTCATATGATGTGCAACTTGTTTCTGACCATTCCTGCTACCGTTGGCAAGATAAGAGCTATGAACGCGCGTATAAACCTAGTGTAACTGTTGGCAACAGCATACGCTATGTTAAAGCGAAGAGCAGTGGGACGATAGATTGGTGCGGTATGATATTAAATACAGACTTAACGAGACGATTGGCTTATTGCTCGTATCAAATGTTGTAGTCACTACTCCTTCCTTTTGTATTGAAATGATCAATAGGAGAGCTTGGTGCCTTTATAATGGCTCCGGCTACTCCTCCTCGCCGAGCACCAAAACCTCCCGGGAAGAGGCAAACATCAAGGTTCGCACACTGAAGACCAATAAGTCCATATTCCCTGATGAGCAGTGCTCGTTGCATAACGAATGCGGGACACTAAAAAATTATGCGTTCGAGTGTCTAGGGATGGTAGACTTGATGAACGATTAATCGATTAATCGATAAAAGGTCTACAATTAATCGATTAATCGTCATCGATTTCCTCCTTTCGATTAATCGAATTAATCGATTAAAACTGTTCGATTAATCGATTACGGCACACCCCACTCCCACCCCCGACCTCGCATCTTGGCCGTAGCGCATGACTGCGAGGCGCGCTATCCTGAGACGCAGATGCTGTGCACATCGCCTCTCTTTCACTGCTTTCAGTGCAGCGCATATTTCTGCGCTAGCAGAACGAGCCCGGAGCTGGCGGCGGCCATACCCCGTAGTGAAAGATATGAACTCGTCCTGATCTCCGTCGCGTACGGCGTCCAACTCTAAGCACTCCCCAATGCTTCAAGCCCCGGCAGGTGGCGGCTCCAGCTCATCGAGGCAGAAATGAACTTGCCTGCTTCTCTGGTGGTAGTGGTTTGAAGAGGAAAAGGCGCCTAATTTCTGCAGCCCGGTCTGGAGCCCGGCCCACAGCCTACTGCTGCTAGTGCCTTTATGTCCTCTCCCTTAAGCTGGTTGAGGTCGCCTGAGTATACGAAGGGCTTGCGTTGCTTGCGTGTTATATTGCGTAATTATTACACATTGGTGGTTACACTGCTACCTTTGCGATGTCATAATGCCGGGCAATCGGAAGAGGAGCACATTGTGATCGTTGTTCACTGAAGATGAGAAAACGAAGACTGCAATGTGTAATAAATGTGGCAATTGAGCACTTCTCAAAGCCAGCACTTGAAGCACGAAAGTTGCTGCAATTAGTTGAGAGAAAGTGTAGCGCAGGAATGCGCACTCGCGAATTGTGAAAAGGGTCTTTTATACCCTATATGTAATCCGCAACTTTACGCGTCGGCTCACCGAAGGTCTAGCGTCCAGTGCATTACTATTGAAGAAGTGACCTTGTAGCATTTAGTAATACTGTATGGTCGCATATTAAGGGAGAAATACAGCTTTCAGCTAGAGGCCCCCGTCTTCTGCTGTGACAAGAAGGACTGTCGCGAAATTTATGTTGTAATGTCTGATACACTAGATAGCGCTCACAGTTCAGGCTGTACACACGATTGAAAAGGTGCGAGTGGCGCCGTGTTAAGGCAACGATCAGATGAAACCTCCGGAGCATACTGCAGCAGTTGCTGTTCATTCTAGCCGGGAGGCAGAAACTCATGCCACTCTATTTCCCGCAATTGCCTGTACCGATGGTCTGCTTGAGGCCAGTATGTTTCTGTGTAATCTCTGCATGGGTGACCTCAAGAAAAACATTGCGTCAGTCCGCAATTATAGTATTATGTAGGGCTTCCGCAATATCTAACCGACAAACCGAGAAAAGATGCCGTGCTTGCGAGAGCGAGCGTCTTATTTAATTCCTCTTCCTCCTCGTCTCTTTTACCTTTCATGGGATTTCCTCACCCTCCGCCACATTGCATGTTTCAGCTTCCAACCAGTGGGGTCTGCGAACGCGCCTCCGGTTTCTATGAGCGCGAGTAGGCAGGCTTCGAGAAAATACGACCTGCTGCCGAATAGTCCAGGGGTGATGGCCATAGATGCTTGAATCCGCGTCATCAACCAACGACGACTTGCCCCTTGTGTCCAGCGTGCGAAAGTGGGAATTTTCGCGCACACTGGACACAAGGGGCCCGTCGTCGACACTTTCGAAAGTGGGAATTTTCGACCGTCAGCGCGTCTGATAAAAATATTTGGGTCCATATCAAACACGAACGATGCCTCTGAAACGAAGAGATATCGGTTTTTAAGCACTTATAAAAAATGTCGATTATTCGATTAATCGATTAATCGATTAAAACATTCCACCGAAAGCAATTAATCGATTAAAGGTTAAATCGATTAACGATTAACGATTAATTGATTAAAAATGTTAATCGACCATCCCTACTAGTGTCTCACAGGAGCCGCACGACGTACATGATTGACCGTCTGTCCACACGTCTTTGACGAGCCCTACTAACTTTCTTAAACAATACAGATTTGGCCTCGCGTTTATAGACATTTTTCTATGTGACTACTTATTTGCATTTACGTCTGTGCTATTTGTTTTCTTTTCTTTCCTCTTTTCTTTCCTCTTTCTCCTCCCTCCTCCCCCCCCCCATTTAATCTTCATTTCCTCTGTTTACCCCTTCCCGAAGGAGCAGGCAGGCGTTGTGCTCCTTTATGTCGCAGTTCTTAGCGTTTTCCCTCCCTATTTCCTCTGTATCTTCGTGTTTTCTATGTATCCAAACCAGATAATAATAATAATAATAATAATAATAATAATAATAATAATAATAATAATAATAATAATAATAATAATAATAATAATAATAATAATAATAATAACAATAATAATAATAATAATAATAATCAATCAATCAATCAATCAATCAATCAATGATTTATTTAACGTGCCCAGGAACAACCGTAAGGTCTTTGTGCTGGCGCACGCAAAAAAAAAAACAATAAAAATAAACAATACAATACAGACAGTTTTCAGAAATAAAAAGAGCAAAAACACGTAGACAAAGAGAAATGAACACAAAAGGGGAGGAGTAAAATAAGACAACACGAGAAATATTGACGGGGCATAAAAAATTAGATTGCATATATACAACTATGTGGAAAGACTGAGAAGGGAAGACTTTGTACATTGTGCCACACTATGTCAAAACAATGCAAAGCTCGGATAAAAACAATGATTGTAGGCTATGAAAAACGTCAAGATCAAGAAAATTAACATTATAGAGACTTTGTATTCTGTGAACGGTAGAGTGTTGGAAGAAGCAGGCGGGTACATGAAACGGTCTGTTCTCTCTGGTTAACTTACGCGGAATTCGAAAATTTACACAATTGAGAAGTACAGGGCAGGATATGATACCGTGGACTAGCTTGTAAAGAAATAAGAGATCAGAGCGATTTCGTCGGCAGTGAAGTGATGGCAGTGATAATAATTCAGCAGTACTTGAACGAGATCCAGAGTCATTTTTAGCAAAGCGATGGTTATATATGCTGAGGAATTTTTTCTGGACTCGTTCAATGGTGTTACCGCTGGATTGAGCAATGCCATTCCATATCACGGACGCATACTCAAGTTGCGGAAAACATATTGCCGTGTACAATTTGTGTAGGGCCATAGGAGACCTGAATTCTCGAGATATTCTACAAACACATCCGAGAGAACGAAGGCCCGGCATAGCAGCGCGCTTAACGTGAGAAGAAAAGTTTAACGCGCTGTCAACAACAACACCAAGATCACTGATTTCATAAACCTTGCATAACGGCACAGAATTGACAGAGTATTGAAATGACACGCTAGATGTTTTGCGAGTGATAGACATGAATTTTGTCTTCGAGGTATTCAGAGAAAGGTTATTACCGTCGCACCATTCGGAAAAAGAGCGCAAGTCTGACTGCAGCAAGCGACAGTCGTTAACTGAATGAATTTCCTTAAAAATCTTGATGTCATCGGCATACAAGGGGAAAGAAGAATTACGAATGGCAAAAGAAACATCATTAACGTAAATTAAAAATAGAAGTGGGCCTAATACCGACCCTTGAGGGACCCCACTAGTTACTTTATACAAAGAAGACGTTTGGCCATTTACGGCAACATAACAATATCTATTGAGCAGATAGCTCTGCAGGAGATTCACAACTGACAAGTCAACATCAAAGTGCGCAAGTTTAACCATAATCAGCGTGTGGCTGACTAGGTCAAAAGCCTTGCTCAGGTCACAGTAAATTACGTCAACCTGTCCTCTCTGAGAAATAGGTGTGGAGATCTGCGTCATGAAACTAGCAAGATTTGTGGTAGTTGAGCGGCCAGCGATAAAACCATGTTGATTAGGAATCAATGAGTTTTTCACACTAAAAGACAATATGTCGTGAAGAGCCAGCTCGAAGATCTTTGATGTGGCACATAGTAGAGAAATCGGGCGATAATTAGAAGCATCTGTTTTAGAGCCCGACTTAAATACTGGAAAAACACGAGCAGTTTTCCACATGCTTGGAAATGTGGAAGTGTCCAGGCAGTTATTAAATATCGTAGTTAGTACTGCGACAAATATACTACCATAAGCTTTTAGTATGGCGGAGGGGATGCCATCTGGCCCACATGATAAGGATGGTTTTAAGCGCTTAATGCATTCGCAGATAAGATTTTCATCCAGCGACAAAGCACTGGATGAGCTAACCGCCTTGGGCTGTTGTCTGATATCAGTGCTAGAGTCTGAGGCCTTATAAACGGATGAGAAATGCGTGGCAAAACAGTCAGCGACGGCATGCACTTCTACCCCATTTGAGTCCAGTAGTCTGAAGGACTCTCCGCTTTTGCTGGACCGTTTACGTACATACTTCCAAAACTCAGCCGGCCTGTCAGAGGCGCTTTTTTCTAAGAATTCAATATACGAACTATGATCCCGTTTATATAGGCGTTTAGAGAGAGTTCGAAGGAAGCTGAACTGTTCCTTCCACTTGCTGGATGGAGAACATTTAGATTTCCTGTGTGCGTGATCTTTATGCTTCAGTGCACTGATAAGTTCAGATGAGAACCAGTGGGGATATTTACGTTGTTTAGATGTATATTGGGGAATAAAATTACGCATGCTGCTCAGTACAAGCTCCGTAAACCGATCAACCTGCTCATCAACATTTGGTTTGTCAGTAACCTGTGACCACTCAACGGTAGACAAGTGATGATAGAGGCCCGTGTAATCACCTCGCTTGAAGGCAAATCTCGGAGATTTGTTTACGTAACTGCTGAAGCTCGTTGTTTCGGCTGATGCGGATAATCTTACGTTAAAATAATAATAATAATAATCAATCAAACGTTTATTTAATGTGCCCAGGAACAACCGTAAGGTCTTTGTACTGGCGCACGAAAAAAAAAACAAAAAAACAAAGGAAACATTCATAATAAAATATCAAGGATAAAAAACGTTATAAAATTGCACATATACAACTATGCGCAGGCAGAAACAAAAATATAACAGTGTACGAGGCTATGTAAGTACAGTGCAAAGCTCGGAGCAGAACAACGACTGGGAGCTGTGAAAAACATCGAGCTCCAAAAAGTAAGCATTGTAAAGACGTTGTATCCTGCCAATGGTCGAATGTTCACAGAGGCAGGCGGTTACATGAAAAGGTCTATTCTCTCTGGTCAGCTTACGTGGAATTCGGAAATTAAGACAGTTGAGCAGTACAGGGCAGGATATGATACCATGCACAAGCTTGTAAAGAAATAACAGATCAGCGCGATTTCGTCGGCAGCAAAGTGATGGCAATGATAATAATCCAGCAGCGTTAGAACGAGATCCAGAGTCATTTCTAGCGAAACGATGGTTGTAAATGCTTAGGAATTTTTTCTGGACTCGCTCAATGGCGTTGCTGCTGGAATTAGGAATGCCATTCCAGATCACAGATGCATACTCTAGTTGAGGAAGACATAGCGCGGTGTACAATTTTCGGAAGGGCACAAGAGAACGGAATTCTCTAGACATTCTGCAAACACAGCCTAGGGTGCGAAGACCCCGCAAAGCAACACGCTTAGCGTGAGTAGAAAAGTGTAAGGTGCTATCAAAAAGAACACCTAGATCATTGATCTCACATACCTTACTCAACGACACAGAATTGACAGAATATAAAAATGGCACACTAGATGTTTTACAGCGAAAGCTGGTATGAGATCATTTCACCGGCCGTTTTTGGTGCCGTAGTTGTCCGCCGCCGCCGCCGCCGCCGGTGTCCGTAACCAGTATAGCTCGAAATAAGAAAAAAAAACTAAATAAGAAAAAATTCCAGGATGGAACGAGGTTCGAACCTGGGCCCTCTGCGTGGGAGCCCAGTATTCAACCTCTGAGCCATGCCGGTGCTTGAAACTGCTTTGCAAAAAGGTCCTATACAGGCTTCATGTCGGGAAGGAACCACATTAGCATATGCAATATAGCGTGGTAGAAGAGTAAAATAAGCACCAAGCGTCGCACAACGCGAATTCTGTAACCAGGCGTCACACAATGCGAATTGCGCAACTAGTAGGTTGTTGAATGCTTCCAACCCATTACAAAGAGCTCTGCCATAATTCTTCATCGTCATCACGCACAGCATCAACAAAGTGCGCATAATGCCTTACATGCGTTTAGCAGGTACCACGGCTGTCTGTAGAATGACGAAAAATGGCCCAGTGCCTACTGCCCTACTTCTCAAAAATTACAATGATTTATAGCGTAGTGGGTTCCTCGCAAGTGCACTTCTGTTGGTTGCCAAGGAAGCCCATAAGGCTCCCATGATCCATTTCCTCAGGGTCTCAATAAAGTCAATTCTCTCTCTCTCTCTCTCGCTCTACGTTTCTCCGGTTAAAGTGTGTTATAAAGCGTGGTGGGACAGTTAAATAACGACCAGGCGTCACACAATATGCATTATGTAATTAGTGGGTCGTTTAAAGCTTCCAACCCATTACAAAGGGCGCAACCATAATTATTCATCGTCATCAACCGCCGCATCAAGAAACTGCACATAATCGCTTACATATGGTACCTCGCTTCTCCGCAGAACAACGAATAATGTCGTGCTGGGTGCTTCCCAACTTCCCAAAAATTACGCTTTGTGGCGTAGTGGGTACGTTGCTAATGTACCTATATTAGTAGCCACAGGAGAGTTTATAACGGGCTCTAGAAATGCCGCTCTTCCAGCTTTCGCTGTGACTGTGCTGCACTTTCCGCGCAGGCCTGGCGTTTTTTTCGAGTGAAACTCATTACCTTGGTTTTTGAAATATTTAGGGAGAGGTTATTGCTCCTGCACCATTCAGAAAAGGAACACAAATCAGATTGCAGCAAGCGACAATCGATAACTGAATGAATTTCTTTAAATATCTTTATGTCATCGGCATACAAAAGGAAAGAAGAATTCCGAATGACAGAAGAAACATCATTAACATTAATTAAAAAGAGGAGTGGGCCCAGTACCGACCCTTGAGGAACCCCACTAGTAGCTTTATACAAAGAGGACGTTTGGCCATTAACGGCAACGTAACATAATCTATCAAGAAGATAGCTATGGAGGAGATTCACAATTGAAGAATCAACATCAAAGTGTGCAAGTTTATCCACAAGCAGCGAATGGGTGACAATATCAAAAGCTTTGCTAAGGTCACAGTAAATAGCGTCAACCTGTCCTCTCTGCGAAATAGGCGTGGAGACTTGCATCATGAAACTGGCAAGATTAGTGACAGTTGAGCGGCCAGCGAGAAACCCATGCTGATTCACAATCAATGAATTTTTTACATCAAAAGACAATATTTTGTGAAGAGCAAGCTCAAAGATTTTGGATGCGGCACAAAGAAGGGAAATAGAGCGGTAGTTCGAGACGTCCCTTTTACAGCCAGACTTAAACACTGGGAAAACACGAGCAGTTTTCCACATGCTAGGAAACGTTGAAGCATGCAGACACTTATTAAATATGGTAGTCAATACTGGTACAAGTATACTGCAATAGGCTTTTAGTATGGCAGAGGGGATGCCATCTGGGCCAGCTGAAAAGGATGGTTTCAAGCGCTTCATGCATTCTGAAATGGAATGTTCATCTAGCGACACAGCATCAGCTGTGCCAACTGCCTTAACCTGTCGACCGTTACTAGCTACAGAGGCTGGAGACTTATAGACAGATGAAAAATGCATGGCAAAACAGTCAGCGACGGCTTGAACTTCTACACCATTTGGGTCCAGTATCCTGAAGGACTCGCCATTTTTGCTCGACCGTTTGCGCACATACTTCCAAAACTCAACTGGCCTGTCAGACGCGCTTTTTTCTAAAAATGAAATATATAGACTGTGATCCCGTTTATAAAGGCGTTTACAAAGAGTACGAAAACGACAGAATTCTTCCTTCAAATGAGTTGACGCAGAACGTTTATACTTCCTGTGTGCACGATCTTTATGTTTCATTGCTCTTATAAGTTCTGATGAGAACCAGGAGGGATATTTACATTGATGAGGTGTATACTGGGGAATGGACTTGCGCATGCTGGTCAAGATAAGCTCCGTAAACTGATCGACTTGATCATCAACATTGGGTTTGTCAGTTACCAGTGACCAATCTGTGGTGGACAAGTCATGGTACAAGCCAACGTAGTCACCTCGCTTGAAGGCAAATCTGGGCGTTTTGTCGATTTTTCTGGGAAAGCTTGGTTTTTCTGGTGAAATACAGAGTGTTAGTTTGAGTGGTGGGTGAAATTTGTCAGGTCGAACAAGAGAGATGTGAGAGAGTGATACTTCGATAGGTTGATTATTAGAAATACACAGATCTAGGACCTTACCACAGGAATTGGCAATACTATTGTGCTGCTGTAGGGAATTAAAAGCGAGAAAATCTAACAATACGCTGCATTTGTTCTTTAAGAAATGATGATAATGAAAAAAAATTAAGTGTGGTCCAGTCAATTCCAGGTGTGTTAAAATCGCCAAGTACAAGAATTTTGTGCTTCTTATGTGAAATTACCACATTTTCAATAGAAGAGACGATCTGATTAAAAGCAATTGGTGAAACGCTAGGCGATACATAGAAACATCCAATCAACAATTTTTCACAGTGCTCAAGACTAATTTCGATCCAAATTGATTCAGAAATTGTTTCTATGTCCTTGCGTCTAACAGATATTAGAGAACTGTCTATAGCCATCCATACACCACCACCTTTTTGTTTAGTTGCACAGAAGTCCCGATCACTGCGGAAGGTGGTGTAGTTCGACGGAAGATAGTCACAGGAAGGAATTTCACTGCACAGCCACGTTTCAGAAATCGCAATAAGGTCAAAAGAAGAGGAAACAACATTAGCAAAGAATTCGCACGTCTTAGTGCGAAGACCACGAGCGTTCTGATAAAATATATCCAAATTACACGGCACCGTTGCTTACGGGTGCGCACCCTGAGGGATGGATCATGTCGTCGTGGAGAATCCCACGGAATGGTTTGAAAATGCAACCGCACGGCCACATTGACGGGTCATTCAGACGTTTCGATGTATCTTCGTCAACTGTAACGCAGAACGAGGAGTAAGAAGGATATTTTGTTTTGAGCCGCCGGCAGGAAATGGCAGAAAGGTCAACAGACTCAATGTGTTTCTTGAGGTCAGCAGATGTAGTGTCAGGGCTCAACTTGGACACAAATATAGCCCACTTCCGCTGGGGTCGTTGGGGGATTTGAGCCACTAACAAAGTGGACGAGTCCATGGCTCCAGTAGATACATGTGTTTTTCTTTTCGTTTCCTTTCTTGCACTCACTGTGACATTGGCCGAAGAGGTTTCCGTACGATCCACAACGCGGAGCTTCAAATCACGCTGAAAACCTGGTGGTGGGGTAAAAGGTGGGAGCGTTTCGGTGTTATGAGTCGTATCAGAGGTCGCAGGGGCGTCGGAGTTCACGGAAGACTTTGCCGTTGGAGACGTTGGAGACGTTGGAGAATTTGCAGCCGTTGGAGACTTTGCAGGACGTTCCCCTAGCTTAGGGGTGACGCAGCGTGTCAGCTCATCGCGCAGAAAACGAACCTCACCACGAAGGGAGGCGACGATACGGACCTGCTGCTCAGCCACTCGGGAATGTTCCTTTCGCAGGCGCTCATTGTCCTCCCGCAGCTGTGAGACCTCGTCACTCAGGAACGAAATCCCTTCCAGCGCGTCGAGGAGCAGGCAGCGAAGGCCGGCTACCTTTTTTCGCCTGGAAGAAAATATATGTAGTAAAATATGATAATAGGGCACAAGATGTTACACAGTCAAACTTAATATGTGCAAATTCAGTACAGTTGAACACCACATGGAAATTCAACTAGGTAAAATAAGTTTATATGTACACAAGTAGCTGAGCACGAGTTCAAATAGCCCCGCCACGGTGGTCTAGTGGTTGTGGCGCTCGACTGCTAACCCGAAGGTCACGGGATCGAATCCTGGCCGCGGCGGCTGCATTTTCGATGGAGGCGAAAATGTTTGAGGCCCGTGTATATAGGTTTAGGTGCACGTTAAAGAACCCCAGGTGGTCGAAATTTCCGGAGCCCTCCACTACGGCGTCTCTCATAATCATATCGTGGTTTTGGGATGTTAAACCCCAGATATTATTATTATTATTATTATTATTATTATTATTATTATTATTATTATTATTATTATTATTATCATCATCATCATTATTATTATTATTATTATTATTATTATTATTATTATTATTATTATTATTATTATTATTATTATTATTATTATTATTATTACGAGTTGAAATTGGTCAAATGAGTTCACATGTAGACGCCCAAACTCAAGTATTCTGTATGGCTTGACACACATTACACGAAAGCAAGACAAATAATTACACATAACATCAAACACGCGATCAGAACACTATACATTTGCTTTCAGTATAAAGAGAAAGGCAACGACATCGTGTACGTTAACATTTCGATAAAATATTTGAGTCTTCAAAAACCTTCTTGAAGGCGAGAGGCGCTCTTTCCTGAAGACCCGCGGTTAACCATAGACCTAGTACTTTCTTTACAGTGAATGACCTTCTATCTAAAAGCAACAAACTTTCACGTAATACCTTTCATGCCGAATCATATTTTTCACACTCGAGGAGTAGATGATGTACATCTTCGTCAGGGTGGCCGCAAGGGCACTCCAGACTGGACGCGCACTTTATCCTGTATATTAAGTGTCACATAAATGCTATGCCAAGCCACATTCGATGAACCAATGTTTCGAATTTCCTATTTTCTCTCAAATCCGACGAAATGAATGGTTTTATGCAAGGGTCTATTAAATGTAAGCCCGAGCTTTTAGATTGTTGATCGAACCATTTGTCTTCGGCGAGGTTACAGGATCTTTGTCTGAGGAGGAGACGGATTTTATTGCGTGAAGGAGGAAGATGAATTGTCTCTGCTTTATCGTGAGCACGATCTGAAACAGCGTCCGCTGCAGTGTTTCCTAGAATGTTGCAGTGACCTGCTATTCATTGAAATGCGATCATGTGGTTCGTTGCACTTGCTTTTGTGTGTTCTTTTAAAGTGTCATATAACAACGAATAGTTTAGAGAATTTTTCTATTGCTGTGTAGCGATGCGGGAGCGGCCTGCGAATCGCTAAAAATGACCCACTTTTGCGTCTTTTTTTACTGCTGTTATAAAGCGCAACACGGATAGATTTGCAAACAGTTCTGCAACAGTAGAAGACGTCACTTGATATATTTTAGATGCGTGCTCTATCGCCAAATGCGGAATGACAAAAGCTGAAGAAGAAGAATTTGTACGACAAGAACCGTCTGTATACAGGTTACCATACTGCGGATGTAGGTCATAAATTTAGAATAGTGCCAGCTGCTGTGCGACTATCATGAACACGTCCCTTTTAGATGCATTTTTGGTCTTTGTAGCACCCAATGAGGATAATTAATATCTAGTGTGCTTAATTCATAACTTGGTAATAGTGTTATCTGTTATTGAACACTTTTGTGTAGTTAACATTTATTTCTTTCGCTAAGTGCAAGGTTCAATGGATGCGTCGGCAAACATGGCGACAAGTTTCGACCGTTCGTATGTTCCTTCTTTAATAAAAATCACAGCATATCCACGGAGTGAATGATGATGAGTGGGCGAAGCTGCGGAGGTTCATCGGTAAACCGTGAATCTTCCGTGAATTCTGCCCAGTACATCATCACCGACGTGAGATCGGGCGCGTTTATACTAAAGCTTCGATGAGTTATGACGACTTGCAGCTCACTTTAATTTTATATGTACGCTGTGAATTTTCATTGTTTAGAAAACCATTGCTTTAGAAAACATCTGGCGTCTTTCGTTAAGCAGCTGGCGTCTTTTCGTTTTGCTTTAGAAACATCTGGCGTTCTTTCGTTTTGCTTTTAGAAAACATCTGGCGTCTTTCGTTGATTTATTTCATCAATCAACGGCGTTTTGAACAAAATTTTTATTGTTTAATCACGCACAGGAGAAATCTCCCCAGGCACTACCTTGGAGGTAAACAATGGCTGCTAATGGGAATGAGAGACAGAAGAAGTCGGCTTTTAGCTAACACTTACACTTCTACTTCTACTAACGTTTCCTACTGGAACATTCCAATGGCTGCTAATGGGGAATGAGAGACAGAAGAACTCGGCTTTTAGCTAACACTTACACTTCTACTTCTACTAACGTTTCCTACTGGAACATGCCAATGGCTGCTAATGGGGAATGAGAGATAGAAGAATTCGGCTTTTAGTTAACGCGCACGCTGCGAATTTTTTATTGTTCAACAACGCACAGGAAAAATCACCCACCGGCACCACCTTGGAGGTCAAGATCTGGTACTAGCGTTACGACTGGTTACGCACTACGACTACGACAACTACGAGGGACGAACGGGTGCCGCTTTAAGGAGCTTCGCCCCTAAAAGACACTTGCCTTTATTGTAACCTGCGCGTCTACCTGAGACAAACACACCCGCCACGGTGGTCTAGTGTTTATGAAGTTGTACTGCTGACCCGCAGGTCCCGGGATTGAATCCCAGCCACATTATCGATGGAGGCGAAAATGCTTGAGGCCCGTGTGCTTAGATTGAGGTGTACGTTAAAGAACCCCAGGTGGTCAGAAATTTGCGGAGCCCTCTACTACGGCGTCTGTCATAATCATGTCGTTTTGGGACGTTAAAGCCCAAAAATTATTATTATTATATTTTACTTGAGATAAATATTTCATTTATTCTCGTCGTCTAGTGCATAAGCGATATAAGTCATGATTATAGTCATTATTAAACTATACTTACGACGACCGACCTGATGCGCCAAAATCATTCGTGTTTGGGATCAAACTTCAATGCAAATGTTTCAAGAAACCAAATTTTTAGATTGTCACTATCTTCACTCACGTACATCTCGTTGGTGAGAGAATATAGTAAAAATCGTGTACTGCATTTCATCCAGACATTATATTTAGAAGCCTAGGTGATCAAAACCTAATCAAGAGCCCGGCAAGCCACCCTGTTACGACAGAAGTGTCACTCTTGTTATGGCATCACAATAATAAATTAGTAGTATTCTGCAGCGCCACTCTGGATGGGCAAGTTTAACCAAGCGTAAAAGATATGAATCTAGTGAACCTGGCACAACTGTTTAATATATTCACGGTGAGTAGAAACGTTTTTGCAGAGAAAAGAGAAATTACGGCGGAAGTGGGCGCACTAAGCGGAGAGGCTGGATACAAAGTTTTATTGCACCCTACACACCGATTCTTCTTTATTACAGCTGTGAATGAGCGTCACCGAGCGGATAGTGGTAATATATAAGGGAAATGAGGAAAATCTGCAGGGAAAGTATCGGCGAGATGCATGCGTCTAGCTTGTAGAATACATATAAACACACACACACACACACACACACACACACACACACACACACACACACACACACACACACACACACACACACACACACACACACACACACACACACACACACACACACACACACACACACACACACACACACACACACACACACACACACACACACACACACACACACACACACACACACACACACACACGTATTTCTTTATCCATAAAAAAACGAGATTTAACGGTTTTTTCCTAATAAAGTTTCTCTCTCTCTCTCTGTCCCTGCAATAGGTTTTAGGAGACATGCTGCTAACAGCAGGCCAGCATCTAGACTTACAACTCGCACTGAATACGAGAACGTTTTTGTTTTTCCTTATAGCAAGTAGTTTTTTAAGACACATGAGTTTGAAGTGAATTTAACGATATTGTCATTGTCGTGTTTCACGTAAAAGTTTTCACGCGCGCAAAATCACATCCGTCAATTTCAATATCTCCTCTCCTTCCGTATTGAATTAGAAATAATAACTGCTTACTATCGTCTCTTCGCCTTAAAAAAAATTGGCTATTACTATTGCAAACACTGTATTGCTTGTTTTATTTATTAATTCACTTATTATTATCGAAACAATATTAGGATAGCAGGTACGGTGTGTCGCCCGTTTCTCTCCATCTTCAAGTTATATGCCGAAAGAAAGATAATAATAATGAGGTGGAACTATAACAGCTTGTAGGCACTTCGCTACCAACAGGAAGGCCGGATTGGCCCATGGTTCAAAATAGTACTATAGAACTTACGCGTATCATCATATACCTAACCAGACACGGAAAGTACCATTATTAAGCTTACGATAATTTTTAGGTACTTGTATTATTTTTATCGCTTCGCTCGGTCACATTTTGTCGATGGCATTCTAGCTTCGATTTCTCATTATTTGCATCAAATGACCAAGTGACCAAATTTCCTCAAATGACCAAAAGATGGCCAATTCAACACATTTGCGTACTCCATCTGAGAACTCGTAGATCACTGTGAATGAAGACGCCCCCCCCCCCCCCTGCTACATTGCCTGTAATTGTAGGCATCACCACCACATGATGATCATTATTAGCACAGCACCACAACCACAGCCATCATCACAACCGTCAAGTTAATGCAAGGAAACATGTAACGCCGCGTCATACTCAGCCCAGAACAAGATAGGCGTCCACTCCCCCATTGCATTGCGCACTTCATCTTGCGTTTGCGTAGAACGGAGCACTTTGTCATATTTTTTTTGTGAGTCTGTGATATAGGAAAACCCAATAAGCCACTTGACCTGTTTCGTTGCTCTCTTGGTGTACAAATCGCTGCTTTTTACAGCGCAGCAATCGCACGCAAAGTGACATCTATCATACTTTCTTTCAATTTAGGGGGAGCCCTAGACCCGGAGTGTCTGGAAAACGTCAGCTCATGGTGAGTACATCGTCCTCTTTGGAGCGCACGTACGCGCCAGTCAAATTTTGTTTCTGTTTAGCCTCTTCTCGCTGCATTCGCAGGAAGGTGAAGGATAATCATAAAGGAATAACTTTCGCCACGCTGCTACTTCTTTACTAGACGACGGTAGTGCTAAGCAAATATAATGTACTTGCAAAACTTTCCCGCTTACAAGCGAGACTTGTGAGAAAGGAATGTTTTTGAGCGTTGGCACTCTTTATGGTCGAGCGTCTTCCCTACTTAGCTCTATATCACTCTAAGTTACAGTAAAATGTCTTTCAAGGAAGGTTCTGCGAAGCAGGATATATTTGAATAGTGCACCACTTACTTTGTGAACTTGTGTGGAACGAGCGTGATATACGAACACACGAATGACGTTTTATCTCCGCTGTAACCCACGTATTCCATTCTTTCTGCACAGGAAGGATAACGTTTTCTTTCAGTATAGTCATGAGACGAAAATGCACCAACGCTTACAAAAACTAATTCATCGGTTAGTAGAGCTTTTGTTGTCTTCCTTTGACATAAAGACATAGATAAAATAAAGACTTTATTCACAAGTATTACAATAATAATATCTGGGGTTTTACATCCCAAAACTACGATATTATTATGAGGGACACAGTAGTGGAAGGCTCCGGCAATTTATACCATATGGTGTTCCTTAACGTGCACTTACATCGCACTGTACACGGATCTCTAGTATTTTGCCTCCATCGAAAATGCGACCGCAGTGGTCGGGAACGAACCCGCGGCCTTCGGGACAAGCATGACAAGACGATGTTTTATAAGACGCATGTGAATTTGCAGTTGAAATAGCGGCGCTTCTTTAATTACAAATGTTCGATGACTTCGTTGTCCTAGCAGCCACCGCGGTGGTCTTAGTGGTCACGGTGCTCAGCTACTGACCAGAAAGATGCGGGTACGATGCCGACCGCGGCGGTCGCATGTCGTTGGTGGCGAAACGCTAGAGGCTCGTGTACTGCTCCACTTCAGTGCATGTTGAAGGGGCACTGACGCAAACATCTTGGTGGGGGATTTTCTCTTCTTCTCTCTTCTTTATTTCTTTCTCTTTTCTTTTTTTTTTCTGCAACATATTGCTGGAGGCCTATACGCTCGGTTGACCAAAAAACGCAAGCCGAAGTGATCAAACTCATAGCGATGCGTATCCTCTTCTTTGAGATTACGCGACGTGAAACGTTAAGCACGAGTAGGTCAGAGAGTGTCGGCAGAGTCGGCCCATACAAAGCAAACAGCCACTTCGGCTCGCTCAGCCTTTTTCAACCACCAAAGAGAGCGCGCCGCATTTTACGACCGTCGCTGCTCGAGTCAGCGGCCTGACCGCTACCCTTCAGGCTGACTGGTGGAAGAGACAGGCGCCTCACTTGCGTTTACTCAGGGAGCATTCCGACAAAATAGAGTGTTAGAGGCGTCACGCACTGTGACGTCAACCTATTTGACACTGGTGCAGCCAGTGGAAAAAATTTTTCAGTTTTGCATGTGTGCACACACACGCACACACAGAAACTCACGCACGAACATGCATGAATTACCCCCCCCCCTTCCTCCTTCCCGAAAAAATTTCTGGCTACGCTAGCGCTAATTTACTTACTAATAATGTGAGGTTAACGAAACATAAAATGGCAAGAAACAGGACAGCAAATGCTTCGCGACGGAGCACTGCAGCACCCGCTTGTCTGAAAGAGTGGGGTTTAGGACGCGCACAAAAATAGAGCAGCGTGAAATCGGGACCACGCGGCAAGAGATAAGAAAAAATAGACATTATACGGCAACGGTACCAACAACAATTTCGACAGGTTTTGTCTCCTGGCAGCATCGTCTGACGGTATCTCTCTGATCCTGCAATGCGAGGCTTTAGCGGATGCGTTCCTTAAGCTTCCGTCTAGACAGGACGTTTGCCTATCTTGGCACGGAGCGACACACGTTCTATTACTGGTGCAATTCTAGCGACCAACCTGTCCTTGCTGTAACGTGACACCAGTAGCCGTTTCACATAACTGACATGTAATCGCCGGATTACTTGTCGAATGGTTATGATTCTTTTTTTATTGACATGATTTATTCGTCGTCCCAGTCGAATTTTATTTAGAAAGTTTCAGCATCCATAATGCGAATAATTCACGCACTCAGAAAATGAATTATACAAATATCCGAAAAAGCATGACCTTAACGCGCTTGTACGTGGATGCATTTGCTGTATGGATGAGACTGTTAATGTGAGCAAAAGATGGCTTAATGATGACTAATGTTGACACAACGTTGGCTATCCGCTATGAAACGCGAGTGGAATGAACTGCCTTCAAACAGTGCCTCTATTTTGTCTAATGAATTTTAGTTTCCAAGCTTTTCTAGTGATATGTGTACTTGTGCAACTGATTGTGTTTATTAGTTAGTGACTGTGACTTACTAGTTATGTGCCCGACAGTGTATCATCTTACTTGTATAGCCCCCCTCCCCCATTTATTTTTGGATACCGTCCCCCTCTGTAATGCCTTTTGGCGCCATGGGTAAGCAAATAAATAGTTAATAAACAGCATAAAATAGCCTTCATTCAGTCAGGCCAATGATGGAGTTTTATAACAATTTTGTCATGCTCATTCTCAGAGGAACAAAAAAAAAAGCACTAAAATCCTTTATTTATGCAAACTTGGGTTTTATGCCCTCATTGGTAGCTTAATGGCTACGGTGTTGTGCTAGCCTCGAGATCACGAGTACGAATCGCTGTCACAGCGACAGCATTTCCACTGAGCGTAAATATGAAAAGAAAAGAAACTTTGATTTTGGTGCTCGTTAAGAACTTCATGCGGTTGAAAATAACCCGTAGTCTCCACCCCACGGCGTGCCTCTCGGTGCCTAAAACACCGGGGGTGAATTTTTCTGAACGTTATGTAACTTCTTTGCTCGAAACATCCATTTTCAGTAATCTCTTCATGTTTCATTGGTGTGAAAAGCGTCGCACTTCCCTTCTGTTTGAGCGTGCAACTCCCGTTTGCACTTCTTCCCCCGTCGTCGGCATCTGTGTTGCGACTGTCAGAAATACACTGCCCTGAAGCCTGTCCTCGTAGACTCATCCACATTTCTATGCTTCTTTTGCATTTTTTTTACCCCAGGCGGCGCTTATTTTAGTGCAGGCGCCAAGGCAAAAGCCATGAGACGAGACACGTGCGAAGTATTGGCAAGCCGACTCAGTGTCATGGCTTTTCGCATAATACCAGCTTACGTCATCACCGGTGAAACGCCTTTTTGTACTCGGCGTCCCGTATTATCCCGCGTAGAGCAATATCGTGCACGAAAATCTGCAAGCGCCACCTGTATGCTTTGCACCTAATACGAGTCCCCACTCCCCTTCCCCACGCAGAGTAGCAAGTCAGCGAATTTACAAACGCCGGTTACATTCTCTGCCTTTCAATAAAGAGCTCTCTCTTTCTCACTTCAGCGAATTTCGACAGGACCCTTAGAAACAGCAGTTTTAGCGACGACTTCGAGTTTCAACTAAACAATGGCTCTTTGTCGTGTTGTTTCTTGCGTGAATATTATAAACATTGTGAGCATGACCGCAGCGTTTGTAGGGCTCGCGATTCGATGTCAATCGAATGTCATGTCGACAAACGTAGAGTAAGAGCTTCAAGTTGGTGTAAACCAAGGTGGTTAAACCTCCTTGGTGTAAACCGAATGAAGGGAGGTAGGTGAGTGGCCACCTATCTAAAGAACGGGCTACTTGTGTATGCAGTGTGTACTTCACAAGAAAAACCTTTTCAGAAAGCACAACGTTCGAAGAAAGCAACAAAGGGACGGAGCGCACTTACTTACAAACAAGTTTATTGCTGAGATGGCGGGTTGTAAGTATACGCCTTTCCTGTCTTGTTCTTTTCTTTTCCTCAAAAATTCTGCGGACTCAAAGAGGTTTTCTGTGTCACATATGCATTACCTACCAGCCCAAGCAGCCACTTTATTGTTACCAAATGTGATGCTGAAAGACTATTAACATCAAGTTGCTCTCGTAAACGTGTACGCGCTACCCTTAGCGCGTTGACCTTAAAGCGTACCCTTAAACGGGTACGCGTTACCCACGTAATCATTGAAGGGCTTTTAGGTGCAAAAGGAATATATTAAGGCGAAAGCCTTAGATGCCTCATCAAACGCGAAAACTGACCATCGGCGTCCTGCGTCGGCGTCGTCAGCATGAGTGACGCAAGAAATCGTCATCACGTGATGACGTCACCATATGACGTCCTCACGTCGGCGTCATGTGACGTCAGAATTCGTGACATCATCATGATGTCCCCATGACGTCACATAAGGTCATCACGTGACTTCGTAGCTTGGTCAAAAGTGGGCCGATCACGGAGGAAGTGCAAAACCAGGTGAGTTGGAGAAACCTTGCAATGCCTCCGATGCTGGAGGGAGTGCAAAAATCACGTTAGCTGCAGAAAGCTTTCGGAGGGGCGCGGGGAAGGATAATCGACTGAGACAAAAAAGAAGGAGAAGATGGCCTTCGTCTTCGAGTCGTCTTAAGCGAATGCGTAACGGACCCTGTAAGCCATAGGGGAAGACTCCTGATTAAATTGGACCGCCTGGGGATCTCTAACGTGCTTCTTAATCTAAGTACGCGTGTGTTCTTGCATTCCGGCCCCGTAGAAATGCAGCCGCTGTGTCCGGTAACCAAACTTGCGTCCCCTAGCTTAGCAGCGCGATGCCTTCCCTGCTAACCTAGCACAGCGGGTGACTCGCGTATATATCGAAAATGCTCGTTCCCTTTGCTTTTCATTAACTTTCTTGTAGTTTCCGAAGCGCGCTAGCAGTGCAACGAATAATTCCCGTGCTAAAGCTATTGCGTACGTAGGTACTAATCAAAGAAAGGATCATGTGTTGGGAATGAGTTGGCGTTATTTTACCGTGAAAGTCAGCAGAACATATAAAAGCTCACAGGGTCCCTTATGCATTCGCCTAAGACGACTCGAAAGTGAAAGCCATCTTCTTCTTTTTCTTTTCAGTCGATGTTTGATCCTTTCCCGCAAGACCTCCGAAATCTGTCTGCACCTAACGGGATTGTGCACTGCATCCAGGATGGGAGGCATTGCAAGCTTTCTGCTCCTGACATGGTTACGCACTGACCCTGTCATCGGCCAATCTTTGACCAACCGACGGCGTCATGTGATGACGTCATCATGTAATGTCACAGTATGGGACGTCATAGCGACGTCATAATGACGTCAGAAATTGTGGCGATTTGTGACGCCCTGATTACATCACATGATGACGTCATCCTGTGATGTTTCTGCATCACTCGTGTTGACGTCACGGGACGCAGACGGTCATTTTTCGCGCCTATTGAGCCATCTAAGGCTTTCGCTTCAATAATAATAATCGTAGTTCGGGTTTTACGTTCCGAAATTACGATATGATGATGAGAGACGCCGTTGCGGAGGGCTCCGGAATTCTTTAACGTGCACCTAAATCTAAGCACACGGGCCTCAAGCATTTTGCCTCAATCTAAATGCGGTCGCCGCGGCCAGGATTCGATACCGCGACCTTCGGGTCAGCACTCGGTCGGCAAAACTTCGCGCCGCTTCTTGACAGATGCGCACTTCCAAGTCGTATACGAAGGGGGGGCTCCGCGCTCAACCATGCATCAAAAACGCAACGAGCAGACGATAACTGGCACCCGCCATTACCAGTTTAATACATATTGAAGGGACAATGCTTTCTCCTGACGCACCTATTCCACGCGCGGACAGGCCCCTCGTGTAAGAAATCGCTCTACGAAACTCACGGGGTCTCATTCGGCTAAGACGAGTCGAAAGCGAAAGGCATCTTCTTCTTCTTCTAAGGCGATGTATTAATCCTCTACCATCTGAAAGCTGCACCTAATGTCATTTTCGAATGCCTCCAGGATTGGAGGCATTGCAAGGTTTCTGCACCTCACCTGGTTTCGCACTGCTTCCGGCATCGGCCCACTTTTCACCAAGGGACCATGTAATGTGATGACTTCATGATGACGTCACAAATTTTAGCGATATGTGACGTCATGATGACGTCATATGGTGACGTCATCGCGGGATGATTTTTTTTCAATCACTAATGTTGAGGCCGACAGTCAATTTTCGCGTTTGATGAGACATGTGTGGCTGTCGCTTCAATATTCAGTTGCGCTTACCTAACGAGCAAATTAGGGAGCATTGACACCGAACTCGAATATCCAGTTTAACCTCACTACGACAATTCTTATTGGTTGCTGCAGCTGCTTCTTACGTCCCTCTTGCAATACGTCCTTGTCCTCTGGTTTAGACGCAGCGTTATTCGACGCCGTTGAGACACATAACAAGAAGTCACGTACCCAAGCAGGCATGCCGTCGTATGAAAGGCCTTCTCGTGACTCATATTAGGCTTCAGAGCTCACCGAGGCTCCACGCATTTCTCGCTGCTTCTTTCACTCCGTGACACCTAACGCTACGACCATTTGCCGGATGATTTCAACTTCGCCCTAACTTTTCTTCTCATATTCGTGATGCAGCTTCCACATGTGCAAGGCGAACAGAAACCTCGAAACGGCAAAGCAAGGTCTCTCCTTTTTTGGCGCTTTTCAGAAGGACACCCGACTGAAATAGTGTTGCAAGCACGAGATACGTCTTTTACCGCGCGCTTGCGATGCATAGAAGAGCCAAAGTAGGGGCTAGTTGGTAGCACATAGTTGAATTTTGCAGCGGGCTACAAAGACTTTCATTAAAAAGAAGAAAAATCACTCCTGCCTCTTTTTGCATCTTTTTTGTCTGTGTCTGTGTAGCGAGCTGCAGAATTCAACATGATACATAAGGTAACTGCACAGCGCACGCCTGCCTTTTGAGCCAGCGTTTATAGACGAAGTCTATATATGAATAAATAAATAAATAAAAAACAGCGCCAACATGTGGGATGACAGGGCCTTCGCAAGCAATTGTAGCGGTGTGACCTTGGCTGTTTCCGAGAACACTGCAGACACGGATTGCTGCAATACGTCTCGCCATCTAGAGAAATCTTTTTTTTTTTTTGCTAGTGCGGCGAATACTTTTCATACAACGCAAAATTTTTGAGGAGTACATTGCTCAGGAATGTTATATAAGGGGTATAGCTTCGAAGTAGGATACTACAGACTACTTTACGTCATAAGCAAAGCTCTAATTCTCAAATCTATGCCCTTGAGGCAAGTATATGAGACTGCCTTGCAAGTTTAGCTATTTGCTAATTAACGGAATGGTTTAGGATTGATTGTTTCTTGTTGTTACGAAGCATTCTCCTGTTCACACTGTTTTCCGAATGGTGGACTAGACTCTCGACCGGACATCTAATCTCTAGGTAATCAATAGACTACGATGTTTAATTATTGTTACTCGTCTTGTTTACATTTATGCCTTTCTCGTTTTTCGATTTTCGCAGTACCGATTCACCAGTTGATGCACCTGTCATCTTAACTATCCGCGGCTTGTAGTAGACTGATCTTTCTAAATCATTCACCCCAATACGTTCTCGTGCATATTTTTTAATATTTCGCATACATCTTAAGCACATATTTTGATATTCACTGTTTCGATGTTTTGTTGAAATGAATCGTGTAATACGCCGAGGATCATGTTTTCTATAAGCAATAGTTTTAGAATGTAGTTATTTCCTTAAGCAACGCTATCCTTATTCTTGTGATGCACCCGTAACCTTAAAATCTCGGTTAGAGGCGCCATGTTATCCTTAGTCTCTGTTGAGACATGCAACCTTGCTGATCTTAAGAACCGAGCGCCCTTAGTTAGGTGTGTCTGGCCATCCTCTTAGTTACACAAGAGCTCATGGGTTACTAACTAACAAGTCCCTCTTACGAAGTATGGGGGGGGGGGGGCTAGTTTTGCACCAAACCAGCTTGCAATGCCTAAGAGAGCCCCAACACGCTTCATTACTTTATTCATTGCATAGAAAGAAGAGAACGCTTCCATGATCTCTGGCACTCAACTAACCGTAAGCCAAGACGGAAAATTAGCTTCCTGCTCAGAGAATGCATCGCCGCGTGGATGGTTGCCTTCGTTTATTATAAGTGCGTTAGTGCTCTTTGCTTAGTCATTTCTTCGTATGGTTGTGCAGTTGCTTGTAGTGGTTGTTTACCATCTTTTTAGAGAACGAAGTTTCTTCAGTTAGCACGATGGATTCAGGATGGGTGGTCGATTGAGCTTCCGGTGTGACATCACCCGCACGCAGGCGCACATACACACGTGTGACGTGAGCGCAGCGCATATGTACACCGTAAATATGTAAATGCAGCAAAATGAAAATGTTATACATAGGAGTTAAAAAGGCGGGATTCGAACTCTTGTCCTCCAGTACCGAAGGGTGATGCTCCAATTACTAAGTTTTTTAAAAATTTATTGCCTGTTTTCGAATGTTGTACAAAACATCAGTAACAGCTAGGTAGTTCTAACGCCACAGTCGCATTCATTGGTGTTCCATTCAAGGCAGTGGAGGGTGGAGGTTCAACCCCTTTGCTTCTCCGGGATTTTTTACATGTTGCATATGTATAGATGCACGCACGCATGGAAATCACGAAGGGAAGTCTAGTGATCCATGTCGAGAACGAAATCGGAGCTATAACCCACTTATTCTTAATATACAAATTTCTCACAATTAATGTGGCAATGAATATTGTTTAGAAAATTGTAAGCACTTATTCTTTGTATGGTACTACCGACGCAATTTAACGTATCGTATTCAATTTTACAAGAACCCATAGCTTGAATATAAAATAACCGAATGACTAATAATGAGTGAAGGGGTCAGTCAAGCTGTGCAATGCAGTTTTTTTCCCTTCACATCAGACCACGCATATACGGCTCTGATGTACAGCCGCGGCCACGTCTGTGTAGAGCGCGCGAGCAGCCGGTTTTTGCTCTGCGGGGTGACACCTCGAGGCAGTTTCGGGCTTTGACGTGGTCAGCCTGACTACTAGGCTGCGCATGCTGCTGACACACCACGTCAGAGCCCGGAACTGCCTCAAGGTGTCGCCCCGCAGAGCAAAAACCGGCTGCTAGCGCGCTCTACACAGACGTGACCGTGGCTGTACCTGTCATGCGGTTGTACAAACTCAGACTCAAACCCACAGGGCAGCAAAACACTAGTAACAACACGTGTGAACGATAAGTCTACTGATGGGCGCTATGAACGTAACAATTACTGAATGACAGCTGGACACTATCACCATCCCAATGCATCAGTTAAACGACGGTGATGTTATAACTTGCATAAGTTAGTTGTTATCGTTTCGTGCTGGCACGCCAGAGGTAATCGGCCGTCACGGCATCTGTACGGCCTGCTGAAGAGGCGACTGAAGTGCCGTCCGAGGCGAGCACCCGTGTTCTCGTGAACGGCACTTGAGCAACGCCTCTCAAACCTCTCCTCAGTTGCCCTCCTCCACGACCACTTCCCGACGACCCCTTCTTCCGCTAGATCTGGCGACCTGTCCCAAGAAGCCGTTATTGATTGCTCCGAGAATGACACCTGGGCGGCAGCCTGAAATGGGAAACGCCATCCCCGTCTCTGCCTTCCTCGCATCCGTTTTTCCCTTCAGTCCATAACTCTGTCATGGTTGACACCATTTGTCACTCTGTACTTCCTAAGTAACGACGACTATGATAGGGTCGCTTTTTTTTATGCTGATATATTTCGTGCCCTTCTCTTGAGAGTCCTGACACAAAGTGCACAGACTGCGGACAGCCCTTCGTATTTTATATATACATATATATGGAGCAATTAATTCTGTCGAAAGAACGATCTGATCGCACCAAATTCTAAATGCCGCAATTAATTCACTCTTTCTTTCTTTATTTCAACCCCATGTTTTCCGCGTGTAAATCTGATAAAACGTGCTGACCCTTTTAAGCAAAGAGTTTCATGAATAAAATAACGACGACATGAATCCAAAGGCCCCTCTTGTAGATGTCGCCATAGCTTAAATTATGAAATCGCAATCTGCTTTAAAGATTCAGATCTACGTGCGCGTGTCATCTCACATGTAGGGCTATGCTCGCTTTTGTGCGCCATGTGCGCGAAAATGTCATGTTGTGTGAGCGTGCCACTTCTTAGCGCATCCATCAATATTAAACTGCGTTTATGCCTCGCCTACGCTATAGAGATTTAGTATGTATGTTGGAATTCAGTATAGAGTGTTGAGCAACCTGTCCTCATCTTCTTCCTTTCTGTGGTACAGTGCGTCTAGAACCGTAAGCAAGCTCTACTTGCTTCTAGATAATTCAGCCACACTCGTCGCAAACGATGCAGATGTCGGTTTTTTTTTTCAATATAGTTCTGAAAATTTGTGATATTTTCTTAAGAACAAGTTGTGGCAACTTGTATGAGTGGCCAATTTTTTTTTTAGTTTTGTTGCCAGAGCAAACAAAGCGCTAAATGATGCGTGAAAAAAACATTAAGGCATTCGCGCTAGGGGTGCCAAGCCTGAAGGAAGGGCGGAGCTGGGCAGCCTTCTTCGTTTGTTTTTCTTTCTTTCATCATCTCTTTCTTTTTCACTTTGTCATTTTTTCTCTGTCTTTTATTCTTTCTGTATTTCCATTTCTTTATACCTCTCTTTTTATCTATGTCTTTCTCCTTATTGCTCGTTCTATTTTTCTTCCTATTTGATCCGTTCGTTTCTGTCTCTTTCTATTCCTTGCTTGCTTCCTCTATTTTTTTCTGTTTTTATAAGTGGTTTTTCCTGCGTTACGCCAAGCGACGATAGCATGCGACAGCATACGACAGCCCGGGCCCCTAAAGTGATCCGCACTTATCAACATCAAGACGCTCGAAGGACAAGAGGAAGAAGAGTTCTCCTTGGCACGAGCGCTCGCTCAACATGCCACAGATGGCTGTGCTATTCGTGGTTTTGCCTGCGTTACGCCAAGCTACGACAACATACGATGACAGCATACGACAGCGTAGGACAGCCCGGGCCCCTAAAGTACTCCGCGCTTAAAACAATAGAAACCTCATTGTTGCGACAGCATTTGTTATCAGTAAAGCACACGACGACGAAGAGAATTTAGCATAAAACTGTAGCCAGGTACAATGCTGAAAGTGTTTAACACATGATGTGCTTGAGCGTTGTCATCATTATGTCTGTTTTTTCGGCCGGTGGACTGGACCACAATCACGCCTCTCTCTCTCTCTCTCTCTCTCTTTATATATATATATATATATATATATATATATATATATATATATATATATATATATATATATATATATATATATATATATATCTTCGCCATCACAGCAAGATTTGATAGAAGAATGCAGTGTGCGCCGGTGTTTCCCGCACCAACATCGCTGCTATGGGGCAATGACAGACAGAAGAAAGATTAGACACAGAGACCCGCAGTCCGCTTTTACAGCGAAAGCTGTTATGAGATCATTTCACCGGCCGTTTTTGGCGCCGTAGTTGTCCGCCGCCGCTGTCCGTAACCAGTATCGCTCGAAATAAGAAAAAAAAAAACGAAATAAGAAAAAAACTCCAGGATGGAACGTGGTTCGAACCTGGGCCCTCTGCGTGGGAGCCCATTATTCAACCTCTGAGCCATGCCGGTGCTTGAAACTGCTTTGCAAAAAGGTCCTATACAGGCTTCATGTCGGAAAGGAACCACATTAGCATATGCAATATAGCGTGGTAGAAGAGTAAAATAAGCGCCAAGCGTCGCACAACGCGAATTCTGTAACCAGGCGTCACACAATGCGAATTGCGCAACGAGTAGGTTGTTGAATGCTTCCAACCCATTACAAAGGACTCTGCCATAATTCTTCATCGTCATCAGGCACAGCATCAACAAAGTGCGCATAATGCCTTACATGCGTATAGCAGGTACCAACGCTCTCCTTAGAATGACGAAAAATGGCACAGTGCCTGCTGCCCTACTTCTCAAAAATTACAATGATTTATAGCGTAGTGGGTTCCTCGCAAGTGCACTTGTATTGGTTGCCAAGGAAGCCCATAAGCGCATGATCCATTTCCTCGGGGTCTCAGTAAAGTTCTTCGCCCCCCCTCCCCGTCTCTCTCCCACGTCAACGTATGTTATACAGCATGACGGGAGAGGGAAATAGTGACCGGGCGTCACCCAATGCAAATTACATAACTGGTGGGCCGTTTAAAGATTCCAACCCATTACAAAGGGCTGAGCCATAATTCTTCATCGTCATCAGTCGTCGCTTCAACAAAGTGCACATGATGCCTTACTGACGTGTAGCTGGTGCCTCGCTTCTCCGCAGAATGACGAATAATGGCTTAGTAGGTGCTTCCCAAGTTCCCAAAAATTGTGATTTATGGCGTAGTGGGTACCTTTCTAGTGTACTTGTTTTGTAGCCCCAAGAGAGCTTAACGGGCTCTAGAAACGCTGCTCTTCCAGCTTTCGCTGTGACTGTGCTGCGGTTTCAGCGCAGGCCTGGCGTTTTTTTGTTAATGTGCACGCTGCTAATCTTCATTGTTCAACTACGCACAAGAGAACTCTCCCACCGGCACTAGATTGCAGGTCACTTTCCAGTGCCTATATAAACTGGGTGGCCGTTGAACGGTTGTGCAGCACGAGCAGTCGGTTTTTTCAATCAAGAAACTCGGTTAACAGACGCTGCCTGCGTGGGAGGTGTTGCCTGCGTCGGCGTTGGTCCTCGCGGGCGAGGGCGCGTTCTCATTCCTTGCGTGCTGGTAGTTCAGCGTTCATCGCAGTAAGAGCGTCTCCAAAGTAGTGATGCAGAACTATCGGTAAATTGACTATCGATAGTATCGATAGTTTTTGTGAAACTATCGATAGTCTAAACAAACTATCGATAGTGCCACTATCGACAAACTATCGATAGTGCAATCGGTAGTTCCATCGTTAATATTACTAGCGATATTACTGCCACGCGTGTTTGTCGCTTTGTTTTGACGTATTCGGATTCAATCACGCACAAAGACTGTTAGCAACGTTTTACGCAGACCGTGCCCTAATATCTGAAAAGCTTCACAATTGTTTGGGATCATTCTGTTAAGATTACGCACCGGACGCGAATAGTCAAGTTTATTCGAGAGCTTACGCGAGCACCAGCGATAACACTGGAAGGTTTGATGACAGATGTATAAAGGACGACGCGTTCCACCGATGATCAGATTACTCAACGGCTGACGACTGCTCCCGCCGCTATCGGTGCGCAGCACGTATCGCTTTTATTTTGAGTTTTGATTTTCTGGGCACAAGTTCGCCCAAATAAAGAGCTTCGTATTTCCCAGTCTTGCTGCAGCATTCTTCACCGTCACAACCACGTGACAATACTATAGATAGTGGTGTGAATAATGATGCGGTTGCTGGCCGGCCATATTGCCAAAATATTTGCGATAGCCTACTGCCAGCTTCGCCTAATTTGTGAGTAATTTTTGGCAGAGAAAAAATAATTATTTCCGCCGTGAAAATGGCGGAATATATTCATTGATAAACTCGTATCCAAAAGCAACCAGTTACACCTTACAATTAACTTCTTGATATTTTTTATTTTAAAATAATAAAATGCAATATCAATTTAAAGCCGCGCAGTCCCACCACATGTAAAGGCTTCCTTTCCGCTGCAGCTGAACAGTTTGACTTTATGATCACGTGTCAGCAAAGCACTCTGGTGAAGAACACAATCATGTCAACTTTCTTGCCCTTCTGCCTGCTCCTACGGCTCCACTATGTACCACGCGCGCGGGGAACGAAGTTTATTCTGCAGTGAGTCCGCGCTCTTGATTTTATACTATCGATAGTACCATCGAATTTTTATTGCGATAGCAATTATATGGACAGTCTCGTCTGGAAAATGTCCATCCCCGTCGCCGTCATTCACCGTATATGTATAAGTATGTATATATATAGAAAGGCCACAAAGAAAATAATTACGAAATTCTTTCCGACGCGCGGAATCGAACGGGCGACCTCTCGCTTTGCAGCCCGGCGCGTTAGACGTTAGGCCACGACAGCACCGTCTCTCAGCCTGCTAACGGCGAGCTATTTATATATACCATGTAATTCAACATGCTTTCTTAGTGGCCACATAGATGGCGCGACGTGCGCGCGTATTGCGCGCTTTAAAGATCGTCGCCCCGCCCCTGCGAACGCCGTTGCTGTTCGCTCTACAGGGCGTCGTCGCTTTCGTGCGCTTATCTCAAGGAAAGAAGGGACGGCCGGTGAGGTGCTTCGCTTCGCTCGCTGCAGCGGCCGCGTTGCGTTGGAAATATTCGCTTTTCCAAGCGAAGTTTTCCTTGTGAACCTCTTCGACATTTGCTGACTGACCGCGGCAGCAAAACCTGCTGCTGGTGTCTAATCAAGTTGGCAAAACTTCAAAATAAAAAAAAAACGTAGCTCATCGAACGACGTGATGCCTAACTTTAGTTATGGCGCTTGTATTGTCTCAAATGACTCGTGGGTACGCACTTCTGGTCCTACGATGACTTCCACTTTCTACTTCAGATCTTAAGTTCAATTGCAGTGTACACATTCGTTCCTGTCGTAGTCTGTGTAACTAAGAAAGGTCTATGAGACGAGCTCGGTCAGAAACCATGGTCGACATAGAAGAAAGGACATTGCCCTTTACAGAAAGGGGACAGCGTTCCCCGAAACACACGTCGTGTTGGGCGCATCTGAGCATTGGGTCAAAGACGAAGATTCGAAAGGAGCTTCGCCTTATATACATTAAAACAGGGTGCGTTGAATGGGCTGTACTTTTTTATTTCTTCGATGAACCAATCAGCGAGTACCCCCGTAAATCCACAGCAGTGGACATCTGCAGCAGCTTCCGGGAAGGCCCATGTTTTGACGGCGTCGTGTACGTTTCAACCTCGCTCAGTTACACCTGTCGTGGACACTCCGTCGAGCGAACCCCGGCCATCTTTTTCCAAGAGAGTTACCGCTGCGGCGGCGTATAAACACGGAGTGAGCCACGCATAAAAAAAGCAGTGCGCTTTACTGCACGCGTGGGTGCTCGCGGGATGGTACCACCTCATTTCTGGAATGCCTTGTTTACCGAAGCTTGAATGAGGAAGTTGTAATTATGCGGGCAACTCGACCGTTGGATTTGCTTAGGGGTCCTGACCGTCCGGCGTATCTTGGACGTGAATTCGCAAACTAGTATGATAACTCGAACCGTCACCGCAATCGGGTGGGCGTGAAACGAACGGACTGGTTAGAGGGACTGCAGTGGGCGAATGCGAATTAACCTAGGTCACCTGGGCTTCATTAACGGGCATATACCCAAGTAAAGCCGTGTCCCTGCCTTCTGCCCCAACCAAATTTACGGCCACCGTGGCCAGCAGTGAAAACGCCTCCTCAAGCTTAGCAGCGCGACCTTAGCACCTGCTATGCTACCACTCTGGTTATCTTGAGTGTCCTCCAGTGAGGAGTACACAATGCCATGTTAGTTACTTCACTGCTAATAAATCGCTGCTTTCAAGAGGCGTTAAGTTATCAGCCGGCAGTGGACGCCCAGCTACTGTGCCTATAGTTTGCTGAATGATTTTGCCGGTCTCATAGTGAGAACCTTATCTGATAAAACTGCCCGTGGAAATGTGAATAAACATTCAAGAATACACTCTAGCTGACTTCTCAGAATCTCGGAGAGCGCTACTAGTTACTGTGTAAAGTAGTGTGATAGATGCAAGTGGCTGCCGGTCGAATATACTCATTGGTTGACGTTCGAAGAAAGACAGCCGCGCAATCTGCTTTCGCTTTGTTTTGACTGCTGCGTACTTATTTAGGACAAACTTTGCCAAGTAGAAATGTTCGCTTTGAAGTAAATATTTAGACACTGCATGGTTCCTCACTTCTACGAGAACATCGCACTATCGTGAATGACATTTGTCGCTGAAAGAATGGTGTCCTAGCAGAAGCCAAGGTAGCACACTTAAGCTATAATTTGTGAATTCGAAAGTTGTAATTACTGCACCATTTCTGAATAAGGAGAGAGGAAAACGCAATAATGCGCATGCTCAAATCTCAAAACCCCTTACACTTTACGTGCGTAAAAGGATACAGGCTTATACAATGAACCAAATATTACTATCGTAAAAAAAGAAAGAAAGAAAGGGACGTAATATCAGCCTTTCGAGAAGCAGTCTTGTATCGAGAGAAATATCATGCTGATACAAAACCCCTCTTTTGATTATTGATTTCATGTTCACCTGTCGAGACTGATCAATGTTATGAGGGACTACTTCTTCCCCTAATTGGCCACGTTCTACTGAAACACTTTGTCCGATTTAATATGATTCTTCTTATAATGAACCTCTTTTCTTGCTTGTCATTTAAACAATACCGGTCTTCAGATTAATCAAACACATGCTTTCTATTATTTTTCTAATTGCTATGAAACAAAGTGGTACAAAAAGACCCTGAAAAAGAACTCTTGGAAGGTTTCGTGTAGCATTGAAAGAACTATATAAAGTAGACGCATTCATCGGAATTTATGTAATACGTTCAACATTACTTAATCTTAGATTCTCTGAGAATCTGCGAAACAATAAATGTAGATGGTAGCCTAAATTTTTCTAAGAGGAATAAGCGGCGAACGCTCGACTTGGGGAACCGTCGAAAGATACCGCAAAGCTCGGGTGGAACCTTTGCGCCCCGCGCATCTTTAGCTTGAAACGAGACCTCGCCGCTTCACTACTGCCGTAACGGAATTTCGTTTGCATTGCACATTCTATCTTGAGGTCCCTCGTCCTCTAAAGGCAACTGTGGATGCCGCTCTACAGCGTAAGCCTGTCGTAACATATACACTTTTACGGCGCCATGTAGAGTGTGCTCTGCCGCCTATAGACCTTTTATGCGGTGAAGCCAATCCTCTGAAGGAGAAATGGAGCGACGATTAAAACCGGTTTGACGGAAATGCTACAATAACGAAAAAAAAAAAACACACACACAACAACGTGCGAATTACATACAAAATTACATGCGCCAGACATGACAACAAAATTGCGGAGAATACTTAGCATAATCAGTCCTGAAAGCGCGTATACCAGCGTACTGGATCCAACAGCACGCAACAGTAATGCTACTGCTATGCCCTCGTACTATCATCGAATGCCGAAATGTTTCTGGCCACTAAGCGCACTACCACATAATATGTCAGATACCGTAGCAATTACAAGTTGTCATTTCAGCAAACAAACTTAATTTGTAAACATTACTACACAGTTGTCCGCCACCCTGACAACTGATGCACAGGACAGGATATCCGCATAAGCGAGTTCCCACTCCCCGCGTCAATAGCTAACAGAGGTTAATCGACTACTGACTGCCTTTCTTCGAAACAGGGAATTGAACGAGGCATGGTGGCGCCCCTGTTAACAATGCATAAGTGGCCCAGGCGGAACAATTGGCCGCTCTGTATGCCGTGAAAGCCCCGCCTGTTGCAAGCTAAACAGAACCACCACCAGTTGTCGTTCTTTACAGACGTTTCCTGGTTAACGTGATAACTCGAAGGCACCAGCCTTCGAGTTATCACGTTAAGAGGGAAGTTTGTTAAACCAATACACGCACGCGCTACTGGGGATTATGCACGATACGCTTTAAGCTTTAGTCTGAATACTTTGTACAGGCGCTGCACCCAAATACAAGAATCATAAATGCATAAGCATGCTAAACTAGTAACGCTACTAGCGATATCATTCACTGTAATATAATGCCTGTCTCACTCCGAATATGATGCAACGCGATGCAGTCAGCTGTCATTGTTGCCACCTCAGATCTTCTCTTCTTAGACAACCATGGCGTTGGTACACGCACCATATATATATATATATATATATATATATATATATATATATATATATATATATATATATATATATATATATATATATATATATATATCGGTCATTCCATATCAAGTGTACCAGGAGGTCAATTTTCAACCATCTCCGATCAATTATGCTGAAGAAAATTGGGCATGTATGAGTGAATGTCAGAAGTAGTTACTGAGGCGTTATATTTCGGGAAAAAATTTGTGTTGCCTAGAGGGCGCTTTGAACTTGGGGCACGGAAGTGAAACTGTGTCGTACATAACAATTTATATAAAAATAGTGGTTTCAGTCAATACTACGAAACAATGTTTTTCTTCATTTCAAGGCGCTGCTCCTTCGTGACTATGATAGTTTATTCATTTTTCTTTCAACTTTCATTGTTTTTGGCCTTGGCGAAAAGTCGCAAGATGCTGCCTATTTAGCCTTTCTTAGAAAGAGCACCTATTTTTCCGCGAGTAATATATTCGCATTGAGGGCGGCTTTGTAGGTTCCTATAGTTAGTGATAAAAATACTGTGGGGTCGAAAGAAGAAGAAACGTTGCCACAATATTGTGACAATTAAAGTTGACAAAAATAGCGTTTTGACCCATGTTGCGGCTTCATTTTCACAATGTAGCGATCCAAGTAAAAATATGGCTTTTGCATCGTTGTGTAGTATGCTATGTAAGTATAAGGTACAGGACTGTAACAATGCAATGTATCATTGGTGTACGGTGCACAGTAGACGTAAGCCGTGACACATTAGGCTTGTGACACTGTTCGATTTATTTATTTACTTATTTCACATTGAATGGTGTCATATTTGCTAGAGAAATCATTCCCAAGCCGGCATTGACGCGTCCTGTTTTCTACATTCGGATTCACACATCTGTTTGTGAGGGAGAGTTGGTCAGGCGAGTTGTAAGTGCAGCCTGGGCTTCTTGCGCTGCCTAATCGATCTGAGTGGCAAATAGTTCAGGTATCACAATAGCGTCGTCGTACGAAGGAATGACAATGCATAGAACTTATTCACGTCTAGACTGCTATCCTAACGGAGTACACATTACGAAAAGTACCAAATCTTTTTTTTTTTAGTTTTCGGCACAGATTCACTGCCTGGTTGAATTATAGCGTAAGTCGTGAAATATAGCACAACACTCAAAACCCAAGTATAAGGTAGCGAGCCGGAGATTTCTTCTGGTTAACCTCCCTTCCTTTCCGTCACCCTCTCCTCCTCCCCCCACTTTTTCTCTCTCTCCCTGTAGTAAATGTCCACAGAGTACCATTGACCGACAAAGCCACATTATCGTTAAGTAAACTACATTGCGGTTCATTATAATGACCTACTGCTCTACGCCAATCGGCTATCAGCACATCAAACCAGAAAAGACACACAGAAACGGACTTTATCGTGGACGTAATGATCGGCCAAGGAAAGCGTTATCGCTTTCCGTTTCCATAGGAACGCAGACACCACGACCTTCCGGAAAGCGAAGCCGTTACTTTGGCGCGCTGCGTCCGATCGCGCCACAGTCATTGTTCCGGCGAGGAGCCATCGACCGAGGTAAATGACCTGTCGCGTGATACGGGAGGGTGGACGTGGTGCCTCGGGCTTCATGGTATATAGGAATGCGGGGCTACGGCATTTATGATATTTGTTTTCCCTAATCCCGAGTCTCTTGCCGCGTGTCCACTCAGAATTTCTGCACTCGTGGGATAGCTATGGTCACGCACGTAGTCTACGAAGCCCATATGCCGACAGCGGATGACTGCATGCTCAGGAGGCATCAGCATTTATACAGGTATGCTACTTCTATAAACGGCGCTACATCGCGTGTCGAGGAAGCATGGGACGAACGGAGCGCTCTGTCACGTACTCGGGCTTTGATCACGCCACAGGTCCGTCAGGGGTGTTCAGTGCCTTCGGAACGTTGTCTGCGAATGGTCCAGAATAACGTCATGAACACAGGAAAAGTCCGGCCTATCTGCGCCGCTGTTTGTCCGATAGGCATGAGAACCTCTGCGGGATCGAACATGTACAGCTCGGTCCCACAGATGCTGTCGTGCGTATCGGACTTGTAAAGCGGTCGTGCCTATTGAACTTGTAAAGTTTGAACCCAAAAAGCTTGAGCTTTTAAAAAAACATTTTGTATAATTTCTTTTTTTTTTAGAAATTGACGAGTCCCCACAGCCTTTATGCGCGTCAATGTTTCTTTTCCATTTTATTGCGACAGCAATTATATGGACAGTCTCGACAGGTTTTTGTCCGTACCCGTCGCCGCCGCCGTCATGCACCGTATATGTATAAGTATGTATATATATATGAAAGTCCCAAAGAAAAATAATTCAGAACAATGCTTGCGAAGCGCGGAATCGAACCAGGGACCTCTTGCTCCGCAGCGCGTTGCGCTAACCACTACGCCACAAAACGCAGATCCTCCCTGTAGCTAACGGCGAGCGTTATACACAACCCTTTACCGCTGGTCGGACTCACAGACGGCAGGCGCTTATAAGCGTTTCCTAATTACCAGCTAGATGGCGCGAGGAGCGCAACGGGCGCATTTAAAAGTCGTCGGCCAGCTCGCTCGCTTCTTCTAATATTCGCGCAGGGAGAACCTTGCCCTTCCGGTGTCAGCTCGCGCGGTAGTTGTTTCCTGGGGGCCGCTTTTCTTGCTATCGCATTCATTGCTTCGCGCTTGCGGCGAAACTGTGACTTTTTTATGTCCCTATAGTTGAGCAGTTACGTGATACTTCCAAGTTGAAATCCTAATAAGATAGAAGTTCAGGGAAGGATGGAAGCTTGTCGAGATCAAAAATTCTTAAACACGGGGTGTCGCTAGAGCCAACGTTTCAACAAGCGATCTTGTCTTCTTCAAACTCAAACGTTGTACACATGCTCCAATGTTGTCCTTGTCACAAACAGTGCACTGGCGAAAGAGGACAGCCTGGTAAAGGGGCCCAGCAACACTTTTCCAAGTAACCTTCAAATGACTTCAGTAGAGGAGTTTATTGCCTCACGAATCAACCGCCGCAAAAATTTTAGGGGCGAAGCTCCTTAAGGCGGCACCCGTTCGTCCCTCGTAGTCGTAGTCGTAGTGCGTAACCAGTCTAACGCTTTGACCTCCAAGGTGGTGCCGGTGGGAGATTTTTCCTGTGCGTTGTTGAACAATAAAAAATTCGCAGCGTTAGCTAAAAGCCGACTTCTTCTTTCTCTCATTCCCATTAGCAGCCATTCTTTACCTCCAAGGTAGTGCCTGGTGAGATTTCTCCTGTGCGTGATTAAACAATAAAAATTTTGTTCAAAACGCCGTTGATTGATGAAATAAACCAACGAAAGACGCCAGATGTTTTGTAAAAACAAAACGAAAGAACGCCAGATGTTTCTAAAGCAAAACGAAAAGACGCCAGCTGCTTAACAAAAGACGCCAGATGTTTTCTAAAGCAATGGTTTTCTAAACAATGAAAATTCACAGCGTACATGTAAAATTAAAGTGAGCTGCAAGTCGTCATAACTCATCGAACCTTTAGTATAAACGCGCCCGATCTCACGTCTCGATGATGTACTGGGCAGAATTCACGGAAGATGCACGGCTTACCGATCAACCTCCGCAGCTTCGCCCACTCATCATCATTCACTCCGTGGATATGCTGTGATTTTTATAATCCGTCAAGCACGGGCGGAGTTACAGAGGTTTGTGGCACGCCGTAATTGCTTTCTCTCTTCCCTTGTCCCGACGAGCGCGCTGGAGGCTAAGCAGGGAGGAATGGCACGGGAGAAAGAAGTTACGTCACACGCGCGTCATGGCCTTGAGCACTTTTTCTTCTTTTTTTTCCTTCGAACGCGCCAGTACTTTTCAGTGTTATAGCGAGCGCACGCGCGGGCACGTGGCGACCTCTGGCGGCGGCCTCGGTAACTATGCAGGTCACGATGCTTAAATCAGCCAATGGCTGTGAATTTGGATATTGCGTGGTAATTTGAGTATATGGCATCATTTGTAGAAAGAAGAGGGTACTATTTCTAGCTGACTTGGAAAATTACTGGTAAATTCAAGGCCGCGTGCTGCGCTATATTATTTGGCTAGCTTTTTTCTGAGGAGCCTCGACTACCGATCGGCCGGATTTCCTGACCATGTTGAAAAAAATGTTGCAGGGCCTCTTTAATATCAGAATAAACGGGCATCGCGCGGACCCGACGAAGAATTTGCCGAAAGCAGTGTCACAGCATTTTAATGTGGCAGGTCACAACTTCGATGTGCTCAAGCTTTATATAATTCATTGAAACTTCTGATTTCCGAGAGACAGAAAATATAAACAGTAATACCTTATTCACAAGCTTAATACACTCCAGCCAACAGGCATAAACCCTTCAAAGGGGGCTCTTCCATGGTAGATACACAGCAAAAACTAGCGACACTTAAGACTTTCCTCTGAGAATCTCTAGACGTTCTGTTCACGCTGAAATTGCCATCTTTAGGTGGTTCCTACTTTTGACAGCCATGATTTCCTCCTCCTTCTTCCCTTTCGACTCGGACCCTCCTCCCCCATCTCCCACCCACTCCCATAAAATAAATAATAAATAAAGCCATATTTCCTACTTTGTGTACACGCAGACGCAGAAATAGAGTACGCGGTGTTTTGATCAAGTGGCTTGCTTTTTTTTCTGTAATTTAGCAAATCTGTGAAATTGGGCCATAGCAACGAGGTGAGAGAAACGTTAGCTCGCTTCTTTTCGACCTCTATCATTTCCTTTCCTCTTGTCTGGGTGAAAATAGCGGCGTGTGCAAGCCACTCAAAAATAAAGCTTAGGAAGCAAAGCGATGTCTGTTTTTTTCTAAAGCAGATTTAAAATATGATAGTGAGATACGCTCGCGCGAATAACGGAAACCGGACATTTTACGTTGATCATTTGTTAAAATACTCCCAGTTTTATCTGACAATAGTTGTTACCGCTAATGGCACAAACAAGGCGTACCAGGCCGCTTAAGAATATGAATCATAAAAGAAATGCGCACATAGAAGCCCCAGGATCCGTCTGGAGGTATGAAGAGTTAGGGTTAAGCGGTATTCCTCGCATTTCTGCGACGCACATTCAATAACCTGTTCGAAAATGCACCAGGTGGTAGCAACCTTGTTTCACTGGAACGAAGTTAAGAAGAGGGCTTATATATATATAGTGTGTGTGCGTGTGTGAGAGAGGAGGAGCGCAGGTGTTGCCCGAAACTGCGGTGCGAGCGAGAAAATAAAGAGGTCGAGAAAGGAAAGAGTAATACTGGATCTCATATATCGGCGCCTCGAAGAACCAGCAAAGAGCTTCTCAAGCAGACCATATAGCGGGAGTACGTCAGGTGTTTGCCGAAGAGAATGCAAACAGAATAAAAACAAAAGTTATTTTCTGGGCACAATGGAAGACCGGAAGCGACTCCTTGTGAATTCGGCCACGCAGAGAAGAGGAACACACAAGCACGACGCACGTGCGTTTCACGGGAGGGAACGAGAAAGGAAGTTCACCTGCAAAAAAAAAATAACAAACAAAGAGAAACAGTTTGAATCTGCTGGAAGCGAAAGGTCAGAGAAAAGAAGGAAGATCAATATTCGGGGATAGCACAGAAACGCTTACGCTCGACCGGATGTGGGGAGAAAAAACGATTGCGGGAGGAAAAGGAAAAGAATAAATAGGAAACACAGCGCTCGCACCTGGTGTACGGGAAGTGAGAGGGAAGAAAAAAGAAAGTTTCGCATAAAGGAGTCTCCGAAAGGATCCCAAGAAAACGCTCGAAATTGTAATCGATGGAAAAGGAATCGATTCCAGAGTGGAGACACGCAAGGGCGTTGAAATGCTCCCGTTCTTTCTACGCAGCGGACGTATGAGGTTGAGTACGAAAACACGTAATGACAGGCGCGACTAAAACCTGTTGAAAGGCCCTCGGATCTATGAGCGAAACACGCAGAAAGAGACGTCTGAAGGTCGGTAAAGAATCGATTAGGAATATTGGTTGGTTCACTGGCAGGGAACTGTGACCCGTTGCCTAGCGAACGTTACATTGCAGAGTTATCACTACGCAGCTGAAGTGCCTCTCTTTTTCGACGCTATTGCGTCCTTTTTGGCGGGGCTTGAGTATTCGATACGTAGATTTGTTTTTACACCATTGAGCAAATTTTTGATGTCGAATGGTGTATTGCGCGAAACTGAAGGTAGCTTTTATTTTTTCGCAGACGACTCTATGCCGGTATGCTTTTGTTCATCTTCGTTCCTGTTTAATGTAGCGTTGTTGTTGTTGTTTTGTTTAGACAGTACATATCTTTAATGAAAATTCTGACAGTGAGATTCCTTTCGCTTACGCACACCAACTCTACGTCGAGGCAGAAATAATTTACCGCAGCTAAAATGGCATTCGAGTGGCTGACTAACAACGACTTGTTCATCAACATCTTGATTACTGACTCTAGGACAGTTGTTTATATTAGGAAGTTGTAGTCCGTGACAATTTACGGCATACCCAATTTTTTAACTGCGGAGCAGTTTAAGAGACCGCCCTGTCATTGTCTCACGTCTCGCGTTCGCGTCACGCAGGTCTCACGTTTGGTACACATAAGCCGAGCAGACTGCACCTTTGGAATGAAAGCGCTTGCTTGCCCGTGCACGCCAGCGTCGCCGAAGGGCTAATTCGTCTATCCAAGCCAGCGAAACGACAGCGAAACGCCAACGTCAGGAGTTAGACACGAATTCACTGACGAGAGAGTGGAAGGGGAAACGCCAGCGCGGGGAGTTAGACGCACCGCGCTCGGAGCAACAAACAGTAGAAAGGAGACCATGCAACAGAAAACAGATAACCCCAAAACAAATCAGATAATCACAAGAAAACAACAGAAAATGATAGAAAATATCACTTAATCCAACGAAAAGAACAGAAACGAGCCGATAAACACAAGATAAACACAAGGGAAACATAGGCGAATCAACGTTCCGCAGTTCATACAGCTTACACTTGAGGGCAAACTGGCTTAGCTTTCTTTAGAAATCACGAAGGATCCAAAGTGAAGCTTGAGTTAATGGCTTGGCTGCAGTGGGACTGAACCGGGGGCAGGACCCCGTCGCGTTCCGCAAGACCAAGTAAGGTTGGAGTCAATCACGAAGGTTTGACGTAATTTAAGGTATTCATAATCGGATTTTATTGGCGGTAACTTTATCTTCATGTAACCTTCACAATGTATTTTTGTATCCTAAAAAAAATTGTATTTGCAGTGCTTGGGAGCTTTACGGAATGCATCTGCTGAAAAGAATGTTAGTGATCAATAATAATAATAATAATAATAATAATAATAATAATAATAATAATAATAATAATAATAATAATAATAATAATAATAATAGATAGGGTGGTGTGTTTTACGTGTCCAAACCACGATATGATTATGAGGGATGCCGGAGTGGAGGGCTCCCGACATTTGTACCACCCGGGGATACTTAGGGTGCACGTAAATCGAAGTACGCAGGCTTCAAGCATTTCGTCTCCATCGAAATGCGGCCGCCGATGCCGGAATTCATTCCTGCAACTTTCGTGCCAGTAGTCGAGCACCATAACCATGGACCACCGCGGCGGCTTTCAGTGATCAAACGGAACTTTTTTTATTGCAGTAAGAAATACCTGAAGTAGTTGTCGCCATTTCTTGGCGATGGCTACCGCTTTTCACTTGCTTGTTAGGGTAAAAGTAAAATTTAGGGAAAAATGTGGGCAGTCTGCATTAGCGGTTCAAGGCTGGATTGACAGCTGAGTTTCTCGCCGACCTAGCTTCTGTCGGCTCCTACAAGCTCGGCTAAGTCCCTGCTTGGTTTGTCTGGGCATTACAAGGCCGATGTGTGGACTGTGGAACTACATTTCTTGGTGAAGTGTCGTCTTGGCCACGTGAAGCGGACAATTAGTACGTTCTTAATTAGCGTGATCAAAAATGTCTAATTAACAAGGTCGTAATTACCGCCTCTTTATTTATCAATATCCTAATGAGCAAGGTCATATTTAGTAAGGTAATAAGTCTCATGGTCCTAATTAGCAATGTCTCATTTAGAAAAGTCTCCATTAACGTGGTTTTAGTTAGCATGACCTTAATTATTAATGCCTTCATTAAAAATTGCCTTGATTAAATTTAATTATCAAGTTCTTAGGATGATCAAGGGTACGAAGAGAGTGCGCCCCGGCCGAGCAATGCGCCAGGAGGTAGAAGTCGATCATGACGAGGCAAGTTTTTGTTCACTCTGGACGCCCTAATAAAACAGCCCCGTTGTTAAAAGCATATATATACAATGCAATGAAAGGGCTTGAAAGTTTTAAGACACTAATATTTGTGAACGGAAGTTTTGTTTTGATTTCTCTACTATGCGGGATCGGGGCACGGCGAGCGTGCATGTTCGACGACCGCCATCCGTTTAAAGCAGTCGGGCACGCTCGGGAAGATTCACCGCACGGTGGCGGCTTTCCGTGCTCGACTAACACCGTGCATTGTAGAACGCGGCGTCACCTCCCTTCGTCTCGGTGTGAACTCGTCTCCCCGCGGAAGTTTGTCTCGCCGGCTCCCGTATCAGCCGGTGGCCTCCACGTCGTCGGGGTCGCACGCTTGTATACACAGGTGCATTTGCATAGGAGCGACCGCGCTCGCGCAAATGAGGTCGATCGATTCCGTCCGGAGTGACCTCCGTAATTAACTCGAGCAACAAGGGTGTCACGTCGTCCATACAGCGGGCAAGGGTACGTGCTAAAGAGGCTCGTTTTTTTGTTTTTTGCCTTCGGTGTTTTAACGCGATAGCGTTAGAGAGCGCGTTTCACAGAAATTCTGGTGTCGGCGTCGACGTCATTGACCATGCGTGAAAATTCTAGATGTATGCAAATAAATAAATAATAACGATATTCCGTTCGAGTTGGAATTAGAGGTGTGCGCCGCCGCGCCGCGCCGTCGCCGCCGCCTGTTTTTGGTCACGCCGCGCGCGCCGCCGCCGAAGCCCCAAGAGAGGTCACGCCGCCGCCGCCGCCGCGCAATAATTGCGGCGCGCCGCCGTTAGTCTTTCCTTTCAATTCGAATGGGGAATCTGGAAATCCCACTGGAAATAAAAAACAGCAGTTCACCGGAGGAGCTCTTCACGACGTGTCCACGTAATTAACTGTCCATTTCAGCGGCCGCTGAATAGCGGAAGCTCGGCGAGAAGCGCGCTCCCTGTTTCCGGTTCTTATTCCACAGCGCCATCATGACATCACGAAGCTTTCCAACACTCTCGACAGAAATGATAGGGACGGAATGCGCTTCAAGTGGAACGAACGCAGCCCTCAGAGATATGATTTTCGGTGCACATGTCTTTGATCGTGTTAGCCATCGATTTAGGTTTAATGCGGCCGCTCATCTAACGCAGCTGTAAGGTCGGTACGCATTCCCTGCATCGTTCTCAAACATCTGGGACACATTTATAGGCAAATTCAGACTTGAAAAGTTCCTGTTTCTGTGCATTTCGTCCACTCTTTTCTTACGCAAGGAATGTGCTGGCGGGTTCTGTGCGGCGACGTGGTCAAGAGCGAGGTGACATCACGGCTCACCGCTTTTTCGAATCACTGAATGCGCTCTGCCGAAATGGACTGTGGACATCTCCTCTGGATGAACGCATCGAGAATAGCTCCCCAGAAGTTGTAGTATGGTTTTCTTCTCGAGAAATATCACGAGTATTGCCTAACCTTAACGCTGCCGCGTCCTCCAGCCGTAAACATATTCTTGGAGTCTTGGCCCTAGTACACTGCGCATAAATAAATAAAATCGATAAGTAATATATATATCTCGGAGCGTTAGCACACTTTTTCCTTTCATTCGTACTTGAGTAAATCGATTAATAAATACAGAAGTAAAGAGAATGGCGAACTTAGAATATAGCTCACCTAGTTGGTAGGTATTCATGTTAAGACACGACGTGGAAACACGGACATAAGAGAAAAGTCGAGAGAATGAACAGCTATCTCTCCCGTAGACCACTACTCGCACTTGATTGATAGGTATGGCTTCTTACGTGGGAATGCGCAGATAAATGTTTGTGTCTACCTTCGGTTCCGCCGCTCTGTGATTTTTCAGTTGTTAGCGGCGTTTCTGGTGTCGTGACTACTCTCCTGTGTCCGTGTTTGCACGCCCTATTTTTATAAAGGGCCCCTAACAGCCTCTGAAAATACAACAAAAAACAAAAACAACGAGCGCGTTATTCTCTCTTGGCGTTTCTTGTCTTTTGGTGCACTTCGTGATGCCAGAACCGTGATTCACGTGAGATCATCGGGGTACATACTCTCGACTGGTTCATATACGAGAAATAACAGTTGTGATTTGTCTCCCATACTGCTTTGCTATGCAGCCGCCCACCCACTCTTGCTTCTCTCGCCCGACTATCGTGCGCGATTAACTGATTTCGCTCCATTTTGTGCGTTTGCGACCGCGCATGCAGAGATAACAGACTGTAGCCCACAAGCGCGAAATCATGATAGGCTCAACGCTAAATGCTGGCGTTATACGCGTGCTTTATGAAGAAATAAGTAGCGAAGAGATGTCCCCTGTAAGAAGGGTATTGAAGGCGATAACGAAATCAATGAAAAGGGCGCCGGATTACATGATTCTTCCAACGGACGCACTCTACAGCGGAGACGATGCAGCTTTCCAGAAAAAAGGCGAGCCCGCTTCGACGGATTTTGTATATTTTTATTGCGTTAGCAATTGTATGGACACTCTGGACAGGTTTTCACCGTCGCCGTCATGTCCCGTATAAACTCGAAATAGATGACATCGCACTGGGCATAGGGATGGTCGATTAAATTTTTTAATCGATTAATCGTTAATCGATTTAACCTTTAATCGATTAATTGCTTTCGGTGGAATCTTTTAATCGATTAATCGATTAATCGAAAATTTTAATGGGTGCTTTAAAACCGTTATCTCTTTGTTTGAGAGGCATCGTTCGTGTTTAATATGGGCCCAAATCTTTTCATTAGACGCGCTGGCGATCCAAAATTTCCCCTTTCCAAAGTGTCGACGACGGGCCCCTTGCGTGCAGTGTGCGAAAATTCACACTTTCGCACACTGGACACAAGGGGCCCGTCGTCTTTGGTTGATGTCGCGGATTCAAGCATCTGTGGCCATCATTCCTGGGCTATTCGGCAGCAGGTCGCATTTTCTGGAAGCCCGCCTACTCGAGCTCATCGAAACCGGAGGCGCGTTCGGGGACCACACTGGTTGGAAAGTCGCAGTTGAAACATGCAGTGTGGCGGAGGGTGAGGAAATCCCGAGAAAGGTAAAACAGAGACGAGGAGAAATTAAATAAGACGCTCGCTCTATTAAGCAAGTCATCTTTTCTCGGTTTGTCGGTTAGATATTGTGGAAGCCCTACATAATACTATAATTGCGGACTGACGCGATCTTTTTCTTGAGGTCACCTATGCAGAGATTACACAGAAATATACTGGCCTCAAACAGACCATCCGTACAGGCAACTGCGGGTAATAGAAGGAAAGAAGATGACATTTAGGGGCTCGTTTTTCTTTGTTAGACACAATATTAATTAGAACTAAGAGAGAATATTGCCAAGAAAAAGTATAGGGGTTGTTATTTGTAATAATAGTGATATAAATCTGAAGAAAGTGAAGTGGACGGAAAGATAACTTGTCGCCGGAAGGGACCGAACCTGCGACCTTCGAATTACTTTTAGGGGCTCGTTCTTCTTTCTCAGACACAATATTAATTATAACTAACAGACAATAATGCGAAGGAAAGTATAGGGGAGGTTAAGGGTGTATGACAAAGAAAAGCGAGCCCTTAAAAGTCACCTTCTTTCCTTCATTCATAGCGAGGGCCTCGTTCTGGCAGACTTGGTGCCTTCAGGTAGTATGCGAGGGATTATTGGTCAGCTGCCAGCTCGTAAAAAAGGTCACTTTCTACGTGACGCCAAAAGGCAGAAAAAGAGTGTTCCACGCTCGCCGCCATGGCTGTGATCGGCGCTGACTAACACTCCTAGGTTTAAATGCACATGTGTACCCTATGAAGTGGACGGGGTATGACCGCCGCCGTAGCTCAGTGGTAGAGCATCGGACGCGTTATTCGAAGGTGGCAAGTTCGGTCCCTGCCGGCGGCAAGTTATCTTTTCGTCCACTTTACTTTCTTCACATTGACATCCCAATTATTACAAATAACATCCTGTATTCTTTCCTTGGCATTATTGTCTGTCAGTTCTAATTAATATTGCGGGAAATAGAGTGACATGAGTTTCTGCCTCCCGGCTAGAAAAAACAGCAGCTGCGCCAGTATACTCCGCAGGTTTCACCTCATCTTTGCCGTAACACGGCGCCACTCACACCTTTTCAATTGTGCGTACATCCTGAAGTGTGAGCGCTATCTAGTGTACCAGATATTACAACATAAATTGCGCGACTGTCCTTTCTTGTCACAGCAGAAGACGGGGGCCTCTAGCTGAAAGCTGTATTTCTCCCTAAATATGCGACCATACAGTATTACTAAGTGCTACAAGGTCACTTCTTCAATAGTAATGCACTGGATGCTAGACGTTCGGTAAACCGACGCGTAAAGTTGCAGATTACATAATGGGTTTATAAGGGCCTTTTCACAATTTGCGAGTGCGCATTCCTGCACTACATTTTCTCTCAACTAATGGCAGCAACTTTCGTGCTTCAAGAGAAGACGAGGCCGTAGTTGCACGTGCTGGCGTTTGTCTGTTATGCGTGTTCGTGTCAAGAGAGCCGAGGTTACACTTTCCGCGTCCCAGCGCAAGCAAACCACGCTTGAACACTCTGCTTGAAGAAGTGACTAGCTGCCATTAATTGGAATAACTGCATCGTAGGAAAGTTAGCTCAACAATTATGAAAACGGTATATATACCCTATAAGACGGACAGTTGGGCTAGTTGGTATACAGCAAATAAAAGATGGTTACTAGCGTCGTTGTCCTCTTTACGCTAGCAAACGTATCTTATTATGTATATTCGGATTACCTAATCATCTCCCCATAATCGTACTTCATCACTCTTTTTGCCCCGTTGCGTTTTCCCCGGTGCAGAGTAGCAGGCAGGGGCGTACTAGCTCAGGCCACCCTCTCTGCCTTATAATACATTTTCTCTCTCTGTTTCATTGGTAAACAACATTTTATTTGCTAAAGAGTAAAACAGAACGGCACTAAGAACCAGTGAGTAAATAAGCAGCGCATATTACAATGCCGCACTTACACAAGAATCGAGTAAAATCTGAGGGTTGAATAAAGTACAAAGAAAGTTGCGATTGACACTACAGGTGACGAAAACTACTCGTTTACCAAATGTAAGCAGACATGCGTTCATGCGGCAACACGATGAAACAGCGCGGCAAAAAACAAACACGAACAAAATAAGCTACAAGACGATGCGCTGGTACGTATGAAATTTACAGAAAAGAATCAACTTCTCGTTTGAAAGTTGACGAATCGCCTTGCTGCTAACTTTCTCAACAGTCCCCTTTTGTTTTGTTTCATGGGGTTGCTGCTCCGAACCACATGCTTTTTTCTACTGAGCGAAGAAATGTCAGTTGCCCGAGATGCTCGGGCAACAACCGACACCTCCTTTGGGTCGCCACACATTCAGCATGCGGAAAAAGGCGCTCGGATGCTGCTGACAATGCAGGAATTGGCAAATACTCCATTGCAACGTCAAACACATGATCTAGGCCAGTTCGCATGCTGTGCCAAGTCTCAAGTGGGTTCGGATTGGTGCGGCGATCGACTACAGGGTTACTATAGTATGTCTTAAACTGAGAAGGCATTTAGTTCATCGGATCGTACTCCAGTGCAACGCAATTGCGTAGAAGTGCGCGATCGACAGCATCCCAAATAGAGCCAGAAAAAGTAGTTGTAATCGGCTTTGCAACTTCCTGCGTCTCAGGATAGCGTTCAGCGTGGATAGCGTTCAGCGTCTGCGTCTCAGGATAGCGCGCCTCGCAGTCATGCGCTCCGGCCAAGGGGCGAGTTTGGGGGCGGGCGTGGGGGATGCCGTAATCGATTAATCCAATAGTTTTAATCGATTAATTCGATTAATCGAAAGGTACAAATCGATTACGATTAATCGATTAATTGTGGACCTCTAATCGATTAATCAGTTAATCGTTCATCGATTTTACCATGCCTAACCGGGCATTGTATGTTCTACACGCGAGTAAAAGCTCGCGGACGTTGGCAAGGAACATGGCTAGAACAGAGATGAAACAAGCTGGCCATCTCCGTCACACGGAATATCGACCCGCGCACGAGGCCTGCCGTCGATTGCTCCTCAAGCAGAAGGAAACGCATCGCCCGTCTTTTGCTGGGCGAAGGAGCAGGAAGGGATGTCTGGGGAGGGGGACTGCGTAACTCTAGCAGCAGCTGTGAACATTGACTATAAGGGCGCGGTCGAGAGCGCTGGCACGCGCGCTATTTCGGCAGACATCCCTCAGCGAATGGCCCGTGTACCTTCTACGCGCTGTGAGCGCTGTGATCTCACTGCTTCGTACTCGGACCACTCATACAACAAACTGACCGAAAACGGCGTTTTGTAGAGTGAAATGAGATCGGAGCAAAAAGAGTTAGCGGCTAGCCCTCGTTCATGTAACATTACGGCATGTACTTACTTATCGCATTCACTGCATCGTCCTCCCTCCCTGCCCAACCTCCCCCCCTGCGCCGCGCCGCCGCCGGTCCGATGAACCCCGCGCCGTTCACGCGCCGCCGCCGGAGGTGGAAACACCGGCGCGCCGCCGCCGGTGATTTTGGGCCCGGCGCACATGTCTAGTTGGAATCTTACCTAGGCCTTCTGCGTCGCAAGTAGGTGTTCTACCACAGAGCCACGCCGTTATTTCGAACGTTTTTCGCAAAAAAAAAAAAAACCTATACGAATTCCATGCAGTGCGAGGCGTCTCCTTACGCATGTAATATTGCGTGCCAGAAGCGTCAAATCGCGCCAGGCGTAAACCCGTGTGAATTGTGCAAAAATAATGGGTGGTTTAAAGACCCATTCATTACAAAGAGCTCAGACACATTTAATCAGCAGAAGCAGCAAAAGCACCAACAAAGCGCGCAGCTGCGCAGTTGCGCGTGTGGCCTGTCGCACTCGTAGTGGATACTTCACCAGTTCGCAAAAGGAAGAATTATGGCGTAGTGAGTACTTGGCAACTGTAGTTGCAGTAGGCACTCTAGGATAGTGTGAAACGGCCAATGTTATGCGCACAGAGGTTCCTTTCCCTGATACTCGGTTGAGGTGTCCATCGAGAAGCGACGCGAGGCTAGGGATATAGAAACGTGACGCGAACGGGGCACGATCACGCTATTGCTTCGTACTCTTGAGGCGAAGCTCAAGTGTCGTCCAAGTTTTTTTTTTTTTCTGCCGTGATCGGGTCAACCTTTCCGGCAAATGGAAGTAGCGGTGTATTCTTAAACGCAAGCCTTCGAACAATATTGCAGTTGCGGGCTGCAAGCAAACACAAATCTGCGTGACCCTGAGCGTACAGAGCCGTACTGTTGACAAGTAGGGCTTCGCGGGGAGAGGGGGGGGGGAGAAGGGGAGAGGGGTAGCACCGGAGGGGGAACAGGAGAGCAGTAAAAGGAAAAGGAGCGGGGGATACATCGCGGATATATTGTGGTGTCTTCGCAAAAGTACTCTTGTGCTGATGCTGTAAAGCTGAACACATTTTACAGCGCAAAAAAAATTATAAAACAAGCAGAGAAGAAAGGACAGGAGAGTAAGAACGCTGCTCTTCAACTCAAGTGACACTTTGAAAAGTGCGAGGAAAGAAGATCATGGCGTGTGCGTATAAAAAGCGAGCCTTAACATTTTTTTTTAAAGTAAGGTATTAGACACACGTAGCGCGGATGCGTTTCTCTAGAAATTATTTTTTTTAGCCCAAAACGATCCAAGCTGTACTTCTGCACCTGTCAAATTCAGTAAACATGCAGAAGGTTTCGCGAGGTAACCTAAGTTTTTGTTAGGTTGCTTCGCGACTCGCTCGCGCATAAACTCGCTCGCGCATTTTCATCGCTTACGCGGCGAGCCAGGGCTCACAAAACGATGCTCTTTACTAGGCACCAGATCATGCGTACGCACTTGCTGCATTTCGGTGCTCGTATTTACCCTGCGGAAGACTGAGAACTGTTCTCTTAGCTCTGTAAACTCAACGGAACATGTGCAAACTACAATAGGGCTCGGGGACGCTCGTTTAAACAGACTCGTAGTTGAGCGCCAACTAACATTGCATTCGTAGTGTATGACAATCAAAGCACAGGGAATCATGACTGGCACCCCTGACGAAGTTTCTCCGAGCGTTCGCTTCCTGCAGCCGTCTTCACGCTCGTAGTGCACAGCAGCAACAAGAACAAATGCACACATTACCGAAGTTGTCTCTCTCTACTCACTATCCTTTCTCGTCTGCGAATGCTTGAATGCACCGTTGTCGAAATGCTTGCTTCGCACCACTGCGTACTTGGAAGGCGTCTTGCCGTTACGAAGCCTAACGAGCCAAACTCGACGACGTTCCGCGTCGGTGGGATAGAAATGGAAGCTTATCCCTGGCTCCGTGCCGCATGTATGGCATTGTGGCACCGAACAAAACCTCGCCATCGAAAACGAAGAGCTTTCTGCGTATACGGAACACAAAATCACGATGAGAAAGCAGCAGCCCCGCACACTTCCATGCACCATCCGAGACACGTATCCACACTAACGTGGCGACGGTGCTGCCACCTATAGGTCGATCTTGGCGCCAATACCACTATAAACAAGCCCGTCGTACTAACCTAACTCCTTCTGTTTCGGCACACGATAACATAAAAACAGTTCAACAAGAAATCGGTGTGTGCTAAACCTGAGGTGGGATTAGGCTGTTTAATCTACAACTACTTTCCGAAAACGCGACACCCAGTGCGTCAACATAGCAAGCGGAACAAAAATCACGGTGTAGGCTGAGACCCGAGCGAAGCGGAAAGCAAAATTTTTAGACGAAGAAAACTTTCTGCTAGGCCACGTAAGAACCTCTGAACGCGAAGTTTTCTGCGTCGCAGTTAATTCACTCTCGCTGTTTTCTTCAGCAGCGACGAAGCAGGTTTGTTAACGCAAACTCAGTTTAAAGTTCGGCGAACGCTTCGTTGGTTCCGCCCTACAAAACTCTTGGCGCATCATCAATCAATCAACACTATTCACGCCCGCCGCAGTTTAAGCTTCGACGCACTGCACCAAACCCGTGTCCACACTAACGGGGCGACGGCGCTGCCACCTATAGGTCGATCTCGCCGCCAATAGTTACTTGGGACACGTGTGCTGTCGAACAATGGGGAACATTTGCAACATCTTCTGCAGTGGCCAGCAGGATGAGCTGATCTAATTAGAGCCTGTAGGAGTGTTCTCCTTTGTTCGATAGCACACGTGTCCTCACTAACTATAAGGCGGAAAAAGTTGGATTACGTCACAATCCTTCTGCATATCTGCTTAATCTAATCTAAGTGGAAGTAGTGCTTAAATTGTTTTTGGAGGAAAAGAAAACGAATTCTTAGACAAGCGCCTCCAGGCTAACGTATCTAACGATTTGTTAAAAAAAATAGTAAGACAATCTTTTTGCACGCGAGCGCTTTGAACAACCAGCTTCACTTTTCGAAGTGTCAATCCAGATAGACCAGCATTCTTGCTGTCCTGCCTTTTCTTCTTCTGTACTCTATCTTTAATTTTTTCTCATGGCGCTGTAAAAATGCCGTTTTCGAAGTTCCAACCAGCCCAACTTTCCGCTTTGAATACGGTTGAACGGTTGAAAACGAGGCCATTATTGTTTCTAATGGGAATAGCTAAACCCAAGCTTCATAATGGCGGCAGTTTGCATATGAAAGTTCTAAATTAAATACATTTCGTATTTGCTAAATATAGACCAAAGTATCTACTGCCATGGCGGGGTTGTTAATCTTTCTGGCAAATGGAAGTAGCAGTGTATTTTTAAATGCAAGCTTTATAAAAATATTGCTGTTACGGGCTGGAATCAAACACGTAATCGCGCGCGCGCATAAAAAATATAAAGCACTCCGGTGTATTAATAGCACTCATACCGTCGCTCCATTGAGTTTCGCCTCTACAAGTGCTCCAGTGAGGCTTGCTTTAGGATTCGCGTTCGTGCGAGCGCTCGATATTCTTGTGTCAGCCATACCGCATTACATTTTTCTCATAGCTTCGCGTGTTCATGACCTCCCGAGTGGACTCATTCGTCAAAAGGAGGTATCGCTCCGACGAGTTCGCGTGAGTGCGGCTGTGACGCCTTCAGTCGGCGCGAAGCGGGACTACCCTTATAAACAAGGATTTAGATAATCTATAGACTATCTAAAGCCTTTTTAGACAGTATATAGACCGTCTAAATCTATTTTAGTAAGGGTATACACCGAAACAGCTTCGAGCTGCCCATTTTATTCTGCGCCTGTGCGGGCAGTTGACCTGAACTAACTTTTCTCGACATGCCTTGGACTACAAGCGGCTCGTCGACGCCACCTGCGTCATGCGGGACTTCAGCGCACCAGGCCGCCTGCCTTACAGTGCTGGATATAAGGTCCGCAATCTAGGTCTCTTCTAGACTTTATGGAGGTATCGATGCCGTATAGGGCAAACTAACGATATAAAAACAACGAAATAAAAAAAAAGGTTTTCGCGAGGATTTTCTTTTTGTTAACACGAAACTGTTTTATGCCGGGGTCCACAAAGATTTTCATGACGCATTTCCGTCACGGAAGTACGTCAGCGAAATAGACGCCGTCAAATGGCAAAGAAAAAAAAACTAAGAAAAAGCTCCGTTCACAGGAGTCGAACCCATGACCTCTCGGTCGGCGACGATGGCTGGCAGGCATTTAGCCTACTGTGCTAAAGCCAAACACATATCGAAGGCTACTTGAACGTGCCTTTTATCTTTCACACTTTCCGCTCACAGTTCTCTTGCATGGATGGATGGATGGATGCTATGAGCGTCCCCTTTATAACAGGGTGGTTACATGTGTGCCACCGGGCTCGAAAAAAACAACAAAAAACGCGCCCTTACTGCGACCGTCCCATTCGGCGCGTTTCTAATAGAAGTGTAATTCTGTTTAACACACCGCAAGGTGGTGGCTTTAGCCCAAGCATCTCTCATAGCATTCATCCATATGGAAAAATACTCTCCGACGCTCGCCTGGCTGTTCCACCGCGTTCCCTGCTCGCCCTGTGAGAATTAACTGCCAGGCTTGAGGGAAGACACGACGCGCGTAGCGTTTACATTCGCATTTCACTACGCTTTGAAGGAGTGCATATCGAGTATCAGTGTTTATTATGTGCTTGTTGATGCCATATTTGCGCTGCATTCACCATATGCGGTGTCCACGTATATGTTAAGAACTTCAGCTACCGCAAGGGTTAAATCATGATCATGGGCGTGAGTCGTCGGTATGGAGATGTGCCACTAGGCGTCAACGTGAGTGCGTCCACATCAGGCTACATCTGCCAAAGAACAATATACACTCTACAAGCTCTGATATACCAATGCACTGAAGCAATCAACCACTTCTGTGACGACACATTTCACTTTCGTGTTATACCGATTCTGTGACAGAGGGATCAACCATCTTTTTCTTTTAGTACTGAGTGTGACGAGCACCTACCTGTTCCCAATATGTAAAATCGCATTTATTTTTTCCACCAAGGCTTCTATTGCCTCACAATTGTCGGAGACTTTGTAAGTGTGACCGCAAAAAAGCCAGGTGCCCGGGAGCCCAAAGATATGCGGCCCTCAAAAGTGTGCCGGTCACATTTGTATAAGCAGTTTCTCAATGACTGATGCTATCTAGATCCTGGGCTTGTAGGCGATCAGCCGTTTCTGATATGGCAATCTGATCTTTTATCGAGGTGACTGGTCATTTCACGTTGCCACATTTCATTGTTACCTTGATGTGAACGCATGACCATCGTTGTTCGCTGTAGCAGTTGAAGTGTTGGCCTGCTAAGAATGTGGGTGAAGGTCCAATCCTCGGCATGGAGAAAGGAAAAAGAGAGTGAGGAGCATTGCGCAGTGCGAAAGAAAGAAAGAAAGAAAAAAAGAAAGAAAGAAAGAAAGAAAGAAAGAAGGAAAGAAAGAAAGAAAGAAAAGAACGATAGATAGATAGATAGATAGATAGATAGATAGATAGATAGATAGATAGATAGATAGATAGATAGATAGATAGATAGATAGATAGACAGATAGATAGATAGATAGATAGATAGATAGATAGATAGATAGATAGATAGATAGATAGATAGATAGATAGATAGATAGATAGATAGATAGATAGATAGATAGATAGATAGATAGATAGATAGATAGATAGATAGATAGATAGATAGATAGATGGAAAAGTAGTACGTCAGGCACGCACGCGCCTAGCTTCGCTTGCCCCCATTTTCCTTATTGGGCAAGGACTCCTTAGGCATGGTAAAATCGATGAACGATTAACTGATTAATTGATTAGAGGTCCACAATTAATCGATTAATCGTAATCGATTTGTACCTTTCGATTAATCGAATTAATCGATTAAAACTATTGGATAAATCGATTACGGCATCCCCCACGCCCGCCCCCAAACTCGCCCCTTGGCCGGAGCGCATGACTGCGAGGCGCGCTATCCTGAGACGCAGACGCTGAACGCTATCCACGCTGAACGCTATCCTGAGACGCAGGAAGTTGCAAAGCCGATTACAACTACTTTTTCTGGCTCTATTTGGCATGCTGTCGATCGCGCACTTCGACGCAATTGCGTTGCACTGGAGTACGATCCGATGAACTAAATGCCTTCTCAGTTCAAGACATACTATAGTAACCCTGTAGTCGATCGCCGCACCAATCCGAACCCACTTGAGACTTGGCACAGCATGCGAACTGGCCTAGATCATGTGTTTGACGTTGCAATGGAGTATTTGCCAATTCCTGCATTATCAGCAGCATCCGAGCGCCTTTTTCCGCATGCTGAATGTGTGGCGACCCAAAGGAGGTGTCGGTTGTTGCCCGAGCATCTCGGGCAACTGACATTTCTTCGCTCAGTAGAAAAAAGCATGTGGTTCGGAGCAGCAACCCCATGAAACAAAACAAAAGGGGACTGTTGAGAAAGTTAGCAGCAAGGCGATTCGTCAACTTTCAAACGAGAAGTTGATTTTTTTCTGTAAATTTCATACGTACCAGCGCATCGTCTTGTAGCTTATTTTGTTCGTGTTTGTTTTTTGCCGCGCTGTTTCATCGTGTTGCCGCATGAACGCATGTCTGCTTACATTTGGTAAACGAGTAGTTTTCGTCACCTGTAGTGTCAATCGCAACTTTCTTTGTACTTTATTCAACCCTCAGATTTTACTCGATTCTTGTGTAAGTGCGGCATTGTAATATGCGCTGCTTATTTACTCACTGGTTCTTAGTGCCGTTCTGTTTTACTCTTTAGCAAATAAAATATTGTTTACCAATGAAACAGAGAGAGAAAATGTATTATAAGGCAGAGAGGGTGGCCTGAGCTAGTACGCCCCTGCCTGCTACTCTGCACCGGGGAAAACGCAACGGGGCAAAAAGAGTGATGAAGTACGATTATGGGGAGATGATTAGGTAATCCGAATATACATAATAAGATACGTTTGCTAGCGTAAAGAGGACAACGACGCTAGTAACCATCTTTTATTTGCTGTATACCAACTAGCCCAACTGTCCGTCTTATAGGGTATATATACCGTTTTCATAATTGTTGAGCTAACTTTCCTACGATGCAGTTATTCCAATTAATGGCAGCTAGTCACTTCTTCAAACAGAGTGTTCAAGCGTGGTTTGCTTGCGCTGGGACGCGGAAAGTGTAACCTCGGCTCTCTTGACACGAACACGCATAACAGACAAACGCCAGCACGTGCAACTACGACCTCGTCTTCTCTTGAAGCACGAAAGTTGCTGCCATTAGTTGAGAGAAAATGTAGTGCAGGAATGCGCACTCGCAAATTGTGAAAAGGCCCTTATAAACCCTTTATGTAATCCGCAACTTTACGCGTCGGTTTACCGAACGTCTAGCATCCAGTGCATTACTATTGAAGAAGTGACCTTGTAGCACTTAGTAATACTGTATGATCGCATATTTAGGGAGAAATACAGCTTTCAGCTAGAGGCCCCCGTCTTCTGCTGTGACAAGAAAGGACAGTCGCGCAATTTATGTTGTAATATCTGGTACACTAGATAGCGCTCACAGTTCAGGATGTACGCACAATTGAAAAGGTGTGAGTGGCGCCGTGTTACGGCAAAGATGAGGTGAAACCTGCGGAGTATACTGGCGCAGCTGCTGTTTTTTCTAGCCGGGAGGCAGAAACTCATGTCACTCTATTTCCCGCAATATTAATTAGAACTGACAGACAATAACGCCAAGGAAAGAATACAGGATGTTATTTGTAATAATTGGGATGTCAATGTGAAGAAAGTAAAGTGGACGAAAAGATAACTTGCCGCCGGCAGGGACCGAACTTGCCACCTTCGAATAACGCGTCCGATGCTCTACCACTGAGCTACGGCGGCGGTCATACCCCGTCCACTTCATAGGGTACACATGTGCATTTAAACCTAGGAGTGTTAGTCAGCGCCGATCACAGCCATGGCGGCGAGCGTGGAACACTCTTTTTCTGCCTTTTGGCGTCACGTAGAAAGTGACCTTTTTTACGAGCTGGCAGCTGACCAATAATCCCTCGCATACTACCTGAAGGCACCAAGTCTGCCAGAACGAGGCCCTCGCTATGAATGAAGGAAAGAAGGTGACTTTTAAAGGCTCGTTTTTCTTCGTCATACACCCTTAACCTCCCCTATACTTTCCTTCGCATTATTGTCTGTTAGTTATAATTAATATTGTGTCTGACAAAGAAGAACGAGCCCCTAAAAGTAATTCGAAGGTCGCAGGTTCGGTCCCTTCCGGCGACAAGTTATCTTTCCGTCCACTTCACTTTCTTCAGATTTATACCACTATTATTACAAATAACAACCCCTATACTTTTTCTTGTCAATATTCTCTCTTAGTTCTAATTAATATTTTGTCTAACAAAGAAAAACGAGCCCCTAAATGTCATCTTCTTTCCTTCTATTTCCCGCAGTTGCCTGTACGGATGGTCTGTTTGAGGCCAGTATATTTCTGTGTAATCTCTGCATAGGTGACCTCAAGAAAAAGATCGCGTCAGTCCGCAATTATAGTATTATGTAGGGCTTCCACAATATCTAACCGACAAACCGAGAAAAGATGACTTGCTTACTAGAGCGAGCGTCTTATTTAATTTCTCCTCGTCTCTGTTTTACCTTTCTCGGGATTTCCTCACCCTCCGCCACACTGCATGTTTCAACTGCGACTTTCCAACCAGTGTGGTCCCCGAACGCGCCTCCGGTTTCGATGAGCTCGAGTAGGCGGGCTTCCAGAAAATGCGACCTGCTGCCGAATAGTCCAGGAATGATGGCCACAGATGCTTGAATCCGCGACATCAACCAAAGACGACGGGCCCCTTGTGTCCAGTGTGCGAAAGTGTGAATTTTCGCACACTGCACGCAAGGGGCCCGTCGTCGACACTTTCGAAAGGGGAAATTTTGGATCGCCAGCGCGTCTAATGAAAAGATTTGGGCCCATATTAAACACGAACGATGCCTCTCAAACAAAGAGATAACGGTTTTAAAGCACCCATTAAAATTTTCGATTAATCGATTAAGCGATTAAAAGATTCCACCGAAAGCAATTAATCGATTAAAGGTTAAATCGATTAACGATTAACGATTAATCGATTAAAAATTTGAATCGACAATCCCTAGGACTCCTGCAATTTCTTCGCCTTACACAGTCTGCGAATTTTTAGGCGCATTAGTTTATACGACGAAAAAGAAACCGTCTTGGAAACAACACTATACTTAGCTCAGCCACGTGACGCAGGTGGGTATTTCGAAAAAAAAAACGAGACCCAAGTCTCGTTTCTTTTTTAAACGAAAAGGCGGGCTGCCCGCGTCAGGGCAGTCCGCCTTTCAGTAATCCACTCGTTCCACTTCGCCGTGCGACTTGATTGCTGACTTCTATTTGCGGTAACGTTCGTTTCACCCGAGCTCGTACTTCTCTGTTCGAAGCTGAAATGGCGCTACTTCATTCTACATCCGCATCGATGTCCCTTGCAGCGGGGCTGCCGGTAGTTTCCGGATTGCCTTTGGGCTTACGGTTATTCCTGTCTTCCCAAATTCGAAACGCGTCGCGATCCAGAAAGCGTGCTGTAGGCGGCCTGTATTAGCATGTAGCTCGTTTGTTACGTTACTTGGAACGCTTAGTTACGTATAGAATTCGCTGTAGCGCGAAAGAACGCGGACAGAGGAAGGGCACAGAACATAGCGAGCGCTTACTAACAACTGGTTTATTAGTTTACCCCAGAAGAAACAAAACTTTGGAACACAGTCAAGCGCATGTGTACATGTTCTGCACGGCGAAGAAAAAGAAAATTCAGGAAAGCGTGGTATAGTGAGACACGCTTTTTTTATTTTCATCTCCTGTGCCTTGAATAACTTGTACGCATGTTCTTGCCTGTGTTCCAAAGTTTTTCTTGGTTCTTCTGGGACGAACTAATAAACCAGTTGTTGGTCAGCGCTCGCGATGTTCTGTTCTTCCCCTGTCCCGGTTCTTTCGTGCTACGATGACTTCCTCGCGTGCAAACCGACTCGGCCAAGAGGAGGTTTTACTACGTAATTACGATAACGCGGCGCCAGCTTCATACTTCTGTGTTCTTTTTTTCCCGAGCTACTGAGCTTGATCAGGTTGGTTAGGAGGACAACCGTGCCGTGCTAATTGCTCGCGAGCCTTTATATATGTCAGGGCTGGAAAACAAACCGCGCATTGCTGTTACTAGTTAATGTGATATGGAACAAAGACGGGCAGGAAGGGGGGGCGAGGGGGGAGAGGGGGTCTGCTTACGTTTTTCAATCAGTGTACCGATTCCCTAAGGTTAATAACTGGAGCGATTGGATTGACCGGATGGCACTGATTGCATGGACGCAATCAGAGCGTGGCAGTAGTATTGTGCCGTAATTGTGCTAGCCTAGCGTGCAATTTCGCGGTGTACATGCATACTTAGCGCGCATGGCCTCAGGTGGTTATACGAGTCTTTCATTCGAAATCCTGTAGAAAACGTGATAGTGTCTTCGTGGATCTTTGCAACTTCGTTGAGTTGCGAGCAATACGAGCAAGATTAGTTGTTGTTGCGCTGGAAACTTCAATTATGTAATGTAATTGAGACGATATCTGTGTATTAGCTGTATGTAAAAAAAAGACTCAACTAAATACATGTACATCAACGTTACTGCATAACACACTTTCCTTTATTTCCATGCTTTTGCAAAGTGCCTTGACTTATATTAACTTGTCATATACCTATAGTCAGTGCAGCACACTGTCGAATTGTAACACAGGAGACCAGGCTTAGTCAAGCTGCAGTAATGCAGCTTCTTCCCGCCACCCCTTGTGTGTTTGCTGACGTGAAAATAAAGTTTGATTTGATTACTGCTGCATCATATGTCTTGAAAATATTGCACTATCTATGTGGTCTTGGCAGCCGCTCATGCCGTTGGTGTGAGAAGTGGGGCCAACCAATGCATACATTTTTCAACAATGCAAAATTCAGTACATATTCTACTTTGTCCGCCAAAACAAGTAAATAAAAACTCACAGGGTTCCAAGTGCATTCACCTAAGACGACCCGAAGACGAAACTCATCTTTTTTTTCTCATTCGATGCACTGATCATCCCCGTCACCCTCCGAAAGCTTTGTGCACCAAGCGTGGTTTCGCGCTGCACCAAGCGTGGTTTTGCATTGCCTCCGTGATCGGGCCACATTTGACCATGCTACGATGTCATATGAGGACGTCATCATGTGACTTTACGTCACGTGACGTCATATGGTGGCGTCATCACGTGATGGTGATTTTTTGCATTACTCGTCCCCGATGCCGCGGGACGCCGGCGGTCAATTTTCGCGTTTGATAAGGCATCCGAGGCTATTGCCTTAAATCGTACTTACAAGCGCGCGTACAACTGGAGTATTCAGTTAAACAGTACGACTAACCATTATCTAAGTCAGTAATGGACGTTGCCAGAAGATTTCGTAGTACTTACCGGACGGCAGGAGATGAGATAATCTATCAAACCTACATTTAGATTAAAAAAATTTTTTATGTGTTTTCAGCCCTGATCGCAGCGAATGTCAATAATAATGAACTGTAGAAGGGTACGCATTTGGGCTGGTTGGTTCACGATTACGGGTGAGAAACAGTGCTAAAAAGACGGGAAAAGAAAGGACACGAGACCACGGCGCTCTTTCTCACCCGTAGTCAATAATAAATTACTAACTTAACGCTATTTAACAACACACATAGCGAATGCCGTGAGCGAATGCCGTGTTTGCACGAATCAGTGCACGAATCCCTTGGAATACAAGTTGTCCGGAGTTTATACTCTCACATGTAGATGAAATGGCTTAAATCACACAACTTTGCATCAGCATCGCTGTCGTGATTTTCGCGTCCACTTCTTATTGCTGAAGTAATATTGCTTACATTTTTGAAAAGTACGTCTCTATTTAAACTAACTATTATGCTTTGCTGGAACGGGCGTTGTTGCTATTTTGCTCGCACTGTTCCTCATATTTTCGAATAGCGGCTCTTCGAATAAAGTAAGAGCTACAATGTATCAATCACAACTTTCCTTCGCATCCAAGAAAAATATATACATAAGCGTCGAAGGGAAAAGGTGCCTTTCTTCAATTTCATCGGTAAAGTTTATTAAATTTTACCTTTACTGATTTCTGCGTAGCGAACCAGCGTGGAATCATCCGTTTTTATCGCCTCTACAGGAAAGGTTGTGTGAACACACACAAAAAAAATGAAAACCTACGCGCCGCATAAGAGCATTACGTGATTTCGCTGCGAAGAAATGAGATTGCCAGTTTTCTTTCAGAGGTCGTAACCTAAAACGCGTGCGCAGTTTTGCTTTAATGCCCCGCACTCCTATCCACAGGGCGCTATGAAAGATTAAATACGCGTATACCTAAGGAAACTCAATAATACAGTTTCTGCAGAGGCAGAAAGATGAAATAAAATCAATAAAGGATAACTCAATAGTCTGCACACGGGGCAAGCGTCTATTCACCAAAGTGATACATTTCGAACACTCGGGAAATAGATGAAAGTTCGGAACAGGTATAATCGAATTTGGTTGCGGAATAAGCTTGGACAGTGCTTTCTTGCGTTTCGGGTCTGCTTGATTCATTGAATTATGATATGATGCATACCTACAGCTTTGGCTTATTCGAGACGTTCTTTGGTTTCGGCAGTTCTTGCAACGGCAGTACTAGGCTGGATCCTATGACATGGCCATTTACGTTCCCGTTTGACCTATATGCCTGTTCAAGATACATTTCATTGATATATATCAGGGGCGTAGTCAAGGGGGGGGGGGGTTGGGGGGGTTTAAACCCTCCCCGAAAATTTTCAATTTTGCTTGCGCATATATGCACGCACAGATACAAACGCACGTACGAACATGCATGAAGTATGGATGAACCGCCCCCCCCCCCCGAAAAAAATTTCTGGCTACGCCCCTGATATATATATATATATATATATATTATATATATATATATAGTGTAGTGTAGTGTGTGTGTGTGTGTGTGTGTGTGTGTGTGTGTGTGTGTGTGTGTGTGTGCGCACAAACACATGGTGTTTCACGTAAAGAAACCCAAGGATTTCAAGAAAAGGGGTTCACCGCAACTAAACGAAGCCAAGGGCATATGGTTTGCCGTCGTGTTGTGTTTAATTACTTGATTAACTGAGATCAATAATGAAAAATTCCTAATATTCACTCTATGGCCAAACGCGTTGCATCACGTGGCAGAGGGCATTCCAAAACGACCGATCCAATTTCTTGTGGCAACGTAGTGCAGGCTACGTGGTGATTTTCTCGGGCGTTTAAAGAAAGGCCGCAACATGCGAAATAAAGTCACGTGACTGCGCTCATTCGCAACTGTATTGCAGCGTTCTCAAGCACGCTTCGAGCGAAAGCAGGTGTGGGAATACAAAGCACATAAGTACGCAATTCCGTTGTCGCTGTGCTCGGTTCCCGCCCCTGCTGTTTCAGGGGCGAAGCTCCTTAAAGCGGCACCCGTTCGTCCCCGTCGTAGTGCGTAACCAGTCTTAACGCTAGTACCAGATCTTGACCTCGAAGGTGGTGCCGGTGGGAGATTTCTCCTGTGCGTTGTTGAACAATAAAAAATTCGCAGCGTGCGCGTTAACTAAAAGCCGAATTCTTCTGTCTCTCATTCCCCATTAGCAGCCATTGGCATGTTCCAGTAGGAAACGTTAGTAGAAGTAGAAGTGTAAGTGTTAGCTAAATGCCGACTTCTTCTGTCTCTCATTCCCATTAGCAGCCATTGTTTACCTCCAAGGTAGTGCCTGGTGAGATTTCTCCTGTGCGTAATTAAACAATAAAAATTTTGTTCAAAACGCCGTTGATTGATGAAATAAACCAACGAAAGACGCCAGATGTTTTCGAAAAGCAAAACAAAAAGACGCCAGATGTTTCTAAAGCAAAACGAAAAGACGCCAGTTGCTTAACGAAAGACGCCAGATGTTTCTCCTCCGCAGCTTCGCCCACTCATCATCATTCACTCCGTGGATATGCTGTGATTTTTTTTACGATAGCTACAACCAAATCGCCTAGTATTATCCACAACAAACGTGAAAATTTTCGAAATATTTATGCCAACTCGCCGCGGTGGCCTAGCAGGTAAGGTGCCTCACTGTTAGGCTCGATGACGCGAGTTGGATTCCCGATAACTACAACCGCTTTTCTTGGGCTTGAAATGCAACACCGCACGGGTGCTTAGACTTATGTTTAATATAATGCCGACAGACGATGAAATAACAACAGGTGGACGTAGGTACGTGCACCAACTGCACGTACCTTTCGTCAGATGATCTAAATTTCTGGAGCCCTCGACTACGGCGACTCTCATAATCAACTCGTGGTTTTAGGACGTTAAACCCCAGCCATTATTATTTATAGAAACGCGAAAACTGCTAGCTAAGTAATGCACGTATTTTCGTTTTCAACGTCTACAGTTGGTGTAATTTGGACTCGAACACAAGCATCAGCGCCAACATTACCTTTAGCGGCTAGGGTTACAGCGACATGACGTGGTTGTCACGACCAATCGTTCATAGCAGTCAATATAACACAAATAAAATGATGTCGTGTTTCAATCTGAGTACTGTACAAGCTAGGCAGCCGCAAAACAACGTATACATAACATAAATTTAAATCAGTGCAACTTATACTGTCAGCATCAGTCGTGGTTAGGCTAGTCATGAAGGAGCTGTCGAATACTGCAAAAATTGGCAGATCCCACGTACCGCAGGAATCGATGTTATGCGAAGCATGCGCGGGATGGTGACACATTGAACGAAACGTTACGGAATGGCGCTAGAGAAATATGGAAGTGGTATACGCACACTCATATGTTGAAGAGTCGCATATCTAGTATATAGACAGTTGTTTACAGTTGCATAGCGATGGCAACATACACATGGGTGTTACCAACGCCAGACGCAGTAAACTGATATGTAGTGCTTATATTCATCAATACTGGATAGCGCGAATCCGAACAGGACAAAGAAGGAACACAGACGCACAGGACAGGCGTAAGTCGCAACTAAGCTTCATTCAGGAAAGTTTCCCTAGACATATACACAGCCGAATGACACGCGCAGGCGCACTGCACATGCGTTACAGTCACAGTTAAAGTTGTAATGCTTATACTTGTCCGTTATGACGGAGAACGCACGCATGCTTCACGAACCCGTGTGTATGTGTAGAAGGGGTTCTTGACAGTACTCGAACAACGTCATCATCACTGTGATCAGTGAGCACCAGCAGCTGAACCGGACTTGTTAATCGGATCGTTCGTGACCGCGGTTACGAGGGGTCTAAGTGTAGTTAAGTGCGAGGTATAGTACAGCTGGGGGAAATCATGGATGCCTCTAACGATGAAATTATCTCTGATGCCTCCTGTCGTGGAAGCGGCAGCGAGGTCTTTTGAGGCCCGCTCCACATCCAATCCGTCTTTCACGCAATATAAGGACCAAGCATTTTTGGGTCTTGATAAGTCAATGTTCAAGACACCGGTAATCATAGGCGTGCGCAGGGTTCCCCATAAGGGGGGGGGGGGGGCGAAGGTTCATCGCAGCGCCCACCCACCCTACTAAGTCAATGATGGGGCAGATTTTGCGCCCCCCTCTCTCTTAGGTGACTAGAGGGGTCGAGGTACGAGGCAGATTTTACCCCCCTCTTAGGTGATTAGGGGGGACGGCCGCCCCCCTGTCCCCCCTGTGCGCACGCCTATGCCGGTAATAATGAGAGGCCTGGTTCTCTCAGCAGATTTATTGTAGAAAGCAGTGACGCCGTTTTTTTCGTAATCCCCGTGGTCCACGTTGCGGACCATGTGGACGAATGGATGGTACTTGAGCGTCTTTCAGCGGTGTTCTGTCTTCAGTTTCCTCACTTTCCTTGCGTTCGCCGCGGTGGTGTAGCGGTTATGGTGCTCGGCTGCTGACCCGAAGGTCGCGGGTTCGATCCCGGCCGCGGCGGTCGCATTTGGATAGAGGGAAAATGCTAGATGCCCGTGTTCTGTGCGATCTCGGTACACGTTAAAGAATACCCAGTGGTCGAAATTTCCGGAGCCATTCGCTACCGCGTCTCTCATAGCGTGGTTTTCGGACGTAAAACCCTAATAATTATTATTATCGCTTTCCTTGCGGGTCAATGTGTGCGTTCGCGGTTACTGCTATGGTTGAGACTCTGTATTACCTGTGGTACATACCCGCATAACATTAACTCTGGTTTACGGGTATGTGCCACACGTGACTGAGAGAAAGGGTTTCATGACGTACGCGACAGGTATTTTGCGTTATTCATGTAATAACCAGTGAATGATGTTCGTCATACACTGATCCCCTGCTAGGCCAATTTCGGTATATTAGAAGTTACGGAGACGACCAGGAGAGCGCCCAGACGTAGGCGGCTAGATAGATAGATAGATAGATAGATAGATAGATAGATAGATAGATAGATAGATAGATAGATAGAAACGGCCAAAGTGCCCGAGGTTCGCTAAGAAATGCTTCGCATTTAAAAGCAAGCTTGCAATGAGTAAGAGGTCTGATATTTAAAGCGCCGCAACTCAAGGCCGATCAATTCGCGTGACACCGTATGCACGGGCGATACCTGGAAGATCTCGCATACTTCAACAATTGAAAGGCAATAGCTTTCCGCTCACGTTGCATTCGGGGGTAACTGAAGTGACATAAAAGCCTCTCATGTGTCGGTGTTGTGTGCACTTTCAGTGAGTGAAGACCTTAAAGTACTGTAAAGAGCCAGTACAGAGTCGCTCACTTTTTTTCCTCGGGCATTTTACTTGGCTACCCCGCAGTTTTCATTCAAAGCTGTCTGAAGCTTTCTAGCTTATGTTACTTTTAATATAATTAGAACGTGAATCGTACAATTGAATGAGCGAGGGCGATTTCAATGGCCACGAATCGCACGCGCACGTATGTGAATACGTAATGTGTCTCAAAGGAATGAAAACGTGCTCTTGTTGAATATTTCTTCTGCTCCCAATCTTTAAATAAAGCCGTATTGCTTTTCGTTCCTGCGCAGGTCTATTCAAGCTCGGTAGTTGAATTGATTCATATTGAAGCGCGGCCGGCGTGCGTTAAAGCACGTCTTTTATTGGCATCGCGCAAAATAGCGAAATGATTGGGCTGCATAAAAAAAGGCAAAAAAATATTAATCCATGTAGTACTCTTATTTCATTCCCTACGCCCATATTCGACTTGCAGTTTTCCTTTGCCGTCTGGACTTGTACTATTGAATGGCTGACTGGGTTAGTTGGTGATTCAGTCTGCTTGCTTGAAATGCGAGCGCTTAACGTAGACAAGGACGTAAAGAAATAACACACGGACATGCGCTTTCCTGTGTGTTATTTCGCCTGTCCGTGTGTTATTTCTTTACGTCCTTGTCTACGTTAAGCGCTCGCATTTCAACCAAGCAGATTGTACTATTGAAAGATGTGAAGAGGAGGCTGCAGTTCCAGTCAAAAGCTCGTTGTGATGAAAACTGAAGAGAAACGTAGCAGGCACTATTCGGCGAAAAGAACAGTAACCGTCAGCCTTTGTCAGGAAATGAAGGTGCGTGAGAACAATAAAGAAAGCGTAATCACTTCTTAGTATCATTGCGACTGTATTATTTTTCATTGGTCATGCACGCAGCAGGCTTAATGAGAATCTGATTACTTATTCGTATCAAGTCTCTTATGGTTGCCTTTTTTTGGTGTTAGGTAATAACGTATACATTCCGTAAATAATTTATTCCTTCTCACTTTCAGTTATACCTCGAAGCCGGAAAGAAGCTTATAGATAATAAAACAACGTTGTCCAGAATGGTGATTACAATGAATGCCGTCGTCTGAATTTTATCATTCCCGTATAAAGGCGTTCGTCCGAAAGTAGCGCTCAAATAATATGTACCGTAAATTCGGATCGCGTCGTTTATCTGTTCACCTGCCACCGTGGTCTAGCAATTCTGGTGCTCGACTGCTGACCAGAAGGTCGCGGGATCGAATACCGGCCGCAACGGCTGCATTTAAGCAGAGGCGAAATGCTAGAGGCCCGTGTACTTAGATATAGGGTCACGTTAAAGAACACCAGATGGTCCACATTTCCGGAGCCCTCCACTACGGCATCCCTCCATCATATCGTACTTTTGGGACGTAAAACCAAGACAATTATTATTATTATCGGTTGTCTGATCGCATCGTCAATTATTGGAAAACGGCATGCCTTCGAAGGTGCGCCGGTCGCATACGTGTTGCGACCACATGCGTACGCATGCGGCCGACTCACCTTCGAAGGCATGCAGCATTTCTGCGCGCTCGGCAACGCCGATTTTTTTTTTTTTTTTTTTACGGCCGCACGTACGACGCCAACGACACTTGTGAAGCAATAAAAGCTTCATTTGAAAAGCTTATGCTCTATCTGTGAGATTTCATAGTGTTGCTTAGCTTTGAGCTCTGGCGATCTCAAACGAAACATGCCGAGTTTTATTTTTACGTGATTGCGGTAAGGAGCCCGTGTGGTATAAATACCGATGCTAGTGTCGGTGTCGGCGTCTTTGGTTGTGAGAGAAAAATCGACGTTGTACGTGAGCGAAAAATCAAGATAGATGCAGATAAATAAAGAATAGAAAATTTGGAACCCTTCCCCTATGGGGAAAAGGGGGGCACGAAAAGCCTGCCGTATGCCTGTCTGGCCTACTGTTTTTTTTTTCTTTTTTTCTTTCTTTCTATCGCATTGAACAATGCTCCTTCCTAACTTTTTCCTTCCTCCGTGCACGGAATTGGACCTTCACACACTTGCTTAGGAGCGCAAGACTTCCGTTGCTACAAGCAACAAGGACGGCAATGCGTGAAACAATTAAATACAACAACGAAAGGCAAGGATGAAAGGTGGCAACGTCAGCTGACAAGTGACCGCGACAAAAGATCAGATTGGCGTATCAAAAACGACTGATCACCAAGTCCACGATCGAGAGAGCGTCATTCAATAAAAAACGACGCGTACAAGTACGCATGTTACCAGCGCACCTTCCGGGGCCTCGTTTGCTACACCCACTTTTGCGTACACTCGCCGGCACCTGGTTTTTCATGCACTATGCCGCTGCAGCCCCCGAAACCTGTGACTCACAGAAGCGTCGCTTAAAAAGCGACAACCAAGGAACAGGTACAAGCTCTGCCCACAAATCTGCGGCGCACATGTTTGTCTCTCACTTTTGCGAGAGAGTCGTAACGGTAGTTTTAGGGGCGAAGCTCCTTAAGGCGGCACCCGTTCGTCCCTCGTAGTCGTCGTGGTCGTAGTATTGAGTAACAAGTCTTACGCTTTGACCTCCAAGGTGGTGCCGGTGGGAGATTTCTCCTGTGCGTTGTTGAACAATAAAAAATTCGCAGCGTGCGCGTTAACTAAAAGCCGAATTCTTCTGTCTCTCATTCCCCATTAGCAGCCATTGGCATGTTCCAGTAGGAAACGTTAGTAGAAGTAGAAGTGTAAGTGTTAGCTAAAAGCCGACTTCTTCTGTCTCTCATTGCCATTAGCAGCCATTGTTTACCTCCAAGGTAGTGCCTGGTGAGATTTCTCCTGTGCGTGATTAAACAATAAAAATTTTGTTCAAAACGCCGTTGATTGATGAAATAAACCAACGAAAGACGCCAGATGTTTTGTAAAAGCAGAACGAAAGAACGTCAGATGTTTTTCTTAAAGTGTAGTAGTAGTAGTTGCATGTAGCCACCTCGCCCGATCGTCAACGGGCGAGGTGGACCGGCAACGGCGCGAGGACCCTGCCGTACGAGAGTTAAATCACACTAAAAGACATACTTTGCGGGCGATACACTCTAGTGAGCTTTCAACTTTTCGTCTTAATGTACATGATAAAGAAATTATTTCTACGAAAAACGCAAGGCACACCTTGAGCAATATGTTAAATGGAAATGGACGCTAAATGGAACCATGAGGCGATGCGAAGCCGGAGCACTTGCACGATCGCGTTCCGTTGGCTTTCGTTGGGCATGCTACCGACCTCGCGTCGTGGAACGCGCGTCCTGTCTTCCCTCTAGCCTTGCCTTTAATTCGCACAGGGCGAGCGGGGAATGCGGTCGCTCTTGGCGCTCTTTCGCTCGGGAGCGGACTTCTTCCTTGCATTTCACCGATCACAAGTGATAATGAAGGGACCACGTAAACCAACAGTACAATAAAAGTTTGATGTTTAATATATACACGATGTTTCACACTCTTTATATTATGTACTGGGCGCATTTCACGGAAGAGTTTCACGGTTTACAGATGATTCCCTCCGTAGCTTCGCCCCACTCATCATCATTCACCCCGTGGATATGCTGTGATTTTTGATCAAAGCGTAAGTTCCTCTTTGTTAATGTAAATACTAGGCGTATTCAAATATAAAAGTCTGCCTTCAATGGCTAAAATACTCATTTTGACTGAGCAGCAATACCTGAAGTTCCGATGAAATCTGTCGGGACGTTCAAGTTGTTTTATCTAAATCCAGCGACACATACAGGTCTGTGTGTGGTAAAACGCGACTATCGTAAACATGTATAGGTGCTGTTGGTCACAATAGCTTACCGGGAGTGACGTTTCTTACTGCTGTCCCATAGCAATGTGCGTAGAGTACCTCAAACGTTAAGAATTTGTTCTAAACGCATCCTGCTACATGTTTTCAGCGCCGCGGGTACATGCATTCGTGCAGGCCAGAATATTCATATTTTGCAAGCATGGATGCATTCTTGCTGGTCTTCTATCTGGGTCATTCGGCCATTCGTGAGCGCCATATACTGCACAAGCCAATCATCATGGTTAGGTCAAATGGTAATCCGTCTTCATTGTCTATTGCTATGTACTTGATGTCATGCGTTTCCAACAGAAATACATTTCTGGTTGTCCTCTGCAACACGCCCCAAAAGTTTTCAGGACTGTATAGCCTGTTTTATCAAAGTAGAGAAAATAAAATAACGTGTTCCTGCATGCATGACTAGCGTAGAACCATGGAGGATATTTTTTTAAAACTTCCTTGGGTAGAACCCCTGTTTACAAGAAAGAAATTGCGATAATGCGCCACGTGGCCGGCGTAACCGCATACGAAGCATATGGGGCGGTTGTCAGGTGTGCACCATCGGTTCGCTGGGGCAGGGCCCACCCCCGGTGCAGGGCGTGATTGACGGGGCGTCAACTGATATGACTGCATGGTGGGCTGCAGTTGTGGCCTATGCATGACGTCGGTGTACGGTTGCTGGCACATCCGCTTTGAAGGACTGAGGTCGATATTGGCGGCTTCGGCGTAATTGTGTGGGGCAGCCGTAGGGATTACTGGGGGCCATCTTGCGACAACTTGGGCGTACCTCAGTGGTGCAGAAGCCGGATGGTGCTGGTGGTACTCGGGCATGACCTCCGCAATTTCCTGCTCAATTGCTCGACGGAGGGGAGGCACAAGTGTGGTCGACGGCTGTTGAAGGTACTGAGGGTAAGAAAAGTCCAGCAGAGAGAACTGGCGCGCGATTTCCTCGCGCAGAAATGACTTCACCTCTGCGAGCAACGCGGAGTGGTTGGATATGGTCGACAAGCCGGCGAGCTCGGCGTCGCGTGATGGAGAGCGACGGGTCATTGACTGCTGCCCGCGCAGCTCCTCATAGCTTTGGGAGAGCGTTATGACCTCTGCGACTGTGCTGGGGTTTTCGGCGAGCAACATGGTGAAGGCATCGTCGTCGATGCCTTTCATAATGTGCCTGATCTTGTAAGATTCGGACATGGTGGTGTCAGCTTTCTTACACAAATCGAGGACGTCTTCGATGTAGCTGGTGAATGATTCACCGGCGTGCTGACCTCGTTTCAATATTTCTTCGTATTTTCCCTTCTTTCTCTCTCTCTCTCTATTTCTCGCTCGCTTCCTTTTTTTCTATTTTTATATGCGGTTTTGCCTGCGTTACGCCAAGCGACGACAGCATACGACAGCCTATGACAGCCCGGGCTCCTAAAATGCTCTGCACTTGATATCATCATCAAGGCGCTCGAACAAGAGAAAGAAGATTCTTCTTGGCTCGAGCACGCGAATAAAATGCTACAGATGGCTATGCTATACGTGGTTTTGCCAGCGTTACGCAAAGCTACATGAGACGACGACAGCATACGACAGCCCGGGCCCCTAAAGTGCTCCGCACTTAATAAAGAGAAATAAAGAAGGCCGCCTAGCTCCGCACTTCCTTCAGGCACGGCACCACTAGTGCCAGGTTGCCTTAAGTTTCTCGGTATTTTGACGATATTGGCTCAACTAAATTGTATGAAACTTGGTATGTCAGGTCTATGGTCTCCTACGAGGACACTTTGTTTCATTTTTACGGATTAGAAACTAGGTAGGACCTAGCAGACGCTGTCAAAATTGATGATGTCACGGTGTTTGGTGCGGGAACTTCAAGGTGCCAGCCGCGTTTCCTTTCTGTGCGCTTTCTTTCTGCAAGCGTGGTGATTTCGGAATTGTGAAAGTGTAATTTACTAATATTAGAAAAGTCATTTTAAATGCGAAGCATTTCTTAGCGAACCTCGGGCACTTTGGCCGTTTCTATCTACGTATCTACCTATCTATCTATCTATCTATCTATCTATCTATCTATCTATCTATCTATCTATCTATCTATCTAGCCGCCTACGTCTGGGCGCTCTCCTGGTCGTCTCCGTAACTTCTAATATACCGAAATTGGCCTAGCAGGGGATCAGTGTATGACGAACATCATTCACTGGTTATTACATGAATAACGCAAAATACCTGTCGCGTACGTCATGAAACCCTTTCTCTCAGTCACGTGTGGCACATACCCGTAAACCAGAGTTAATGTTATGCGGGTATGTACCACAGGTAATACAGAGTCTCAACCATAGCAGTAACCGCGAACGCACACATTGACCCGCAAGGAAAGCGATAATAATAATTATTAGGGTTTTACGTCCGAAAACCACGATATGAGAGACGCGGTAGCGAATGGCTCCGGAAATTTCGACCACTGGGTATTCTTTAACGTGTACCGAGATCGCACAGAACACGGGCATCTAGCATTTTCCCTCTATCCAAATGCGACCGCCGCGGCCGGGATCGAACCCGCGACCTTCGGGTCAGCAGCCGAGCACCATAACCGCTACACCACCGCGGCGAACGCAAGGAAAGTGAGGAAACTGAAGACAGAACACCGCTGGAAGACGCTCAAGTACCATCCACTCGTCCACATGGTCCGCAACGTGGACCACGGGGATTACGAAAAAAACGGCGTCACTGCTTTCTACAATAAATCTGCTGAGAGAACCAGTCCTCTCATTATTACCGGCATAGGCGTGCGCACAGGGGGGACAGGGGGGCGGCCGTCCCCCCTAATCACCTAAGAGGGGGGGTAAAATCTGCCTCGTACCTCGACCCCTCTAGTCACCTAAGAGAGAGGGGGGCGCAAAATCTGCCCCATCATTGACTTAGTAGGGTGGGTGGGCGCTGCGATGAACCTTCGCCCCCCCCCCCCCCTTGTGGGGAACCCTGCGCACGCCTATGATTACCGGTGTCTTGAACATTGACTTATCAAGACCCAAAAATGCTTGGTCCTTATATTGCGTGAAAGACGGATTGGATGTGGAGCGGGCCTCAAAAGACCTCGCTGCCGCTTCCACGACAGGAGGCATCAGAGATAATTTCATCGTTAGAGGCATCCATGATTTCCCCCAGCTGTACTATACCTCGCACTTAACTACACTTAGACCCCTCGTAACCGCGGTCACGAACGGATCCGATTAACAAGTCCGGTTCAGCTGCTGGTGCTCACTGATCACAGTGATGATGACGTTGTTCGAGTACTGTCAAGAACCCCTTCTACACATACACACGGGTTCGTGAAGCATGCGTGCGTTCTCCGTCATAACGGACAAGTATAAGCATTACAACTTTAACTGTGACTGTAACGCATGTGCAGTGCGCCTGCGCGTGTCATTCGGCTGTGTATATGTCTAGGGAAACTTTCCTGAATGAAGCTTAGTTGCGACTTACGCCTGTCCTGTGCGTCTGTGTTCCTTCTTTGTCCTGTTCGGATTCGCGCTATCCAGTATTGATGAATATAAGCACTACATATCAGTTTACTGCGTCTGGCGTTGGTAACACCCATGTGTATGTTGCCATCGCTATGCAACTGTAAACAACTGTCTATATACTAGATATGCGACTCTTCAACATATGAGTGTGCGTATACCACTTCCATATTTCTCTAGCGCCATTCCGTAACGTTTCGTTCAATGTGTCACCATCCCGCGCATGCTTCGCATAACATCGATTCCTGCGGTACGTGGGATCTGCCAATTTTTTCTCTTTAGTTTAGGACGTCCACTGAAAGCAGGTAATACGGGAATTAATTTTTTATTTCGTCTACGGCCACATGCAGCATCCGTGCCTCTAGGCTGATCACATCGCAAAACTGGGGATGGGCGAAGCATGTAGGGAAGGGAAGGGTGTTTCAGCTCCACTAACGTGAAACCTACGAAGGCGCGAAGCATGCAGTGTGCGCCGGTGTTTCTCACAGCAAAATCGCTGCTAATGGGCGATGAGAGACAGAAGAAGAAGAAGAAGGGCCTGACCGAGCTAATTCGAGTCAATGTTCTGAGAGATTTCTTTGATGAGGAAAAGCGGTGCTAAGCATGAAACCGGGCATGTCGGGAAGCGTGTTTCAGCTCCACTAACGTAGTCGGAAAATTGCGTCGGAATTCACCTTATTGTAAGGTGCTTTTTCATCTTATTCTTCTCCTTCTTATTCTTCCGCATACATGCCCGGTTTCAGTTCCCTATGGCATGTAGGGAAGGTTGTTTCAGCTCCACTAATGTCGCAGGCTATTTATTGGGCTAACTGTTGCATTCTTCATATTTAGTGGACCGGTGGTGTGTAAAGCACCATCAGTTCGCAGATGCGTTTCAAGTAGTGTTGTTTCAAATAGATGACTTTACCACAGAAATCCATGTTTGTGTCTCTGGTTTTAGATAAGAAACTTGAGCGCCTTGGTAAATTTCGTCGGAGATTCTGACACCGCCGCTAAGAAAAACATAATGTTTTATGCAGTAACGACAAACCTCTAACCCATAATGGTGGCTAGTGGTGGCAATATGCATAGTATGGACCGGTGGCGGGTGGTAAGATTTACCCTATTTTTGTGGCGCATACCCGTTTATAATGGACCGTGACGACGACATACACGCCGACAAGCCGAGACCGTAAGGTGCTTCACCCCTAATAACCGAATAATTTGACAGCTTAACGTCCAGAGCCCACGCTCAAAGTTGGAGACTCCGTATTATTATTATTGACCATCTTTAGTTCCTTAACGCGCACACAAGCGTAAGCACGAAAATATGTTTTCGCTGTGCTTCATCAAAATGTACGTGAACGACGCGGCCGGAATTTAACCCTTGAGTTCAGGCTCGCGTTATGTAATCAATGAGCCACTAGAAAAGGGCGCAGAGACGAGCAATGGCGTCTAATTTCAGGAAAGATTAATATAGGTACTCCTGGTCTACTACTGTCTCCCTATCTATGTAGTTAATGCACCACGCTCTTTATTGTCTATCTCTCTCTCTCTCTCTGATTTCGTGCGTGTGTGTGTGTGTGTGTGTGTGTGTGTGTGTGTGTGTGTGTGTGTGTGTGTGTGTGTGTGTGTGTGTGTGTGTGTGTGTGTGCGTGCGTGCGTGCGTGCGTGCGTGCGTGCGTGCGTGCGTGCGTGTGTGTGTGTGTGTGTGTGTGTGTGTGTGTGTGTGTGTGTGCGTGTGTGTGTGTGTGTGTTTCAATCGTTAATCTGCCTGAAATTATACATTTCACGAAAACTCAAAGTTGCCTACCAGAGAGTCGCGTGGTCTTATGTGCCTTTGCCTAAGACGACTGGAAGGCGATAGCCCTCTTGTTTTCTTCTCAGTTGCATTTATGGATCCCGCACGAAAACTTTCCGCATCCAACGTGGTTTCGCACTGCCTGTGGGATCGGAGGAATATGAAGCCTTTCGCACCTCACCTGGTTTTGCAGTGGCTCCGTGATCGGCCCAGCATCGACTAAGCGACAAAGTGATGCGATGACATCATGCGACGTCACGTCATGTGACGGCACGTCATGTGACATAGCATGTTTTGGCAACTTGTGACGTCATGATGACGTCATAAGGGCCGCCATCACATGATGATCTTAGCATCACTCGTGTTGACGCCGCCGACGGTCACTTTCCGCGTTTGATGATGCATCTAAGGCTTTCGAATGAAAAGTTCAGCCTAACAATCAATGCTTTCATCGGTGTGTCAGCGGAAATGTTTGTTGCAGACCTATATAGGACCAGTGTTTTCGCTGTAAGCTGGTAAGTATTCGGTCTTCGCTACTTTTCCCATCATAGAGATTTACGTGAAACGTATAATTTATCTTTATTTTTCATATTGTTCTCGCTGCGGATCATACTTATTCACGACGGAGAGTGCACATCAATCTCTTCACACGTCTTTTTTGATCCTCTGTCCAACGCGGCAAGGTTGTCGATGTGTGCAGGCTATGCGAGTTGCTACCGTGTTTAGATCCTCGAGCGCGATCCCTTTTTTAGATACCTGTGCAGCGAGCATCATGTTTGCGATGTTTTCAGCTCGTCGAAATGGGATTTCCTTGCGAGAGATCCCTCTATGTTTATCGGAGGAACAAAGGCTTGGGTTCCAACCCCTGGGAGGGAACATTGTTTACATCCACCAGTGTTTGTGTGAACGGCATTTTTTGGCAAAGGAGATGACTGCACAATGCGGAAGAGATTACCATGCCATCGATCGTTGGTGTCGTTTCTTTTGTTGATGATGATGATCGTTTGTACCATTTGTCTAGGAAAGGAAAAAGCTCACAGTTCCTTTATACATTCCCAGCTTCTTTTTCTTAATCTTCGCACTCGATGTACTGATCCTCCCCGCCCCCTTCCGAAAGCTTTCTGCAACTAACGTGGTTTTGCACTGCCTCCGTGATCGGCCCATCTTTGAAAAAGCGAAGATATCATGTAATGACGTCATCATACGACGTCACGTTATGTGACGTGATCATGACGTCATCGTGACGTCACAAAATCTGGTTATTTGTGCCGTGATGATGACGTCGCGTGGTAATTAACAGTAAACGGCAAGTCAAATCTGTCCCATACTTTCACTTCTTTATCATCATGATAACTACTGAAGCAAGGTTTGAGATTGGGATAATTGGTAATACACCTTCAACAAACGACGCAGATCAGACAATGGAAAAGGTAGGAAACAAAGATCGGCGCTTGTCTTTGTTCCCTTCCGTGTCCGTTGTCCGCTCGGCGCTCTTTGTTGAAGATCGTAACTACACCCACTGCATAGTTACGATCTTCAATGTTTCGCCAACTTCAAAGTGCCTCTTCAATGTTTCGCCAACTAACCCGGTCCTGTGCTTGCTGCGACAACACCCCTCCCCACAAGCTTCCTAAGGCGTTTGAGGAAAAACTGGCATGGCACAAAGAAGACGGGGAAGAAGCAAAGACACGAAAGGACAGACACGGGCGGAGCAAATAAAGTGATTTTTTGATTTCATTACTAAAAAATCACAGCATATCCCCGGGGTGAATGATGATGAGTGGGGCGAAGCTACGGAGGGAATCATCTGTAAACCGTGAAACTCTTCCGTGAAATGCGCCCAGTACATAATATAAAGAGTGTGAAACATCGTGTGTATATTAAACATCAAACTTTTATTGTACTGTTGGTTTACGTGGTCCCTTCATTATCACTTGTGATCGGTGAAATGCAAGGAAGAAGTCCGCTCCCGAGCGAAAGAGCGCCAAGAGCGACCGCATTCCCCGCTCGCCCTGTGCGAATTAAAGGCAAGGCTAGAGGGAAGACAGGACGCGCGTTCCACGACGCGAGGTCGGTAGCATGCCCAACGAAAGCCAACGGAACGCGATCGTGCAAGTGCTCCGGCTTCGCATCGCCTCATGGTTCCATTTAGCGTCCCAAAACCAAACATATTGCTCAAGGTGTGCCTTGCGTTTTTCGTAGAAATAATTTCTTTATCATGTACATTAAGACGAAAAGTTGAAAGCTCACTAGAGTGTATCGCCCGCAAAGTATGTCTTTTAGTGTGATTTAACTCTCGTACGGCAGGGTCCTCGCGCCGTTGCCGGTCCACCTCGCCCGTTGACGATCGGGCGAGGTGGCTAAATACAACTACTACTACTACTACACTTTAAGAAAAACATCTGGCGTTCTTTCGTTCTGCTTTTACAAAACATCTGGCGTCTTTCGTTGGTTTATTTCATCAATCAACGGCGTTTTGAACAAATTTTTATTGTTTAATCACGCACAGGAGAATCTCACCAGGCACTACCTTGGAGGTAAACAATGGCTGCTAATGGCAATGAGAGACAGAAGAAGTCGGCTTTTAGCTAACACTTACACTTCTACTTCTACTAACGTTTCCTACTGGAACATGCCAATGGCTGCTAATGGGGAATGAGAGACAGAAGAATTCGGCTTTTAGTTAACGCGCACGCTGCGAATTTTTTATTGTTCAACAACGCACAGGAGAAATCTCCCACCGGCACCACCTTGGAGGTCAAAGCGTAAGACTTGTTACTCACTACTACGATCACGACGACTACGAGGGACGAACGGGTGCCGCCTTAAGGAGCTTCGCCCCTAAAAAATAACACGCACTCTGAGGAGCAAAATCGTGCTTTGGCGAGCGCGTAGGAATGCTCCGAGCCCTTTAAAAATGGCGCCAAAGACCGCGCCTTTTAACGCATACGTGGGCTCTTTTCAATCATTCTTTCTGTGTGTATGCATTTTGTTTATAATAACTATGGCTAGATCAGTTCCCACCATTTTCATAGATTTTATCGCAAATTTTCCAAACAAAATGCTTTTTTACCGTAATTATTGCTGTACGTTGTGAGCATATTACGCGCGTGTTTTTAAACGTAAAATCGCGTTTTTTTTATGATCAGTTTTTTGAACATTTTCCACACTTGATGTACCTTTCCTGGAAAGCTTTCCTACTGATCGCACTGAAATTTTCTCAGGTTACACCTAAATTCCTTTCAAATAGCCTGAACCTAAGATTTTGAAAAACTGTGTAAGGCATAATTAAGAAAAAAATAACTAATAGGAAAGTCTCCCTCACGGCGCGTGACACGTGAGGACAATATTTTTTTTTCTGGTGAGGTATATGTAAGAGCCTGTTTTTAGAGGTTGGGATCAATACCAATGTCATGTTGAATTAGCGCGCCAAATTTCATGGTCATACTGGTTTTAGTTTTTGAGAAAAGGTACATTTAATTTCGTACACCAGTCCGAAATTTGGTACTCAACCAGCAGCAACTAATAAAAGCTACAGCGTTAAAATTGCGCAGACTGGAGGCCACAAGCTGTCTTACTGAGCACGCAAAATTTCACGACAAAATACGGTACAGTTCCTGCGGTATCGAGATGTAACAAGGACAACCTGTTTACCCTACCATATCCCCTTAATCTCATCTGCCCACCTAACTTTCTGCCACCAAATCGCGCGTTTGTTTGCCTTATCTTGGACTTCAGTCGGTTGCTCTTATGACCAGCGGTCATTTTCGCTTCGCGCTGCATGCTCTGCCCCTGCCCATCTCTTCTTAATTTCGGCCAAGATGACTTTAACACCCGTTTGTTCCCTGACCCACTCTCCTCTCTTCTTGTCCTTTCATTAGGCGCTCTCAAACACGAGAGTGATTTTGAATAACGTGCATCATCCAAATTATTTACCGTGGCCGACTAACTTCTGACAAGCGTGGCATTGTTCGTGTCGCATGCATTAGCTGTCTCTGCTGGTGCACCGACATATCTCGTGAATATCGCTGAATGTAACCAACGTCTTTCTCGAATGATTATCTTATCTCTAATATTATCACTCCCACTTTGCAAATAAAAATAAGCCAACTGCCCTTACGCCGTCCTTGGTGTCATTGGTTGTTTTCTTTACATCATCGCAACTGCGTCAAGATGTGTGTACCACGTAATTAATAAGCTTACTAGGATTACATTATCACGAAAATATGTGGCGTAACAAAAAGTTTTCGCAGGCTATAAACGAGGTTCAGAAGGGCGTTCGAACCCGGTGTTATCACCGCCAGGATGCTTCAGTGCCTACTTCAGCGGGCTAATAGAGAGCCCAAGTTACTTTCCGGGTACCATAAAACCTCATGTCTTTTGTGGTACGCGGCACTAGACTCCCACACATGTTTTCTTAGTGGCAACGGCGGAGTAAAACGCCGGGTCCCTGGTCTCGGCAGCACTTCCCATAGGTGGAGGAATCATCGGCGTGGGACGTGGTCCTTTTCATCCTAATCTTTTCGGCAAAGCTTTCGCTCCTCTGTTTGCGCGCCTGTTCTTGTTTATTACTGCGCTCCGACCACCACGAACAGATTTGCGGATTTACTTTATCGTCATTTCCTGGAACGACCAGAGTTCGCACGAAATTGCAGCCGCACATCCAATCACCGAAGACCACCTTGCTCTCGTTCTATGGCAGAACCTGCTTTTGGTGTTGCGTACACTAGGAAGTTATTGGGGTAAAAGTGCGGTGTTTATGTGAAAGCCGTGCCAGCACTACACACGTGTAACGCCTGTGAAGCTTCTGCTGGTGGGCGAAACGTCGGGTGGTACCGTTGCTGATGAAGTCAAAGGTAACTGAAGTGAACTCTTTATGTTCAGAAGAGGGGTGGGTGGGGTTCAATATGTGCACCATTGCCGTTTGATGTGAATTGTATGTGAATTTGTTGGTGGTGTGCCTCTATCCTGTTTAATAACTGTGTGTCTGTGTGCCGCCAAAAAGACAGAGCTAAACTTCAAAATTCCGATCGACGACAAGTTAAATTCTATTCAAGATCGTCGATAGGCTCGCGAAAAGATACGATTGCGCGCAAAGATGCGAAAAGATGCGAAAAGATGCGCGCAAAGGTTTAAACAAATAAAATATAAAACTTGTTCTCTTTTCAGGTGATGCATTAGTCCGGGAATTCTGGAACAAATTGGCTCTTGGTAAGTTCCTTGCTTTGAGCTTCTAGAATTGCATGTGACAGTGTTTTATGTAGAGGAAAATAATAAATGGCACTCCATGACATAATATTCACGGCGAGATTGAGCCACCATGCTCTTTCGTTTTTAATAAATGAGGACGTTAAATGTCCCAGTGTCATACAATCGCACATCGGGCAGGTGGTCTAAAAAAGACATTGAAGAAGATTGTGGAGGTAGTATTTTACGCTTACCGGTTCAACCACTAAGCCTTCTGCAAATGGATCAGTCTGTCGTCTTACCTGCGACATCTTTGGTGGAGCTGCGGGGTGCTTACTTCCGCAAGAGGGAGCTACGCAAAGGAGGCGAGCTGGCCGCCGTGTCATCCGACGAAGAGCCTTCTACATTGAACGTGCGAACGTCGACGCCGCCGACCGTAATCTTGCCCTAGACCCGAGACCCTTAAATGTTTTCCGGCGTTGACAACGCTGATGCCGCAGACTGCTTGCAGATGCACGAGCAGTTCTTTGCACACAATAGGTGGGACAATACCTCTGTGCTTGCTTAGGTCATATTCTACCTGACGAAAGCTCCGACTGGGGTATCATGAAGAAAAAAAAGTCATAATTAGGACCAGTGCTAGGGGAAGCTTTAGGATTTGTTGAGGCGTGTCAGTTTTAGCATACCAGCTTTTCTAGACTGGTTACCATCCCTGCCTTTCCTCTCTCTCTCTCTCCTGTTCCTTCCTTCCTTGGACATGAACGGTGATGGTTTGCCACTGATTAATCGACCTTGAACGACACTGGAGCGGAGATTTCTATTACGGGTACTTAACTTCAAACGTGTCCGAAGGTACTCAGCTCGAACCCATGCACTCCGGTTCGCTAGCTTTGGAACTCCGGCCGTTTTTCGAGTGTGTCCTGCGCTTGTCCGCGCGCCCGACCAGCACACATCTTACCTTAGTGATTAGAACGCTTCCCCCGCGATGTGATCCTCGACTTGACTTGACTGTCCATTCCACTCTGACTGACTATACCGTTCAGCCGGTGTTGCACTTGACCCACCTCTTTCTATCCACCCGTTTGTTAAGGCACTAACCCAGTATTGTTCTGCGCTGTGTATCCGCCTCCTACCTCAAGCCGTGACCAGAAACACAGTTTCAGCCAGTACGACTGTATCTGACCGCAAATGTGCGCTTATCTCTGGTATACTTTCGTCTAGCCTTCCCATAATGTTTGTTTTTCCCGTATTGACGCTTCTATTGCGGCTAATCGCACATGCCTCCCTATCCTAAATTTTATATTCTGCCCACATGTACTGTTCCAAATTAATTGTCTTGCCACTTTGTCGACAGTAAAGAAAAAATATGGCCCAATGAGAAGACAGAAATATGGCCGAAATATAAGGCCACATTTCTTGGTTATCTGTAAGCTATCATCGATCACTGCAATGGTTTAGGTACCATCGTTGCCTTATTGATTATTTAGTGGTTAGATTTTATTGCCATTCCTTTGTTTATGGACAAGCTGAAGCCTGAAATGAGAGTGTGATATATTATTGCGTAGTAAAGACGAAATCCTTAAAACCAGAAAAATAATTTCATTTCAAAAGATTCATTAAAGGTAACATTTATAAAGAAAGTGTTGCTGAAGGAACGCATTGTGTTCATACAGAGTTGCAGAATTTTCGAGAGCTTGCATGAAACCATCTTTCACACTAGGTTCACACTAGGCGTCAAGGATTTCTCAAAAGCAGTTTATTAAATTTAAGAACGGAACCAAATTGGGCAGACGCAGTAGCAATTGGGACGTCCCCGGCTCACCTGTGATTGCTAAAACAGACGGGAAATTGCGGTTCTCGTACTGGTATTACTTTTGCGCTTTTGTGCATAAAAGATCTTGAAGCTGTAGACAAAGAACACTCTTCTTAAGAAGGAACGCATGACTTTAAGTTATTAACCCGCAAGAAACGCGCGGACTGCTAAGAAGACAAAACTAAAGAAAAAATGACATCACAGAACAAGGTTTAGTGCAGATCAAGCACGCGTTAATCTTGCAAGAAGCATCTTTCGGGCCCTCACGTTAAGGCAAATAAACTCGTTATCAAGGTACGGAGTGTTGGCTGACGCGCAAGGTAAGTCATGCGTCTTTACCGACTGTCCCAACTTACCGCACTTGAAAGAAAGAACTTCTGGTGTAATTAATCATTAAATCACTTCTGACGAGAAACAGTAGCAGCCGCCTATACGCCTCGTTAACTCGGTAAGTTTCACTAACTGGGATCTCCAGATTAACTTGTAACTACTCAGCTTTCTTATCTCGGTAAGTTATGTGATGTCTCAAAAAGACAAACTCTACCCACCGTGTAGGCAATTAGCGTTCGCTAACTTGATGTCGTATTTTGTCGAGCGCACGGTTATTTTTTTACGTTAGTTGCTGTTCGTGTTGCGAAGTCTGCATTCAGTTCCTCTTAGATGAAAAGATAAAACGCGCGGCTTCTGGGTAATTTACGAGCACGTCACAATGAGCTGAGCAGGAGTAGGTGTACACACCGTCTTCAGCGCCTGCAAGAAATCAAGCGTGAAGGGGTGAATAAAATGAAAAACGTATCTTCAAATATTTGTTTGTTCTATTAGCGCCTTTTAACATCTTTCAATTACTCCAATGAACAGTGCCAACGCAAGAATCTTTGGTGAATACTAGAGACCCTGGCCTTTTCTAAAACTGAACGCCATTGCGCAATGCTGGCGAATCCAAAACGCTTCTTATAATTAGATGTAGACGCTTGCTCCGCTCGGTGAAAATACTCTTTCTTTCTTTCTTTCTTTCTTTCTTTCTTTCTTTCTTTCTTTCTTTCTTTCTTTCTTTCTTTCTTTCTTTCTTTCTTTCTTTCTTTCTTTTGCTTATAATGTTTTTTTTAAGTGCGCACATCTGTTCAGATTCGGCTGGGAAACCAAGTGCAGCTGCTTTGCCGCCGACACACTGCGGTGACTCTTTCCGCTTGTGTTGCCGCTCACGACGAGCCGATCGTGGCAAACACAGGCCATGCGTCAGGTTCGAAACGGAAAATAATTGAAACAGAATCGTTCGGCTATCCTGGCCCTGCTCTGATGGAGTAATAGGAAGTGCGCCCGGAAGCGAGGGCTCGCAAAACGGGCTCCTGACCCTGCACGCTCTCAGTTTGAAATTGCGGGTGCTCATCGTTGAAACCTGTTGAATTGTCGATACAGCCCAAATTTAGTCTCCATGCCACCAGGAACAAAATTATCGGCACACGGACCTTACAACAGCTGCCCCTCAAAACTGCTGCTCTGTGTCTTTGGGTGCTGAAAGTCGCCGCGCTGCGAGTCGTCAGAGAGATATCCAATTACAGGTGTTGAAAGTACTTGTGAGTGCAAAATTTCTCCATCGGAAGACTGCCCTGCCGTTCGCACTTGTGGGTGAGTGCTTGCGACTGTGTAATCAGGGTAAATTATTCTCACAGAAACAGGTGTGTGTGTGTGTGTGTGTGCGTGCGTGCGTGCGTGTGTGTGTGTGTGTGTGTGTGCGTGCGTGCGTGCGTGTTTGTGTGGTGTGTGTGTGTGTGTGTGTGTGTGTGTGTGTGTGTGTGTGTGTGTGTGTGCGCGCGCGTGTGCGTGCGTGTGTGTGTGTGTGTGTGTGTGTGTGTGTGCGCGCGTTTTGCGTTTTCACTGACAGTGCACTCCAATCCCATTTTTGAGCATACACCCAAGGTTTAGACCCTGCGCCCGCAGTACGCTCAGATATCCCGTGGCGTGAATATTGCAAGGTTTTTATCACAAGCTCATTTGAGGTATGTCGTTGTAACGACTATAATATGAGTCATATATAGGCTTTGTCCGTAACTTAAACAGTTCTTTCTTGTTGACGAGTACGGCAAATTTCTGATTTTTCTTCCTTCTTCGCCATTTTGTTGCATTCTTACTTTAACAAAACATGTCGCCCGACTTCGACAGCGCTCGAACGAAGCAGCACATGTCACCAATATAGGTACTGCAATAGCATATGTAGTATTAAAGGACATGGGCACAATTCCCGAAGCATTTGTTTCGTAAATATCATTTACTGTTGGCTGGACACCTTCGGCAACGATATTTCCGGCGCCAGGATTACCTGGGAAATTCAGTTACGAAGAATTGCAGCGTAGGACATTTTTGTGGATGCGCGTCCATATACAGTATTTTGTTCTTCGCCATTTGTACGCGTGTCTTCTTGTAATGAATCATAAATATACAAAGACGCAAGGTCTGGTTTGTAGCTGTGGTTTAAGCAATAAATTACTTCACCGCAACGCATTTAGTTCGAGTGAAGAGATGTTTCACGGCTCCACAGGGAGACGGGCTGTGTCATAAGCGCCGGTGCATGGTCGCGTGGCGCTGCATCACGTTTTGTGACTCTTGTCGTGTTGACTACAGGTTTTTCTTGCTGTATGTGGTATTGTCTGTCGGCCATTTAAGGAGCGTCAGAAGCAAGTGAAGAAACGAACGAATAAATGAACGAACGAACGAACGAACGAACGAATGAATGAATGAATGAATGAATGAATGAATGAATGAATGAATGAATGAATGAATGAATGAATGAATGAATCTTAGTAAAACAAACTTGTCGGCTAGTCGGTACGTGTTCCTAATTTAAAATACTAGAAACAAAGCAAAACTAAATGACTATATGTGACACGTATTCGTTCTTGCCATGTTTTCGCGATAATTTCAGTGTTTGCGTTTGTGTTAAAGGGACACTGAAGCACTTTTTAAAAAAAATGACTTTGGAATGTGTAATCATAGTTTGATCCTTGCTGAATACGAAAACCAATGTAAGAGTTCACAGAAGTGAACGCAAATGGCATTTCTTGGCAAAAAAAGAGCGGCTGCAGCCGCAGGGCTTTTTGAACTGCTGAGCGAAGGCGGTGACGTCACCTTCGGTATGTCGCGTCATCGGCGCCATCAGCTCTGTAAAAGCATGGCCTTCGCGATCAGTTCCAGCAACGCGCGCAGCCAGAAGTAGTCACGGAGGCCACGGCTCCGCCAAAACCACGGTGGTAGAATAAAACAGGTGGTCCATCGAGCGCCGCGAGCGCGTCGCCGTACTGCTCGAGTTGCTCGCGGCCGCCGCTAGGTTCGCGACGAGTTTTTGGGCCGAAAGACGCGCATTGCAAGCTCTCGCTGGGCTGTAAAAACCGGTTTCTCTGAATAATTTGGTGGCTTTAACCGGTTGTTTGTGCTTTTACTAGCTTGTAGTGGCTGTCTGCCAGCTTCGACCGCAAAAGTGAGAGCGCCAGGATTTATGAAGCTTAAAATTTTTTAATCGGCGCGGGCAGTCCTGATATGACTGTCACAGGGTGCCGATTGCAAGAGACGCGCGCGTATTTTTTTTTTCGAAAGCGTGCAAAATTCTACCGGCGAGTGTATAGAGTAAAAAAAAAAAAACATTTGGTTTTCACGCTATCGTATGTATGTCGGAAAACAGTAGCTCAGTCGCTTTTCGTCTTTCGGCGCGGAGAGAAGACACAGCTTTTCTTCGCACGTTTTGTAGCCAGATTTGCAATTTCGAGCGAAGCATTTTCGTCCCATGGTGGCCGCCGCATCAGCGGCACAGATCGAGCCATCATGGTTTCAGCCGTGGTTCCAGCTTACAAAGTGAGCGGAAACACCGATGCGGTCGCGCGCGTTGGTTTGACAGAGCGCAACAAACGCGACGCATCAGAGCGGATCTCAAGCCGTGGGATCACCTAATCACGACCACAGTGATCTGGCCGCGTTCATGACTCGAAGGCTGATTGCGACTTTGCGACGCTGGTTGCGTCACATAGGGACGCTCTTGCTCTTCGGACGCTTGCATCCACGGACGCCTCCGCATTTATCGAAGATGACCAAGCAGAAAGGAAGAGACGCGGCTGCAACGCTGGTTGCGTTGCATGCTTTCATTAGTGGCGCGTCCGTTCTAAGCGACGGCAACTTTTCAGTGTTGCTCTAGGCCTCTCTGGTGTAATAAATACACCGCGGATCTCTTTCTCGAAAGTTAAAGATGTAAATTGCAGTTTAAATGCTCACGACGCACACTGGTCACATGCTTTCAAATGCGCCGGAGCGTAGATATCGGCCCAGAGTGTACCTTCTGCCACCTTGCGGAAAAGCGGCGGCAACTCGAGCACCTCCGTGACACGCGCGGCGCATTGGCGGAGCGCCGCGCCGGGCCACCTGTTATTCTACCACCGTGGCCAAAACTACCGACGATGACGTATTTGCGGTCACGCCCACACTTTCGGCGCGTTCGCGTGGGCGGAGCAAGACGGACTTTTCTTTCGCGTATTTTAAAGCTCCTGCTGGCACAACAGCGAAAAAAATTACGCCATCGTCGACAATAATGTTGGTCCTTGTTAACAACAAAGTTTTACCGAATTGTAAAACCACTTCAGTATCCCTTTAAGCCTCACTATATTTACTGTTTATTGTTTGCCAAAGAGAGTGGAAGCTGCATGCATCACATTTGATTCCAAGTTCTGCTACAGAGAAATAAAATAAATCCATGAACGAATGCACAGCATAGTGCGGGAGTCTTTAAGAGGCTCGCGCACTGATTTGCTCAGCTTCTAGGGAGAGTGGTGAACACGCGAAAAAAAAATAAAAGCTTGCGTCCCTGGCAAAGTTGTTGGAAAGACAGAGCATGTACTCCGAGCGAAAGGGTGCACCTGTGCGAGAACACTGCTCGCAGTTCGCTGAGCGAAACGTGCGAAATAACGCGTCCCACCATTCTTCACCGCCAGTGTGCAGTTGCTCGAGAACTCGTGAGAGCGCTATACCCTTCCTTGGAAGCCGTTATTGATTGGCCACGCGGGACGCAGAATGAAAGCCGAACCGTGTTTGCCTCCTTCGTCTTTCCTTCATGCCACACCTCTCGCACGGTTGCGGCTATTTGTCATCTATATAACGTTCCTTCTCTATATCCTCTATTTCTTTTCGTATTATTCCTATTGCTTATTTTTTTCTGCATCTCGCGTCTTCTTTATCCTTATTTAGCTTATGCCGTTTTATCCACGAAGCCACTTCGTTACCTTTAGCATCGCAGACCTCTTTTACTGAAGCTTCCGATTTCTTCTTCAGGGTCTCTTCTCCTCTGTTTGGCTTTGTCGATTCATGTGGCACTGATGAGTTTTCCATCAATGGGTAGAAAGATTGGTCGCCACACACGAAAGCTACAGACATTTCCATGAATGGCCGTTTTCTCCCGTTGTTTTTTTTATTCTTTTTGTTGCTTCGTTCGTGGTAGAAGTCGGATTGAAAAGTCTAGAGGCCACTACGTCCGAGAAACTTTTTAATGGCCCAGCAATTTGTGACAATATTCGGTCGAACTGAACAATACATGTTGTTAGCAACGCTGATGTTAGGCCTTGTTGGTGTGACGTAGTGAAAATTCCACTCCCTTCGTTCATTCATAGCGAGGGTCTCGTTCTCGCACACTTGATGCCTTCAGGTAGTGCGCGACATACTACTCGTCAGCTGGCTATCTTGTAAAACGGTCACATGTTACGTGACGCCAGCGGGCAAAACAAATTGGCGGAGCTTGCACTAAGTCGCGCAAGGCTTGAAACAGCGAAACTGGACGATTCTGAAGACTAATATGGTTGCTTCTAGGTTGTTGCTAGGCTTTAGCTAGGTTAGTCACGAATCACGACACGGATGTCCAAACTTTAGAAACGAGCGTTCGCACCTCTCATAGATTTACGGGCACGTCGTCGTTGGCGCAGGGCTTCCATCGCTTCGGGCTCTTCTCGCAGCCGCCGTTGCCTTTCCCGTTCCTTAGTACGGCAGCTTCGCAATAGTCATGCCAAGCCTGAAGGATGAACGCAGCTGGGTGGCCTTCTTGGTTTCTCATTTTTTTTCTTTCTTCTCTTTCTTTCTCTTTCTCTTTGTTTCTTGTACCTCTATTTTGTATCTGTTTCTTTCTATTTCTTCCTCTCTATTTCTTTTGTCTTTCTCGCTCTTTTTATCTTTATTTCTCTCTCTTTCTTTCTGTTTATTTCTCTCTATCTTACTTTTTTTCTATCTCTTTTTCTCTCTGCTCCTTTCTCTCTCGGTGTATGTTTCTCTGTCTTTCTCTTCCTCTTTCTTTCTATATCCTACTTTGTGTTTCTATATATTTTATGTCATTATTCCCATTATTTCCCTCTGTTTGTCTCTCTCTTTCTTTCTATAGCTTTCTCTGTCTCTCTCTCAGTGGACCAGTGGTGAGTAGTGGGATTTGCCCAATATCTGTGGCACATACCCGTTCATGATGATGACAGTCTTCTGATAGGCCGCACAAATTACGGCTAGCTTACACAGCGGCGCTGATAAAAAAAAGAGTGTTCCAAACTTGCCGTCATGGCTACGAGCGGCGCTGACTTACACTCCCAGGTTTAAATGCACAGATATACCTTGTAAAGTGGACGGGAGGACGACTGCCGCCGTAGCTGAATTGGTAGAGCATCAGACGCGTTATTCGAAGGTTAAGTGTTCGGTCCCTGCCGGCGGCAAGTTGTCTTTTCGTCCAGTTTAGTTTCTCCACATTTATCTCATAGTTACTACAAATATCGTGCCCTATACTTTGCTTGGCTTGATCGTCTGTTGCATCTGATTGATATTGTATCTAAAAAAGAAAAAATGAACCCTTAAACTCTACTCCTTTAGGGATAACGTAGAGCGCTGGAAAGGACAGCGACAACACAGGCGAAAACCACAGGAGCGCTAATTTTCAGCGAGTGCTTTCAAGGCTGCCTGCCGATTCAGCGCAAACGGTCACCGTTTTCGTGTGTTTCGTGGTCCCTAAACTTTTTACGCTGACTACGTTATACCCAAGCGAAAGTTCATGCTCAGCGTATAATATATTAAGACCACGGCTTAGTAATGGTGAAACAGATATGGAGTTTAAAAGAAAACAACACTAAATGCGCGTCTTTTATTCCCCGTTTGTGATAGAAGTATTGCAGTTATTACCATGTCTCACACCAGCGTGCCTTCAAGGCACAACTGCAAGCAAGCAATCCGAACGATAGAACCAACCACTAAGCACTTCTTCTCTGTTCGGTTAGTGTAAATGTTACTATCGTTAGCTCTCCTGCCTGTGTTAATAATATAAGCCGCAAGGCAAACATATGGCGGCAAGTTTCTTACTCCCTGGATGTTAGCTCTCTTTGCTTTATACGCTACTGATGCACTCTTTCATAAAACGATCAATAATTACTCCAGCGATTTCCTTCGCCCCGTTGTGTATGTTGTCTCTGTATGACGCTGGCTGTTCTCCTTCTTCGCATTCAGATGTATTTGCAAGTTGCAAGCAAACCTTGCTGTTTATCATTTGCTTTTTCTGTTTTTTTGTTCTTTGTTTTTTACTTTTTGTCTGTATTTTTTTTTGCAATGTATACACTGATGCCCCCCTTACTCAATGCCCTTTAATGGGCCTGTAAGGCATTTTGAATAAATAAATAAATGACGCATCCGCAATAAATGAAATTTCAGGTTTTGCATTTAAAACCGTATGTATATGTCTTCAAGGCTACGCTAAGCAACCGCTCAGTAAAATCGTATCTTCACTGCAGAAGCCAGCTTCAAACGTCCACAACGCAGCAACAAGTTCATGCAAACCGACGAAGTAGGGCGGACGAAATGCACGAGAGCAGGTTCTCAGAAATAATAAGACACGCCTGTATTTTTGGAAGCCTCAGAAAATTACGTGGATAAGGCAGAGAGTGTTTCGTAACTTAAATGCGAGGTTTACTTACGCAGTGCGATTGCACGAAAACCGCGTTTCAAACTCGTCTAATAGTTGCGCAGGCTGCTCGGGTTCTTCGCCTCGGTTACCGTTAAAAGTAGCCTCTCTTTCCTTTTTTTAGTGACACATTGGGTGGCGATAAGTCGCTTCTATATACGAGTTTGAAGCAAACCAAAGTAAGTACATTCCGCCAACCATCAGGCTCAATTTCTCAAAATCAGTCATGCTGCATTTAATTCCAACAATTTCTTTCTTTTTCCCTGATTTCACTTGTCTACTTTTCCAATGTGGTCAAGCTTACGCTATGTGTCCTAATATGCAAGGTTTCTCTTCGAAAGGTATCCGCCTTTATTATTTAGGAGTGTACGTATAGTACTCACGACTTCAAACGGGACGTCTTTATTTCTTTCTTAGTTTAACGTCTAGTATGAACAATTGCTCGTGATAACCGCGTCGCTGCAAATCTGGCCGATATAGCTAATGTTGGCTCTTATGTGAGAGTTCCAGTCAATACTACGCCGATATGACACGAACTGTGGACACTGGAAACGAAAGTACGTGCGTTACTTAGCCCTAAATTTTCGCGTTTCAATCTGTGCGTACTGTATACTCGCCACTGCCCGGCCACGGTGGTGTATAGTGGTTACGGCACTCGACTGCTGACCCGAAGCTCGCGGGACCTCATAATCATATCGTGGTTTTGGGACGTTAAACCCCAGATATTATTATTGTACTCGCCACTCCTGGATGTGGCGCAAGCGTGGGTCCGCACTCCTTGCGAAATTCAGAGGGAATCGAGGCAAAGTCCGAACGAATGACGTTGAAGCTCGCTTCTTGTGCGAAGGACGCGAATTAAGCGAAATTATCGTGTTTTGCAGTCACTCAGCCAAATGATTAATTATTGATCGTCACAGGCGCTCAGCACCATCTTCGATCGAGCATAAAAAAAAAAGAAACGTTGAGACGCCCAAAAAAATAAAAGCTATAGATATAAAAAATTCTCCAGTGGGCTGAGAAGGAACTTTTATATTCCCTCAACTGTACTCTTGACTGTAGAAAAGAAATAGGAGACGCCTTATGTAATATACCTTAACAAGAGAAAGTGCATTACTTTCGAAAGCAGCCATTATTCCTTCTTTCTTTCTTTCTTTCTTTCTTTCTTTCTTTCTTTCTTTCTCTTCTTTTCTTTCTTTCTTTCTTTCTTTCTTTCTTTTTCTTTCTTTCCTTCTTTCTTCTTCTTCCTTCCCTTTCTTTCTTTCTTTCTTTCTTTCTTTCTTTCTTTCTTTGTGGATGTCAACCTTGTGCGCTCTCTTGCAGCTTTTTATTAAGCACAGGAAAAAAATTATTCGTAAATGTCGACATTAATTAAGCGTATCCCCGCCACAGGCTATTAGATGTTTTCTTTATATTTTATTTCTTTTGTGTGTGTGTGCGTCAGAACCCTGTTGTTGTTTCTTTTAACAGTGAGTGCTCGTTGTAGATATTTAGGCTTAGCGGTTTTCTTCTCCAGAAAAGCGTCGGCTCGGATGCCCTATAGGCAGGTGGAAAGGAAATTAGAAAGGAGAGAGAGATAAAAAAATTTATTTATTTATTTATTTATTTATTTATTTATTTATTTTCATACTCTCAGGGCCCGAGGGAATTGCAGAGAGGAGTGGTCTAACAATATATCATTAAGTGCAACTTTGAAGGCGGCAGGTTCTTCCATTGCAGCAACGGAGGCAGAAAAATGGTTCCAGTCACTTCTTGTTTGCAGTAAAAAAGAAGCATGACAAGTGTTAGTTCGGCATAAGAGAATTTCAATTTTAAGTCGATGATCGAACTCTGGAGATACGTGATCGGGGAGAAGGAAAATATCATTTTTAAGCGTTGTGTTTGGGTAAAACGTTTGTGGAAAAGGTTTAAGCGGAAGTACCTACAGCGTGGCTTAAGCGTTGGTAGACCTAAACTATACACTCTAAATGTCTTCACGCGTAACAAGCGTGAGCGGGGGCGATTTTTAGCACGTTCGTTCTAAGTGTGGTGTGCTTTCACGCCGAAAAAATCATGCTTCCTAAGCATGACTTGCGGGATGTATAACGCTTGCGAAGCGTGAGTGGGGGCGATTTTCTTGCTCGCTTGTTCTAAGCGTGGTGCGCTGTCACGCTAAGCGCTCGCGCTTGCCAACCGTGACTGGCGACCTTTCTAACGCTTAGAGAAGGTGTAAGAGAGGAGTTTTACTCACTTAATGCGGCATTCTCCCGCTCCATGAGATGCCTTTCTGACCGTCAGAAATCATCCAAAAAGAAAACTGAAAGAACATATTTCCTGTGCTATATGGGCTTGGCGGCTGCTTGGACAGTATACATACTGATGCTCGGCATTAATTAGCTAATTGCGCAAATTAACTTTCACTTTTCATGTTGCACATACGCAAAATATGGAACGCTACACGGCGACAGCGTAAAATGAGCTTGCTAGCTGGAATATAAATATGGAATAGGATTTGCAGTACAGGTAGTAAGCAAGAAATAAAAGACAAGTTTTCATTAATTCCCTGGCTACTCATTCCATGTTGTACCTAACGGCACATATTGCGTGCCTACGCACAGCTGAAAATCGGCCGTGCGTTCCGTATTTACGGTGCAGCTTGGAAGCTCATGTTACGCTGTCGCAGTGGAATGTTCGATAGTTCACACATGCGCAAGATAAAAAGAATAGTTCATTTTTGTATATAGGTATTTATTACCGGGCACAGTATATGTACCCCCCATGCAGCCGCCAAGCAACAACAAATACGTCACAGCAAATATCTTCTTTCAGCCTTATTTTTAAACGATTTCTGACGGTCCGAAACACATCTGATAGGACCAAGAGAATCCCGCATCAAGTAAGTAAAAATCCTCTCTTACACCTTAACTAAGCATTAGGAAGTCCTCCAGTCATGGATCCACAAGCCTCACATTGTGATTGCGGCGTTAGATCATCGTTATACACCGTTGAGCAGTGTTATCAGGATGAAGGCGTTCTGGATTGTCTCTGAAACTTTGCTAGTAACAAACCCAAACGCAATGGAAGGCAGTGCAAGACAGACTTTAATAAAGCACCTTGCACAAGTGCATCTAGAGAATCCTGCTATTAAGCCTCTGATGAGCAATCTTTCGCGCCATCTCTGTGCTGTGTCATGTGCTATCTTTTTCTCCCTATTTCCTCTCCATCTGTAAATCTCCCCTAACGTGTTCCCATGTGTAGGGTACATAGGTCGGTAAACTCACTCGTGAGTCGACTCACTCAGACTCACTCAGGCTCAGATCGAGCCGTGAGTCTGAGTCTGAGTGAGTCCGGGTGAGTAGTATTTTGATGCGCTTGAGTCCGAGTGAGTCCGGTTGAAAACATTTTAGTGAGTCTGAATCCGAGTGAGCCCGGTAGAGGGAAATTTTCCTGAGTCTCAGTCCGAGTGAGCCCTAAGCGCAAAATATATTTCTTGAGTTTGTGTGGGTGAGCTCCCCACTTCTTTGCCGAACTATGGTTCTATCTACACAACTTCAGCATTACTATCAGCCTTATGTCGGTTCACGTTTATACACCGCCGACTCACACATACTTCAAAGCACTAGGGTTCATACGCCTGCTCAGTATTTATTATTCAGAGGCGTGAGTTGCGTAGAAGGGGGGAGGGGGTGTAGGTTGACTCCCCCCGCAAGATCTTTCACAGGATGTTCTCGATAAAAGTGTCTCGTGTGATAGTGAGTCGCCAGTTTCAATAAAAATGTTCTTACTGGATTGCAACCACTGATAACTCATATTTGTGCTTATTTGTGCTTATTTATACAGTGAAGGAAATAAGACGACCTTTAAGGACTCGTTTTTCTTCGTTATAGACACAATATTAATGAAAACTAACCGACAATAATGCCAAGGAAAGTGGATGTTATTTGTAATAATTCGGATATAAATGTGAAGAAAGTAAAGTGGATGAAAAGATAACTTGCCGCCGGCAGGGACCGAACCTGCGACCTTCGAATAACGCGTCCGATGCTCTACCACTGAGCTACGGCGGCGGTCATCCCCACCCGTCCACTTTATGAGGTATATATGTACATATAAGCCTAGAAGTGTTAGTCAGCGCCGATGGCAGCCATGGCGGCTTATTGGCCAGCTGCCAGCTCGTAAAAACACCACGTGCTACGTGACGCCAAAAGGCATAAAAAATCACAGCATATCCACGTGGTGAATGATGATGAGTGCGGCGCGAAGCTCCGGAGGATATCATCGGTAA